>NC_085842.1:28305629-28636199 GCF_035594765.1 Anolis carolinensis | reverse complement strand
TCTAAAGCAGCCGCAAAGGCACACGCCCTGACGGGCAAACGCCACCGTCCGCGTGCGCGGCCAGAGGGCAAGAACAACCAAAGGCGGCCGTTCCGCAGCAACAGCGTCAATCGCAGCCTTTCATGGTGATGGGACACAAGGTTTACATTTGGAGAAATTTGGGCAAAATCGTCGGTGTCCCACTGTCTTTGATAATTCCACCCTCTGAGTTATACCAACAAGCCAGCAAGAAGCGGTTCGCACTCGACGTAACCTGCGCCCACTCCTCTAAAGCAGCCGCAAAGGCACACGCCCTGACGGGCAAACGCCACCGTCCGCGTAAGCGGGCAGAGGGCTAGGGGACCCAAAGGCGCCCGTCCCGCGGCCACTGCGTCGACCACACCCGCTCAAGCCGTTGGGACAGTGAAAGATGAAAATTTAGAGAAGTGCTTGCCAAAGTCGAGGTGTAGTATTAATCCCTGCGGCAAAACACATCCTCAAATGTTCAGATGGACAGATATCTCTGACAAGTGTGAGTCTGGCGTAATCCTTCACCTAAAATGATTATCCGAAGTATCCACAACAAATATAACAGTGCTCTTTCTGTACAGGAACTCCGAGGATCTGGAGAAGACCAAACAGTCCTGGCTCATGAGGGAAATAATTTTTGACCAACAAAAAAAAAAAGAGAGAATTGAATGAAATACGTACTGAACCCAAAGAGGAAGCATTTCCTACCTTGGCTTTTATGGAGTAATTTCCCTCAGAAAATCCTTCTACCTCTACAGCGTCAGTATTACAGGAGAGAAAAAGTTTTGTAACTTCAGACTACAGAGATGGGCCCAAAGTAACTTTATTAAGTTCAACAGGGACAACTGAAAGCTACTTCACTTAGGTATAAATAATGGAAATCCAAACTACTGTATTTTGGACGCCTAGCTTGACAGCAGTGTGTGAGAAAAACATCTGAGAGTCCTCCTGGACAACAAGATAACGATGAGCCTACTATGGGTTGCGGCAGATCAACTATCCAATGGGCTTTAGGCCTGAGTCAACAGGGGAATAGCGTCTAGATCCAAGGCAGTCATGCTCCCCCTCTACTCTGCCTTGGTCAGACCACACCTGGAATAATTGGTCACCGCAGATAAATGGAGATGCGGGCAAGCTTGAAAGTGTCAAGAGGAGTGCGACTAAAATGAATAAGGGTCTGGAGAACAAGCAGTATGAGGAGAGGCTTTAATAGCTGGCCATTTTTAGCATGCAGAAGAGAAGGCTGAGAGGAGACATGATAGCAATGTACAAATATGAGAGGGGAAATCATTGGGAGGAGGGAGCAAGCTTATTTTCTGCTGCCCTGAAGACAACGGGACGGAGCAGTGGCTTCAAAAATCAGGAATGGAGATTCCACCTGAACATCAGGAAGAACTTCCTCACTGTGATGGCTGTTCGGCAGTGGAACTGTCTCCCCCGGAGTGTGTTGGAGGCTCCTTCTTTTGTAGCTTTTAAGCATACGCTCGATGGCCATCTGTCGGGGATGCTTTGAATGAAACTTCCTGCGTCTTAGTTGTGGGAGATCTCGATGGCCCATGAGTTCTATTCCAACTCTACTTTTCTATGATTCCATGATTCAATGATTCGGGAAACGGCCCCTTGTGATTGATGAACCCAAAAACAACAGTGGGCAACGGTGAGTGATGATAAAGACGAGAAAGGAAGGGAAAAGAGATAGGAAAGCATTGTAGGTTAGAGGAGATAGTTGTTGGACAGAGTCCAAAGGGGCAACCCCACCCCTGGCCACCCACAAAATTTGCCAAAGTTACTCTGAAGCATAGTTGATTAAAGGAGAAATATCGCTCTATGAGCCGTCGGTGTCGAAATCCAATTCTGGGAAGTTCAACACGGGAAGGTTGGCCTTCAGGAAAACCAGTTTCTCAACTGTTTGCAGGTCCAGCAAGCTGCGGTGGGGCGTGACTACATCTCCCGCTAGGCTGAAGACCCTTTCGCTCTGCACGCTGGTGGGAGGACAGCTGAGGAACTGGCGGGCTACGTGTGACAGATCCGGCCACATGTGTTCGCGTGAAGCCCAATAGGCCAATGGATCACAAGATATTATCTCAGGAGGCTCCTCAAAGTACCTGTTGACCGAGCATTCGGCCGAGTCTACCTTTTGAGCAGAAGCCAGCAAAGAGGATTCTTCAGAGCAGGCAAGTATGGCCACCGTCTCTGCAAAAAAAAAACGTTTCCTGGTCGCTGCTGGAGATCCGTATCCCTACGGCAAAGCCCTACCGGCTCCCCGGGACTTTCAGTCTCGCCACTAGCGCTAGTACTGGGGGTGACAGGCATTTCCGGAAGAGGGGCCGCTGTGCCCGTTTCCTCCACCCTGGCAGCAAAGACCTCCCTCACAAGGTTAACTAGTTGGGCCTTCCACACGGTAAAATCTTTTGGGCAGACGTTGTACTTTAGCCGGGGATCACACAAGGCCGCCAGCATATGCACCTTGCTGGAAAGAAGTGGCTCAAGGCGTTTCCGTACAGCCAAGGACAACCTCCTCACCACCTCCTGGGCCGGCGGTGTCAGCGGTCCTGCCAGGGAGTCCAGTGTTCGACCGGCCCCAAGCCTTTCTAGGTGCCTCCTTAGCCTCAAGACCATGGGCACTGCCTGGCTAAGAAGGGCTTTTGATTCCGAAAGGGTCTCTGTGGCATGTTTGAATGGCTTTAGGACGTCTACCAGCTGGGAGATGGTGTCCCACTCTTGCTTAGTTGGAACAAGCTTGCTAACAGGCGCAACCAATGTAAGGGAGATGCCGTGTACCGCCTTCTGCTGCTCGACCATGCGTTCGAGCATCTTATAGGTTGAATTCCACCGGGTAGAGACGTCCTGGAGCAGCTTGTGCTGCGGGAGGCCTTCAAGGCTCTGCCTCTCTCTCAGGTGCCAGGCTGCCTTGATGCTCCTGTGGAAGTAGCCCGCGATCTTTCTACAGCGCTCGATCAGCAGGGCGATGTTTGCGTTGCTGGCTGGCTGCTCTTCCGGGCTCTTTAAACCTTCCTTGAGGTATTGTGAAGCAAGTGGGCCATGCAGGACACATTCTGAAACCCGGCACTTTCAACCGCTTTGATCATATTTTTACCAGCGTCAGTCACCATAAAGCCCCTCTTCATTTCTTCCGGCTTACACTGCATCCACTCCCCCATAATGTTTTCCAGATAGCTGCAGATGGTCTCTGCCTTGTGATCACGATCAACTACCTCCAACGCGAGGAGTGCCCAACGATGGGATGTATCCATACTGCCTTCCTTCTCCCACCAATGTGCCGTGTGAGAGAGGTAGGAATGGCCTCCTCCCAAGCTTGACCAAATGTCAGAGGTAAAATGGATGTGTCCTCCCATGGCGCTACGCAACATCTGGGTAATGCGTTCCTTACAGCCCTCATACAATCCGGGAATAACTTTTCTGGAAAAGGTGTGACGGGAGGGGATTTTGTATCGGGGGCACAGTCGTTTCATAAGGCGTACGAAGCCTTCTTGTTCAACCAGGCGGAAGGGATGGTGATCAAGGGCAATCATCTCTCCCACACTTTGGGTTATCTGCTGGGGTGTGAGTAATGTTTCCCCCGTTTTCTTTCTGGGTAATGGAATGGCCCAATCCTCCAAGGTGGACTGTGTCTGCCTTCCACCATCTTCACCAGGAGAACTTTGTGTGCTAATGCTGCCACTGGAAGGGCTTGCAGTTCCCCCTCCTACCGATATGGAGGGATGGTGTCGCTTCAAGTGAGAACTCAACCCCGAGGTCGCAAGATGTCTCAGGTCTCTGCCTCTGCTGATATTTGCCCCACAGTGCCTACAAACTGCCAAAGTGGCACACTGAGAGTGGACATGGAAATGGTCCCAAATATAAGACCTTGGCCTCCCCACAGTCACTGTGGCGACACCCACTGAGATAGGAGTCGTGGGCACCCTTTCGTCAGCTAGAGAAAGTTTTTGTTTGGATGATACAACCTCCTCTACCTCCTCCTCACTGTCAGTAGCGGGTGGAGGGGTGGGATTATCTATTTCCTCACTATCCACCACCTGTAGTTCCAGGACGGCTACACCTGTATGTTCCATTGATCGTCCTGTGGTCTCAGCTCCATAAGACAACTGGCTCGGTGTGGAGGGCTGTGAACTTTCTGCATGCGAGCAGCCGGCTTCTTCATCAAGTCCACCCACTCCGATACTTCGGCGTTCCAGACGGATGGGACCCACCCTAACTTTTTTGGCCCCCCACAGTGTCCTGGCTGTGGCTTTACCACTAGCAGGACTTGCTCCCCCAGACCCGCGTACAGCTGAACGCTTCATGATAACAGGAGTGTTTTCAGGAGACAGATGGGGGGATTGAAAGGTGTTGTGTAAGTGGTGGAAAATATTTCTTGTTTCTTGATTGGCAACGTGTTCTGTTTACTGTTTAGGGTATATTAACTGCCGCAAAACCGTCTATTTCTGTTTTAGTTATTTTTATTCTTTTACAAGGGGATACCTGTACTTTCCAGTTCTACAAAGGAGTATGGGAGGTGCAATCCTTTGGCCAAACTTGGCTTTTGATTCACAGAAAGCGACCCTGGCACGGACAAACTGTCCTGCTTCAGCAGGCAAGGGGCAAAAGTGGGTCCCCTGTTTCCCAAAATGGAGGTTTAGTTCTACAAAGGACAATGGGAGGTGCAATCCTTTGGCCAAACTTGGCTTTTGATTCACAGAAAGCGACCCTGGCACGGACAAACTGCCCTGCTTCAGCAGACAAGGGGCAAAAGTGGGTCCCCTGTTTCCCAAAATGGAGGTTTAGTTCTACAAAGTACAATGGGAGGTGCAATCCTTTGACCAAACTTGGCTTTTGATTCACAGAAAGCGACCCTGGCACGGACAAACTGCCCTGCTTCAGCAGGCAAGGGGCAAAAGTGGGTCCCTTGTTTCCCAAAATGGAGGTTTAGTTCTACAAAGGAGTATGGGAGGTGCAATCCTTTGGCCAAACTTGGCTTTTGATTCACAGAAAGCGACCCTGGCACGGACAAACTGCCCTGCTTCAGCAGGCAAGGGGCAAAAGTGGGTCCCCTGTTTCCCAAAAAGGAGGTTTAGTTCTACAAAGGACAATGGGAGGTGCAATCCTTTGGCCAAACTTGGCTTTTGATTCACAGAAAGCGACCCTGGCACGGACAAACTGCCCTGCTTCAGCAGGCAAGGGGCAAAAGTGGGTCCCCTGTTTCCCAAAATGGAGGTTTAGTTCTACAAAGGACAATGGGAGGTGCAATCCCTTGGCCAAACTTGGCTTTTGATTCACAGAAAGCGACCCTGGCACGGACAAACTGCCCTGCTTCAGCAGGCAAGGGGCAAAAGTGGGTCCCCTGTTTCCCAAAATGGAGGTTTAGTTCTACAAACGACAATGGGAGGTGCAATCCTTTGGCCAAACTTGGCTTTTGATTCACAGAAAGCGACCCTGGCACGGACAAACTGCCCTGCTTCAGCAGGCAAGGGGCAAAAGTGGGTCCCCTGTTTCCCAAAATGGAGGTTTAGTTCTACAAAGGAGTATGGGAGGTGCAATCCTTTGGCCAAACTTGGCTTTTGACTCAGAGAAAGCGACCCTGGCACGGACAAACAGCCCTGTTTGAGCAGGCAAAGGGCAAAAATGGGTCCCTTTTTTCCCAAAAAGGAGGTTTTGTTCTACAAAGGACAATGGGAGGTGCAATCCCTTGGCCAAACTTGGCTTTTGACTCACAGAAAGCGACCCTGGCACGGACAAACAGCCCTGTTTGAGCAGGCAAAGGGCAAAACTGGGTCCCTTGTTTCCCAAAAAGGAGGTTTAGTTCTACAAAGGAGTATGGGAGGTGCAATCCTTTGGCCAAAGTTGGCTTTTGACTCACAGAAAGCGACCCTGGCACGGACAAACAGCCCTGTTTGAGCAGGCAAAGGGCAAAACTGGTCCCTTTTTTCCCAAAAAGGAGGTTTAGTTCTACAAAGGACAATGGGAGGTGCAATCCTTTGGCCAAACTTGGCTTTTGATTCACAGAAAGCGTCCCTGGCACGGACAAACAGCCCTGGCAAAGGGCAAAACTGGGTCCCTTATTTCCCAAAAAGGAGGTTTAGTTCTACAAAGGACAATGGGAGGTGCAATCCTTTGGCCAAACTTGGCTGTTTATTCACAGAAAGCGTCCCTGGCACGGACAAACAGCCCTGCATGAGGCAAGGGCCAAATCGGCTCCCTTGTTTCCAAAAACCCTTTAGCGTTTAAAAGAAAGAAGAAAGCCCACCGCAACAGAAAAAATGGCGCAGCAGAAAAATTGCTGGCCGGGTGGGAAAATGGAAAACGCCAATCTCGGGAGGAAAAAAACACCCACAGGCCCTTCCCAAAAAATTAAAAAAGCAACAGCCAACAGTTTCCCTCCCAAACTCACCCACCCAACCTTTTCTCCAGGTCTTCTGTAGCCTTAGCCTAGCTCTAGCTCAGACACAGCCAAGGCTGTGACGCAGCAATCTTGCCTGCCTGCCTGCCTGTCCCCAGAATCTCCCTTCCACCCTCTCCAGGTTCCCGGTGCAAATGAGCCACGAGGCTCCCTGCTCGCTCTTTTCATTCAGGACGTCCTACCAGCCCCTCCCCCTGGTTAAACGTCCTCTCTGATTGGCCACAAGGTGCAAACAACACGCTAGGTTGCCCCAGTGCACTTAAACAAGTTTGGGTGATTTGCAAAAGCATTTTTTAAAAACGAAAAAAAACGACGACATAACGGAAAACGGCCAGTCGCGGTTCGAAACCGCGATATCCAGACGTGTGGACAACCAATGCCGTATATTGCTTCAAAACAAACGAAAATAACGAATTAATAACGGTTAACGGGGAAAACGAATTATTTGAGCAAGCCTAGTTGCTATTCTGCAAAAAAGGAAGGAACAGCTGTTGGGCTTTTCTCCTTTTTCTTGAAGTCATAGAAATTAAATATTATTTGAATTGTGCTTGGTAGCAGACTGGCAGCCAGTGGAACTGGCGCAACAGGTAAGTTGTGTGCTCCCTATATGCTGCTCCCATGATTAATTGAAGCTTCCAAACAGTCTTCAAAGGCAACCCCACTCAGAGCGTGTTCCAGTAATCTATACGGGATGTAACAAGAGTGTGGACCAACACAGCCAGAGTCAGGCTTCCCAAGGTACAGGCGCAACTGGTGCAAAAGTTTTAATTGTGTGAAAGCTCCCCTGGCCACTGCCGAAACCTGGGCTTACAGACTCAACGATGAGTCCAGGAGAACCCCCAAGCTGCGAACCTGCGCCTTCAGGGGGAGTGTGACCCCATCCAACACAGGCTGTAACCCTATACCCTGTTCGGCCTTGTGACTGACCAGGAAGACCTCTGTCTTGTCTGGATTCAGTTTCAATTTGTTTGTCCTCATCCAGTCCATTACAGCTGTCAGACATCAGTTCAGGATCTGAGTGGCTTCCAGCTTTCGGTGGAAATGAGTAATAGAGTTGGGTGTCATATGTGTACAGATGGCACCGAACTCCAAAACTCCAGATGATCTCTCCCAGTGGCTTCATGTAGATGTTAAACAACATAGGGGAAAGTACAGAACCCTGTGGGACCCAACAGGACAATGGCCATGCGATTGTGCAGGCATCCTCTAATGACACCACCTGGATCTGTTCCTCTAGGAAAGACTGGAGTCACTGTAAGACAGTGCCCCCAAGTCCCATCCCAGTGAGGCGACCCAGAAGGATACCTTGGTCAATGGTATCGAAGGCCACTGAGAGGTCCAGGAGAACCCACAGGGACACACTCCCCCTGTCTAGCTCTATGCATAGATCTGGGGTCCCCAAACTATGGTTCCCCAAAACCATTTATCCGCCCCTGCCTGTCCTGTGGGTTTGTCCCCACAACGGCGAGGTTTGTCCCTGGCGGCAGAGGATCCCTCCTCCTCCTTCGCCAAGGAAGGCATGTGCAGTGCGAAGGAAAAGGAGGGAAAGGCACATGCCTTTCCCGCTTACTCACTCGCCCTGCACACGCCTTTCCCACCTCCTCCCTTGCCCGGTGCTCGCCTTCCAATGCTTTGCTTGTGGTTTTTATTACGGAATTATAATTTTTAATAATTTATTTATTTAATAATTAATTATTAAGGGGTGCTTTGCTTGTGCTTTTGGTGCACAAAGGCAGAAGGGGGTTGGCCTAAATGGCACAAGGGGTCTCTTCCAACTCTTATTATTATTATTATTATTATTATTATTATTATTATTATTATTATTATTATTATTAACATTGAGGCTGGGTGGCCATCTGTCAGGGGTGCTTTGCTTGTGCTTTTGGTGCACAAAGGCAGAAGGGGGTTGGCCTAAATGGCACAAGGGGTCTCTTCCAACTCTCTTTATTATTATTATATTATTATTATTATTATTATTATTATTATTATTATTATTATTAACATTGAGGCTGGGTGGCCATCTGTCAGGGGTGCTTTGCTTGTGCTTTTGGTGCACAAAGGCAGAAGGGGGTTGGCCTAAATGGCCCAAGGGATCGCTTCCAACTCTATTATTATTATTATTATTATTATTATTATTATTATTATTATTATTGACACAAAGACATAGTGTGACACAGCAAACGAGATCTATATGCTGGATTTCATATCACAAAATCTCAAGTCTAATTGTTGTTGTTGTTGTTGCTCGGTGACCAACTATAGTCCAGCCCTCCAATGGTCTGAGGGACAGTGAACTGGCCTCCTGTTTAAAAAGTTTGAGGACCCCTGGCGTAGATCATCTACCAAGGCGACCAAAGCTGTTTCTGTCCCATTGTCGGGCATAAAACCAGACTAGACTGGTTCTAGATAATCAATTTCTTCCAGGAATCCTTGGAGTTGCGAGGCCACCACACACCCCAGGACCTTGCCCAAAAAAGGGGGGTTGGAGATTGGCTGGTTATTATTCATTTAGCAGGCTACTTTGCAAAAAGAAGTCCCAGCCACTGACCACATGTTGAGTAACAGTAATGAGTCACATTTCAAGATTCATGGCAAGTAACAGTCATCATTCCTTTCAAAAGGGAACTTCGGAAATTTTGCTTAGACCAGGGGTCCCCAAACTTTTTAAGCCGAGGGCCGGTCTACAATCCTTCAGACTGTTGAGGGGCCGGATTATCATTTGAAAAAAAAAAAAAACAAATTCCAATGCACACTGTACATGTCCTATTTGTAGTGCAAAAACAACAACAACAACAACAACAACGAAAGAACAATACAATATTTAAAAGTAAAAACAATTTTAACCAACATACATTTATCAGGATTTCACTGGGAAGTGTGCTTCTGCTTCTGGCCAATGAGATAGTCAAGTTAATTAGGGTTGTTGTTGTTGTTGTTGTTGTTGTGTACCTTCAAGTCATTTCAGACTTTGGGCAAGCCTAAGTCTAAAATGTATTTATTTATTATTTATTTATTTACTACATTTGTATCACACCCTTCTCACCCCAAAGGGGACTCAGAGTGGCTTACAAATTATATAACTTTTATAACTGTTTATTGATGTTATGTTTTTATTGATGCGACATTGTTTTATTGCCGATCTTGTTTTATTGTTTTATTGTTGTTATTGTATTGTTGTCGGGCATGGCCCATTGTAAGCCGCTCCGAGTCCCTCGGGGGAGATGGGCGGGATATAAAAATAAAGTTATTATTATTATTATTATTATTATTATTATTATTATTATTATTATATGTACATACAATATATTATATTATTAGCATAGCACAATATTAGCATTATATATCACTATATTGAACTATACTGTAATATTATTAGTAATATTATATGTAATATAGAATATATACTTAATATTATCATATGGTATTATTATTAGTGTTATATTGTATTACATAATTATAATATTATTATCAATATTATATGTGTATACAATATATTATATTATAAAACTGAGGGCGGGGGCCAGGTAAATGACCTCGGAGGGCCGCATCCGGCCCCCGGGCCTTAGTTTGGGGACCCCTGGCTTAGACCATGCAGATGTGGTCATCCAGATGGTGCTGGCCTGCAAATCTGTTATCTCTCAACATTGGCTATATTAGCTAGAGTTTATGGGAGTTGCAATGCAACAACACCTAGAGGGGCACATGATCGCCACCTTTGCAGTACATCTATATTTATCCATTTATGGAGTAGAGGAATCATTGATCCCATCCCATTAGGAAAAAAATTATCAAATTTAATCATTAGGTTGTATGTGTATGTGCCTTCAAGGTGCAGTAGACTTATGGTGACCCCAAAAATTTCATAGAGTTTTCTTGGTCAAGATGGTTTTGCCAGTTCCTTCCTCTAAAATATAGCCCACAGCACAATAGTTTTTGTGGGTCGTCTTCCATCAAATATTAACTAGAGCGTACACTGCTTGTCTTCAAAGGTCAGAGGAGTTCTGGTGCCTTAAGAATATTTAAGAATTTCAGATCATTGGGTTTGACAGTATTAAATCAAACCAGAAGGGCCAGAAGGGAATTTCTTCCTCACTTGTTTTACAAGAAATTTACTCCAATGGAGAGGACAGCAGGATGAGGAAACACTGTGAAAATGAAACTATTTTATTTTACTGTGAATGGTTGGTGTGGTTTCCTATGTCAATTCCCTTCCAAAAAAAACCCAATGTATTTCACCACCACAATGAGATTCTTCGCGTGTTGTCTGTTGAGTAATGCAGTCAGCATTTTTCCTATGACGTGTTCTGTTTCTGAGTCCATAATATGACAAAGCTCAGATCACTGACAGTTTGGGAGCTGGTTGGACTGTAGAAAGATCTCAGATCATTAGAAAACCTCTGTTAAAGAGACCAAGGAGAGCTGTGTCTAAACTTCAGAACAGGTGATGTGTAGAGCCTTGAGGAGGATTTGAGGAACATTCTTATGAACTGTTGCCTTAAAGGACTGAGAAATTGGATTTTTCCTGCAATGGCTCCCTTCTGGAGCAGGGGCCTGGATTAATGCATCTCTTTTCACAAGGATGACAACAAGCAGGTGAGTAAAATATTCTTTCACTAGATACTTACTTCTATTGATTCTGTTAGGCTGGATCTGCTCTGCCATATAATTCAGTTTCAGAATGCAGATTGATGGCTTTAAACTGGATTATATGAGTTGACACTGCCATATAATCCAGTTTAATGCAGTTAATCCATATTCAGAAACTGGATTATATGCTAGTGCAGAGAGGGTCCCAGAGAAGATTTTGAATACCCTGTTATGATATCCTCTAGGAAGGGTTCATCCTTCCCAGAGAGAAGAGACTAAAAGGTTTGGCTTTTCTTTCAGTGTTATCAGCTGAAAGTCATTTTTTTTCTCTTTCTAAAAATGTATTACACAGCCCAACCACCCAACCCCCCCCCCCCAAAAAAACTTGGTGTCTTGGTATCTCAAAAACTAGATCTGAAGGGTACCATTTCTATAATCAGCAGGTCAAATATACTGAGAAATGGGCCTAATGGTTGATGCACCAAATTATGTGGTGGCCAATTTTAGTATTTTTTAAACTTATCTGTTTAAAGTTAAGTTTTTAAACAGCAATTCCCATGCAGAACGTTTTATACTGTATCACTACATTTTGGATAGAGGATCTATCATACACCTTCATCCTCGAATCTCAATGAGATTCCCAATCTATGGGGCACAACCTTGGGGTGGGGCAGGATAGTCGCTCTAGGGCAAGAGACATCTGCTGTGAGTATAGCAAACGAGAAAAGGGGCAAGCTTCTGTGTATGTATGTCCACTGAGGATTGACTTGTCCTTGCAGTTTCCTAGGTAGTAGGATCAACCATAAACTTCAGTATAGGAGGTAAATAACCAAAAAGAGGACAAGAGTAGTAGATCATTTGGCACTTTGAAGACACTGCCAGTTAAGCTGGGAAGGATGGAAGAGCTTTCCCTTTTCCCTTTTCTATGGATAATATTTGGAAAGTTACTCTCCAAATGAGGATCAGGGTACCAATCCTATAGAAAACACACAAGCATTCTCTCCAATAGAGCCAAACCTTTGCCTCCTAGCTTTCTCTGATGGACCTAATTTATTTTGAATGCTGTCTTTCTGGGCCTACCACCAATAGAAACACAATTAGGAGTAGTGTTGTCGAAGGCTTTCATGGCCGGGATCACAGGATTGTTGTATGTCTTTCGGGCTGTGTGGCCATGTTCCAGAAGTATTCTCTCCTGATGTTTCGCCCACATCTATGGCAGGCATCCTCAGAGGCTGTGAGGCATGAATAAACTAGGCAAAGTAAGGAGAGAATACTTCTGGAACATGGCCACACAGCCCGAAAGACATACAACAACCCCAATTAGGAGTAGGTTTATACCTGTGGGGCTTCCCATGGAGGAAACTGGGCTCTTTGAGGTGGATGTAGTAGACTCACTATTTGCAGAAATCTCTCTGATAATATTGATAACTCTGAACCATCTGTAGCATGGCAGAAGGAAGAAGGGATTTTTTGAAATGCCCTACAGCTGCCTTTGCCTCAAGAGTCAAGCCAAGAGTTTTCTGGGTCTCTTTTGGACAATCCATTCTTGCATTCCCACCAGCATGGGCTTCCTGAAAACTATGCAGACAGAGTGTTCACTTGATGACCGTCACCCCAGCTTTCAAATTGATTTGAAAACGCAGCAGAAAGTTCCATAGATTACTCCCCAAAAGAACGGAGCGGGACCGCAACAGACTATTATTAAAAGACCTTTTTTCCTTCATTTTCCTCTTCCCTGAACTATGTAACAAATCCCCCCAATAAAAGTAGCATTTATTTTAACAGTAACCCTCTCTATCTGGTTATTTTGTATCTTTTCTCTGACTCCTTTCCTTTGCATGCAATCTCTCTCTCCCTCCCATCCCTTTAAACTCCGGTTGAGGTTTCCCTGCCATAGATTAACATGGCGGTCGATATAAATTGGCTCATATCTCTATCAAAATTACCCCTAGAACGCTCCTCTTTTAGTCCTAACCCTTTCTAAGGCTCCTGACTCGAAGACAACCAGCAGAACCAGAATCGGTCCAGTTTTCGGCAACTCAACAGCTGACTGTCAAACGGGACCGACAGCTCCTTTCAAGCCAAGCTGCTGCTTTATCCCGGGTTTTCCTCTCCCCGCGACTCGCGGAATGGCTTTCCCTAGCCCCTTTCTGTGAATTGGGGATGGGGGGATTGCTCTCTCGCGGGGGAGACATAGTTCTCCAAGGACCCTCACCCTCTACAGCTGCCAGGGGGTGACGGACGGGTGCACTCCACGTTTCATGCATACTTTTGTGATTTTATGAAGAAGAAGAACACTCTTCCCCAGACCTACCCTTGGACTTATGAAATCCTATACCTCCAAAGACTTACTAACCCATATGTGCCCCTTCCCCATGCCATCTCTATGAATTCCCTATGAACTCTTTCTCCTCATGTATTTGTGAATTTTCATATTCTATGTACTTGGACACACTCATGACTCGCTGTGTATGAATTTCAAATCGTTGGGCTAACTTCATGAATTGTGAAATCATGCTGCTTGAACCCCACTTCTATATTGGATTCCCCAGATGTTGTGAACTTCGTCCTTATCAAATGTTTTCTATTGCTTATTTCTATTGCTTATATCATTCATGATTCCCCTTTATGCAATGTCACCCACCTTTATGGATTCTCCTTTATCTCCTTTATCTACCTATCTGCCTATATGTATTTATACTCTTTGGGATCCCCGGAAAATATGTGTTTTTCCCAGCTGGGTTTATATTCCAACTTTATTTTTAATTTTCATTTTATCCCATATAATTGGCAGATCATGAAATCAAATGGGAAATATTATGACCCCAACCTGAACTCTAGCCCCATGACTCAGACCTCCCTTCCCAAAAACAAAAGGATAATCTGCCACAGTTTAATCCCATCTCATTCCGATCGCATGGACAATATAGGGCGAGTCACCAAACTCCTAAAGGTGACTCGCCCCCAAGGCAAACATTGTCACATCTCAGGCCAGGACGCCGCAGGAAGGCACCCTGTGGGGCCGTCAATGATGGCTCATCACCACCCATCACCACTTCCTGTCTGACACCCCAAAGACATATCTAAAATCTGCGAACGTGACAGGACCCCGGACATCCTTGATGGGTGTCATTAATTCCTTTAGAAATTGGCTGGGCCAGAATTAATCCGATGTTTCCTGTCCGGTCACCGCATTGTTTCTATAGCTCCCACCTCCTCCTCTCTGATTGGCCCGAGGGGGGACAAAAAACGGCTCCCCATTGGGCCAGCAAGGCAAGGCGGGAAACGAAAGCCCGCCTCGTTCAACCTCTCAGCCTATCCGCGATCAGATGGGCAGGGAAGCGGGGCGGGAAATTCAAAGGGCTGTCAGACCGAAACATTGTATAAATATGACTTTATTTGAAACATATGTTACGCTAGTAGATTGAATGATCGCTATTAGCGTCCTTTTCAGCTGAATTGCTCAATAAAAACTCCTTGGCGGATTTTCCTTCAACTTGGCGGACCTTCTTCATTTCAGGCTTCAGGTTGTATTGCGGCTTATATTCTTCTTTTGGCTTCGCCAAGGTCCGTTCCCTCAGGACCGGATCGGCTTCCTTCTAAAGGGGCCCGATCCCCCAAACGCGGTCGATAACATAATTTGGCTTTACCACGAAGGGACTCGCTTGGAAGTTCCAAAAATCAATTTTTTAGGCTAAAATTCCAAGCGGCGACCTTGGTCCAGATATTCTGGGACAGGTTGGGGAGAGAAACGGCTGCAAGGAGGGCCCTCCGACCAACAATTTGACCTCATTTCACATCCAAATTTCTCTGGCAGCCCCTTTCTCTCTCTAGATCTGATTCAGGGTACTGAACAAAGGAGCCAGATAGGAGGAAGCAGATTTTTAGCTCCTCGAAGGAAAGGCGCCAACGTGAAACAGGGGACGCCCTGTAAAAATAAAAGGGAACCGGCCCCGTTGTTGAGACCCAGGTGGGCGGAGCCTTGGAGGTATTGCACTTCGGATCAGGGCTCGGTAACAAATTCCTGGTGAAACGCGGGAACATCTGGCGCCCGGTGGTGTGTGAGAACAGTCTGGCTTGTAAGATTACAGGTTCTAGGATCGTGGGGTAGGGGAACGATTGTGTTCCCGGGGCACCTGCGGATTCTACGAACGCCAGCCATTCAGCCTTGGTGTAGGGAGAACTCTTGAAAGGACGAGTGCATCCCGCCGGTGGGTGAGTCGTTACTCCATTAACTGTCAGGTACTGGGCAGGGGCTGAGCCAAGGATGGGTGTTTGTTCAAGCACGTCTAGGGTGTCCCACCCCAGCAGACATCCCCAGGGATTCTCCATTGGGAAAGATCCTGGCCAATTGGGGTGGGCTTTGCATCGAAAAACATGGTGCAGGCCAGGTTGGACTAACTCAGAGCACATAAGTGGCCCCTTGGGGCCCTTGAAGGGGGAACAGCTTGCCCCCCCCCCCGTTTGAATCACCGAATTCGGAGTGTTGACCTAAAGGTGACTCACCATGGGGAGGGCAAGTGGTCCCAACTTGCTTATGCTGCGATGTTCATAGCCTCAAGCCAGAGGGAGAGTGGAAGGAGGGAGGGGGGGTCCAAGTCTTCCCATGCAGGGACGTGGGCTCCAAAACCTACCCTCAGAAGCTCCTCTCTAGACCTACTTCCCTTCCCGCCTCCACCAGAAGAGGAACTTCTGGAGACATTTGCTTACCCCCACCTTACCAAACCCGACCCCCATCCCTTGCCTCACCTCATCCCCCGTTTTCCCCCTTGTTCTGAGTCTTGCACCGACCCAGAACCCCCAAATCGACCCTTCAAGGGAACCTCTGCTTCCCGGGATCCCACTCTCCCAGACTCACTCTCCCAATTCCCTGCCATTTCCCCCCGTCTCCCTTCCGTTTCCCAGCCCTCTATTCTCTCTCAGCCCCATCTCCCCTCCGTTGCCCAACCTCCTATTCCCTCTCCACCCCTCCCCAACCGAATCCCTCTAAGCCTTTTTCCCTTCCACCCCAAGACTTCTTCCCCCTTGCAGCCCCCCTCCCTTAATCTCTCCCTCTCTTCCTCTCGCTTGTCCTTTTTGGCCAGAGGAACAGGGGGAAAGGAGGGGCCATGGGGGGGATGAGACCTCAGAGGAAGGAGGAATTGACTGTTCAGAGACCAAAGAACATGCATTGCCATCCTCTGTTTCATCTAAAGCCTGAATATTGGGTCAATAGTTCTCCAAGGAATTATTTTCCCCTCTCTCCCTCCTTTTCAAAGCAATCTGCTTCTGAATTTTTGAGTCACAGTTCAATCCCCTTTTTCCTTCTTCTTTTCTGTTTGCTTTCAAAACGTTACCCAAAATCTCTGGAAACTCCCCAAAGATCCCAGAGGAACATAAATTTTTAGACTGTGAATTTGCATTTTTGTTGGTTACAATTTGTAAGTGGGACCTTTGATCTGGCATTCTTTCCAAATCATCAGGTCACACCTTGAAATTTGCTCAAACTAAAGGATCCTGTGTCCTCAGAGACTCCTTTCCCTTTTTCTTTTTCTTCACCCAATCCCTTTGGGCAACCCTGCAAAACCCCTCCCCCTTTTTTGAATCTCCCTCTCAGCCCCCCCCCCTTCTCTCTGGGGGATATTGTGTATCTTTGGAAAACCTTCCATCTTCAGAGACTGGCTGAGTCCTGCCTGGAGCTTCCCTGTTCTCTGAGTAGTATTCTTTGTTTGATTGCCTTGACATTGGAGCTTTGTATGTCCTTTAAATGTGGGGAACCAAGTTTTGTTCCTTTTCCTCATGATTTTCTTCCTTGAGCTATCCTCTCTGTTTCTCTCTCTCTCCCTCTTGTTTGCTACCTCTTGAATGACTGTGTATACAATGGGTTAGGGGTTTTACTAACACTCTCTCAGTATAAAAGGGACCGTTGGGAACTGTAGAATGGGGATCCTGGCACCCCACATGAAAGGCACTCCACTCCGACCTGGACTACCAGGACCATCATCCGCTCCTGTGGCTATAAAGGGACTCTGAGAAACCCAGCTCAGATAAGGCGAGAGCAACCAGTGGGGTGCCATCACGGTGATGAGGCCCCCCACCCACAAGCTGGCTCCAACCCCTGGCAGGGGTCGTAAGGCTGACCCTGAGCAGAAGAACATCCGCCTTCTAATGCAGGGAGGAAAGGGCGCCCCCACGAGACCAGGAGAAGGCTGGCAGGTAAGGGCGACCCCCCTCACCTGAGAAGAGGCTAAAGGTGTGTCCCCATGGAGCCACGAACAGGACCCTCGCTGTTGGTCGCTGGGTCAGGCGCGAGTGGGGAGCCCAAACATGGCTGCGAGGGTGCCAGAGGAACCTTCAGTATTGAAAATGTCCCAGAAGGTATGAATGATTTATTTCCATTTTTTCCCTCCTTTATTCTTCCTTATAAAATTAACCCTCCACTCTTAGGGTCTTGGGGGAAGGGGAGTGGGGAGGGGACACGTGATCTCTTTTCTTTGCTGTCTTGAGGCATTCTCTATCCCTTGGACCTCCTCCCGGGTGGAGGTGCTGGACCTGGCTGTGGACACTAGGAGGCGCCTGGTGAAGATGGCATCACAACCTCCTCGAAGCCCTCCTGACCTCCTACACCGCTTGCAAGGTAGCTGGAATCCGTGCCTGGATCCATCACACCAGGCTCAAGAGCGCTCCTGAACCTGAGCCAGCCCCCACCAGCGGTGAGGAAGACAAAGATCTGTGGACAGCTGAGCTGGGAGACGACCTGAAGGTGTTGTTCCGGAAAACACCTCCTCAGGGACCGCCGCCCGCGAACTGTCCTGACCCACACCCTCCCGAGGCCCGGAGAAAGACCAAAAGCCAGAGACCAAAGCACAAGACCCTCTCCAAGGACCTCTCCAAATTCCATCCTTCTAGCACCACGGGAACACCCCCATTTGGACCTACAAACATTTGACAGCTCGCTTTGACAGCTGTCAAATCGGCCCTCACTTCAACCCCCGCTCGGAAAAACTAATTCCACCGGGAGCTGTCCGGCGTGCTGAATCAGGAGCCGTGAGTCCTAATTTCCCTTCTAGTTTTCTCTCTGCTCTCTCCCTGTCTTTCCCACTAGGAGCTGTCCCAGGTACTTAACCCTAGAAAATGCTAACCCTAGTTCTCATCTTTTCTCTGACTCTCCCTGCCAGTTCTAGCCCGGTGTTGTATGAATGGCTTTCTTCTAAAGTAAACTCCTGGCAACAGTTGGCCACAAAAGCCTTAAATGTCTCAGATTTTTGCCTATCCAGTGGAGCCTCAGCCACAGACCTGTTTTCCACCTGTTTAATTGGCATTCCAGAACCTCTGGAAATTTTTAGAAATTATACCATGTTCCAAGACATCCCAAAGGATATGTCATACAGAGATCTCTCTAACTGGGGAAGAGTCTCCATGGACAAGTTGCCTGGCATGGCTACCATCCGCCTTGCTCATGTTCCTCAGGCAGAAAATTGTTTTCAAATACCCACCTGCATCGGTGAGTGCCATCAGCTTCCCATTGACAACTCTCTAAATTGTACACATATAGAAAAACTGTCTCATTTGAATGCCCATTTGGTCCTGCCCCCAGGATGGTTTTTCCTGTGTGGACAGACAGCCTATGGTTATCTACCTGCCAATACCTCCATGGGGAATTGTGCATTGGGTAGGCTGTCTCTTTTTATGCCCTCCAAGAACGACTTAGAGTTGGCACACTCTTTGGGTCGGAAGGCAAGATCCATTCAGAACTTAGACCCGAATTGTGACCCCTCAGTAGTGCTAAAAGGTATCCCACAATTTGTGGCGGCTGCATTGTTCACTCCTGGAGTGGCCTCAGCCATGAATTATAGGGCCATAAAGCACCTGGCCTGCGCTCTGGTCAAAAACATCAATTATACCTCTCAAGCCTTGGCATCAGTGGCAAAGGAAATGCATGAGCTGCGGGAGGCTGTGTTAGATAACAGGGCAGCTATTGATTTCCTCCTATTGAAAAACCACTATGGCTGTGAGAGTGTAAGGCACATGTGCTGCTTTAATTTGACAGACCAGACTCCTATGATTCATAAATCCATCGAGGGTTTGAATGATTTGGCCTCAGGAATTAAGGAGACGACTGGATTCGACCTTATTGGCTCCCTTCTTTAGACTGGTTGAGGAAAGGTTTTCTCCTCTTTCTAGCTATAATCCTTTTCCTTCTAATAATAAGCTGTTGCTGGTCGCATTTGCCCGCTCTGTTCCAAATTTGTCGCAAAAAGAACCATTCGAACCCCTCTCAGCAGATGGCCATGCTGCCGCTAAGAGGTTATAATGCTTATGCGGTAGGGCAGGGGCGAAGTGGGCTCCTCCCATCTTCGCCCCGCCCTTACCGAGTGGGGAATATGATGACCGTCACCCCAGCTTTCAAATTGATTTGAAAACGCAGCAGAAAGTTCCATAGATTACTCCCCAAAAGAACGGAGCGGGACCGCAACAGACTATTATTAAAAGACCTTTTTTCCTTCATTTTCCTCTTCCCTGAACTATGTAACAAATCCCCCCAATAAAAGTAGCATTTATTTTAACAGTAACCCTCTCTATCTGGTTATTTTGTATCTTTTCTCTGACTCCTTTCCTTTGCATGCAATCTCTCTCTCCCTCCCGTCCCTTTAAACTCCGGTTGAGGTTTCCCTGCCATAGATTAACATGGCGGTCGATATAAATTGGCTCATATCTCTATCAAAATTACCCCTAGAACGCTCCTCTTTTAGTCCTAACCCTTTCTAAGGCTCCTGACTCGAAGACAACCAGCAGAACCAGAATCGGTCCAGTTTTCGGCAACTCAACAGCTGACTGTCAAACGGGACCGACAGCTCCTTTCAAGCCAAGCTGCTGCTTTATCCCGGGTTTTCCTCTCCCCGCGACTCGCGGAATGGCTTTCCCTAGCCCCTTTCTGTGAATTGGGGATGGGGGGATCGCTCTCTCGCGGGGGAGACATAGTTCTCCAAGGACCCTCACCCTCTACAGCTGCCAGGGGGTGACGGACGGGTGCACTCCACGTTTCATGCATACTTTTGTGATTTTATGAAGAAGAAGAACACTCTTCCCCAGACCTACCCTTGGACTTATGAAATCCTATACCTCCAAAGACTTACTAACCCATATGTGCCCCTTCCCCATGCCATCTCTATGAATTCCCTATGAACTCTTTCTCCTCATGTATTTGTGAATTTTCATATTCTATGTACTTGGACACACTCATGACTCGCTGTGTATGAATTTCAAATCGTTGGGCTAACTTCATGAATTGTGAAATCATGCTGCTTGAACCCCACTTCTATATTGGATTCCCCAGATGTTGTGAACTTCGTCCTTATCAAATGTTTTCTATTGCTTATTTCTATTGCTTATATCATTCATGATTCCCCTTTATGCAATGTCACCCACCTTTATGGATTCTCCTTTATCTCCTTTATCTACCTATCTGCCTATATGTATTTATACTCTTTGGGATCCCCGGAAAATATGTGTTTTTCCCAGCTGGGTTTATATTCCAACTTTATTTTTAATTTTCATTTTATCCCATATAATTGGCAGATCATGAAATCAAATGGGAAATATTATGACCCCAACCTGAACTCTAGCCCCATGACTCAGACCTCCCTTCCCAAAAACAAAAGGATAATCTGCCACAGTTTAATCCCATCTCATTCCGATCGCATGGACAATATAGGGCGAGTCACCAAACTCCTAAAGGTGACTCGCCCCCAAGGCAAACATTGTCACATCTCAGGCCAGGACGCCGCAGGAAGGCACCCTGTGGGGCCGTCAATGATGGCTCATCACCACCCATCACCACTTCCTGTCTGACACCCCAAAGACATATCTAAAATCTGCGAACGTGACAGGACCCCGGACATCCTTGATGGGTGTCATTAATTCCTTTAGAAATTGGCTGGGCCAGAATTAATCCGATGTTTCCTGTCCGGTCACCGCATTGTTTCTATAGCTCCCGCCTCCTCCTCTCTGATTGGCCCGAGGGGGGACAAAAAACGGCTCCCCATTGGGCCAGCAAGGCAAGGCGGGAAACGAAAGCCCGCCTCGTTCAACCTCTCAGCCTATCCGCGATCAGATGGGCAGGGAAGCGGGGCGGGAAATTCAAAGGGCTGTCAGACCGAAACATTGTATAAATATGACTTTATTTGAAACATATGTTACGCTAGTAGATTGAATGATCGCTATTAGCGTCCTTTTCAGCTGAATTGCTCAATAAAAACTCCTTGGCGGATTTTCCTTCAACTTGGCGGACCTTCTTCATTTCAGGCTTCAGGTTGTATTGCGGCTTATATTCTTCTTTTGGCTTCGCCAAGGTCCGTTCCCTCAGGACCGGATCGGCTTCCTTCTAAAGGGGCCCGATCCCCCAAACGCGGTCGATAACACACTCCAGATTGGGTTGTTGTGTGGGGGAGGAAGTGGATCAGCCAAAGCAATGCAAAAAATTCTTCCTGGTTGTCGTTCACAACATGGTCATCTCCATGCATTTCCCCATTATGCTTTACTCCACCCTCAGACATGACAAGTTTCTTCGTTAATGCTTTTCATACTCAGCGTCTTGTAGCGTTTTATCATTGGCACAGCTGGGCACATGACCTTCAGACAGCTTCTTGGATGGGGTGGAGCAATAAAGGGAGCCAATAACACAAGGTCAAAGGCATACACTAGTGCAAGAAAAGTAAGGTGGGGCAAGGGGAAGTGATGAGAGGAAGCGGATAGCGGAAAAAAATCAACGCTTCTTTTTTGGGAGCAAAGAGATGGACAACTCAAGGCAAACAATAAGTTATTTAAGCAAACGGTAAGTTATGATAATATACATAAATAAATTTTTATTCATATACTATGTTCAGTGGGATTGGGGGAGGACATCCACACATCCACATGTAGATAAAAGGGTCACAGAGGTAAAAAGTTTGTAGACCACTGCCTTTAGGTAAGTGGAACTATGAGTTTGATTGCCTCCTACCATGTCAGGGCTAATGTAACTTAGAATCCACCACATCTGGAAGGAACTGGCAAGTGGAAGAAAAGCTCATGTGTTCCTGTGGCTGTTTGGAAGAGATCAGTGGCTATTTCCTGTCATTCATTTCAATGCATTCCTAATGTCTCCACGTTGTTTCCAGGAGGGAGGTGCTTTCACTGAGAAAGCCATGCATGACATGATAAAATAAATGGTTCTTAAAAGTGGTGAACTTTGCCTCTGTGTTTCTCCAGCCCGCCTTCATCATCCCCATCCCACCCCTCATATTAGTCAGAGAGAGAATAAGGGGAGGAGGGAAGCTTGGGTTGTAAAAAGACTTTGTAAAAAAAAGGATTTCTTTGTCAGAGGCTTGATTAACTGAGATATGCCTGTATTTACAAGAATCTCCTTCATGCCTCAATTTTTCCAGGTTTTCTGAACGACTCAGCAGGAGAGCATGGCCAAGTTTTTTTTCTGTCTTCTGGCTAACTTTCAATCTGGCCTTGCTAAACGCTTGTGAATATGAACCTAAAAGTGAGTATGGAATTACATTTTCAGAAAATGAAATAAAATGGTCCAGAAGGAATAGGCAAGGTATACCATGCAGACATAGCTGGATTGCAATTCCCAGCATGATTGCCCATTTGTTCAGCTTCCTAACACTGTTGAAAATAGCAGTGCAGAAACCTTTAGGGGATCATACTTTGCTCTTGTCTGATGTACTCCAGTTCTGGATTACTACCAGATCCCTGCTCAGCACCTCCTTAAATTTTTATTTATTTATTTATTTATTTGCGACATTTCTACCCCGCCTTTCTAAACCCCAGATGGGACTCGAGGCGGCTTTACACACAGGCAACTATTTGATGCCTTAAAAACAATGTACAGTTAAAATGAACATTTAAAATAGAATCATAAAATACATTAAGACAATTGAAAACATTTAAAACAATACCTTCACAATAATTACATAATCCACAAGCATCATCCTGGCCGTTCCTATGGTCATTGCACATCATTCTATATCTATCTATTGTACAAGTTCCACAAAGGCTTGGTCACAAACCAAGTTTTTACTTTCTTAGGGAAAGGTCAGGAGGGAGGGGGCTGATTTAATATCCCTGGGGAAGAAATTCCACTGCCGAGAGGCCATCACTAAGAAGGCTCTGTCTCTCGTCCGCGCCAAACGCACCTACGAAGGAGGTGGGATTGAAATCAGGGCCTCCCCAGACGATCTTAAAATCTGAGATGGTTCATACAGAGAGATACGTTTGGACTGGTAAGATGGGCCAGAACCATTTGGGGCTTTATAGGCTAAAGCCAGCACCTTAAATTGTGATTGGTAGCAGACTGGCAACCAGTGAAGCTGACGTAACGGGGGTTGTATGCTCCCTGTACGCCGCTCCTGTGAGCAATCTGGCTGTTGTTGTTGTTGTTGTTGTTGTTGTTGTTATTCCAGTGTAAATCATGTATACCTTCTGTTCCAGCTATTCTCACCATTCTTGCCATTGATCATGAAGTCTGAGACTTCTGTGATGTGAAATCAAAGGCCCCTTCAGCACTGCCATATAATCCAGATTATCAAAGCAAATGACCCACATTATCTGATTTGAGTCTACATTGCCATATAATCCAATTCAAAGCAGATAATCTGGATTATATATGGCAGTGTAAAGGGGGCAAAAATCAGCGATTCCGTATCTCAGTTCTACTGTCAATTATCTAAGCATTTTTGCTTACCTGCTACACAACTGCCAGAAACTAACTCCTTTGTCTTTTCCATCTGTAGCAGATAGTGCATGCAGTCTGGACCAAAAGACTGTGCAAGAAGGGGGCAGTTTACATGTGTCCCTGAGCAACTTTGGAATGATTCATGATGTCTGTGTTTGGAATAGCACAATGTCAAAATGGGAGAGCACCTGCCATTTCTCTGATGATGGAACATGCAAGCATCTCATTTATAATCTCAACATGAATATCTCTGTGGAAAATAAAACTTTGGTCATGTCGAATATGAAGGTAGAAAACAGTGGCCTCTACAGGTTTCGGGACGAGTCTGGAAATTGCTTGGACAGAAATGTCTCCGTGTTGGGTAAATGTTTATAAGCTAGAAGGTGAAGTGATAGCTGTACTTATAGAACAGACTGGGGATCCCCTGGGCCCTCCTGATGTTGTCATGCTCCAGCTCAATATATCAAATGGCCAGGGGAGATGGTGACTGTAGTCCCCTCTGCATAAAGTTAGATATGAGATCCTCCAAGAGTGACAAACCACACATCCCACTGTTGTGCAGTTGCTGTTTAAGACGTTTAGCCTGGCTCCTCAGCAAAAAGCAAAATCTTATCAACAGCATTCCTACAATTAACATACTCTCTTGCCTCACAGCAAAAGTAGTATTAAAGTAGCACATGGCAAATAGCAACACCTCTGCCCCCAGCCTGTAATGCTGAATGCTACTGACTACCACTGTGTTATGCTACCCCTATGGTCTCATTTTTAGTCTGAAAGAGACCAGATGCAGCAAAACGGCTAGTAGCACTTTTGAGGGGATTTAGTTGAGCTCTAGTGGGGATAAACTGGCACCTAATTCTTGCCAAGGAATGTAGTGGGCCTGTAGTTTCTGTGGGGATTTGGTCCAGGACCCCCTCCCCCCCCCCCCAATAGATACCAACATCCATGGATGCTCAAGCCCCATTATAGACAGTAGTGTCACTTCTATAAAATGAAAAAAATCAAGGTTTATTTTTTGGATTCAAAAAAAATGCCATAAATGAATGAATCTGTGGATGTATTATCTATGGATATAAACACTTGACTGTGCCAAATACGCTGATAAAATTTACCTGCAGGCGTGTAATGCTAAATGCAAATACAATTCCATACAATCAGAGCCAACAAGAAGAAACCACTCCACATGTGCATTAAGTTCATGATGAAACTGAATTGCTTCCTCACACAAATAGTTTCAAAAACAAATTGTACCAATTCTTTTTTGTGTCAGGTGCGACTTGAGAAACTGCAAGTCGCTTCTGGTATGAGAGAATTGGCCGTGTGCAAAGACGTTGCCCAAGGGACGTCTGGATGTTTTACCACTTCTCTCATGTTCCTGCATGGGAAGCTGGAGCTGACAGATGGGAGCTCACACCACTCCCCGGATTTGAATCACTGACCTTTTGGTCAGCAGTCCTGCCAGCACAAAGGTTTAACCCATTGAGCCACTGGGAGCTCTGTATTGCTATGCTGCCAGAAACATAAGAGCCCCCAAAAAACAGACAGGGAGAAGGCTATATATATGAAACCCAGAGAGCAGAGTTTTCCAAACATTTAGTGACACACTTTTTAGATATGCATCATTTTGTGACACAGTTAATTCAGTTTTACTAGAGGTTAAACCAACCCCTTATAACCTTACAGACACATACATGAGTTGTAAAAATGAAATGTATGGAGACACAACATATCTCATAGCAATCTTTCATTTATATTTTGTAAAATATATGATTTGTTGCTTATTCCACATAGACTCAGAGGTTTCTCGTTGCATTTGAATGGTGCACCTACACACTGCAGCTGACACACGAAAGTGTCATGACACAGAGTTCAGCCATAGAGATTCTTGAAAACCCTTCATCTTAGCTCTGAGTTCCAAATGATGCTCACATGTCTATATCTCCATTGAACCAGGCTAAGTCTATGACCTCTTCCATCTTCCAGAGACCTAAAGTGGAGATATTCTTCTAGAGTTTACCTTGATTGGTTTGTGTTTTTTTCTCCTTTTTTCAGATTCCAAGTCAAGGAACAGTGGGAACCGCAATGTTTCCAGTTTGGGAGTGATTCACATTCTACTTCTGATTGAATCCATATATTTTGTGATGTGACTCTGCTGCATGTGAGGACAAAGACCTGCATGGATTCAGCTTCTGGGTTTTGTTTTGTTTTTCAGGAAGAAGCTCATTAACAAAGAGGAAAGGGAGAAATTGGATTTACTGTATATCCATGTATAAGTCTAAAAATTTTGGTCAAAAATTAATCCAAAAAACTGAGTTGGCTAATCCAGAGGCCAGTGTAAATACTGTGCCTTTACTCTTATCAGAAAAGGAACCATTTCCTTTTCCTAGTACATTGGCAAAATAAAAGAATATAGTCCACCTGTGACGACTCTAAGCTGCGAGAGCACTGGGAACCAGACACGGAGGCCAATAAACAATCTAATATCTTTATTAAGGAAATAAAAGAGTCAAACAAAAATAAGCAGAGTAAATAGTCCAGCAATAGTCCTTTTAGGAAAGGTCAAATATAGTCCAATAATATGTAGTTAGATGTCCAGTATTAGAGTTCAAAGTTTTAAATCCAATAACCGAAACACACTCAAACTTCTAGGTAGTTTGAGTGGGGAATAAAGCAAGGTCTTTCAGAGAGTTCCAGGTTCAAAGTCCGAGGCTAGGATAACAAGGCAAGGCAAAGTTAGTTGTGGTAGAACTGAATCGCTGTCCAGACTTGGCAGGGAGAAGAGATGCAATGCCCGGTCTACTCGAGAGTAGCGCGCCGCAGAAACTAGAGTCGATGTGATTTCCTCAACTGACACGTTGACACCGCAAAGGCCAGCCTGCGCACAGAACTTTTATGGGACTTCAAATCTCCCCTCAAACCAGGTGCCTGAACACTTTTTCCCAAGGGAAAGTGGACTGAAGACGACAACTTGCCAGATGCAAACCTCCCTGGAAACTCTCAAGGGAACTGGTTTAATTAGCGCTTGCTTTCTCCGCTAATCTAGCGCTTTTTCTCCTATTCTCCTTCTCCAAGCGGAATGTTTCCCAAAACAATTTCCTATCAAAAGGAGCGCTCTCCGGGGATCTAGGCTCTGATTCAAGGGCTTTTGTAATTAACTGTGGGCTAAAACTGTCAACAGGGGACAACTGGAAGGGAGCTGAATCTTGCTGAGTCGGCACAAACCCTATATCTTCTTCGGTCTGATCCATAATGGCTATGGGGTCATGACTCGAGGGTCTCTGAGACATCACACCACCCCAATTTTATAAATTGCGATTTATTGCATATTTTGCCTTGTATTCTTTTTGTTCTGTGTCTGTTCTTTTTTATATACAGACAATATTTTTGCAATAAAAAGGAAACCTGAAAGAATCAGGCCCATGACTACACTTTTGTTTAAAGACGTTTTACTCTGAATTTAAAGATCTAATTGTGAACTTTATCCTACCTGTCTAGCCTTCTTTTATATCACTCTGTCTCTCTCACACACTCTCGGTGTGTGTATATATATACACACACACACATTCATATATATACTGGTATATCTGTATATACTGTATATACTCAAGTATAAGCTGAGTTTTTCAGCCCTTTTGGGGGCTGAAAAAGCCCCCCCCCCCATGGCTTATACTCAACTGAGTGTCCTGGCTGGCTTATATTTGGGTCGGCTTATACTTGAGTATATAGGTAATCAGAGTTGGACAGTCTTATCTTATTAAAGTCTTATTATCTTAAATTACAGTTTTATGTAAATGTTCAAAAACACTTAGCCTACTGATGCCTCAATTAATGTAATTTTATTGATATCTATTTTTATTTTTGAAAGTTATCAGTAGCTGTTGCATATCCCACCTTTATCTTATACTTGAGTCAATAAGTTTTCCTAGGTTTTGGTGGTAAAATTAGGTGCCTCGGCTTGTATTCGGGTCGGCTTATACTCGAGTATATATGGTATTTGTGTGTATGTGCTTCTACAATTTCTATATCACTGATATTATACATTTTTTCTATTATAGTTTCTTAACAATTGACCCATCAAATAGCATCCATGTCTTAAATTTTAACACAAAAAATACAGAAGATAATCATATATTATTTATCTTACTTTTAGGATTGTTCTTGTGTATGTTTTTAGCTGGTAAAATGTGGTAGCTCCTGCTTGCTTGATTTTTTTCCCCATGAATAACTAAGCATCCATATGAAATTTTCTTTAGTTTCTACAGGCAAAAGATTTCAACAGTTATTTGTTTGTTCTAAATGCACAATTTCTCAGTGAAAAAAACCTAGGTAATCCCAATATTCTGACTAGGAACATTCAATGCTCTTCCCTTTCCCCTTTGCCCATCTGCTAGAGAACCATAGATTCTCCATCTCTGCTTTCTCAGTTTAAAACTGCAAGGCTGGTCAAAACATTCATACTGTTAATGCAAATAATTATTTGATTGCATAGTCAGTCCTTCATATTTGCTGGGGCCATGGCTGTAGGATCTCTGTGATTCCATTGTATTGAGCCATTGCAGTTAAAATGGTGTCAAACCACATTGATTTTTGAATGTAGATGCACCATTGTAATTTATAAGTATTCCAGTGTGACTCTATAGTCAACTTCCAGAGGAAGATGGGTACAGAATTGCACTGGATGGCTAGAGATTCCCAAACAAGTCCACAAATAACACTATGTCACATGATTTGTTCCTGGGTTATAAATGTCATTTCCTCATTGGTTCTATTATAAAAACATGGAAAGGGTTTATTAAACTGCAAAAACTTTCTTTTTGCAGGATACCCTGCAGTACATTTTGCTATAGTTTTTCAATGTTTTTCTCAGAGAGTCTGAACCAATTTAAAATAGTTTGCAGCAGCCACACAAAAAATATTTCTGGAGTATAACAACTACTTTTAAAGTAGGTACCACACAATTAAACAGGACGCTAACACATTCAAACCAAAAATAGAATATTTTTCAAATTTTGTTACATTTTGTAACAAATTTTGTTATAATCAAATCAACAAAACTCAAACCCAAAAAAATACAATTAATTGCACATTATAGCCTGTCTATGCCATCCTATTACATTACAGAATTCACAATCTCCTCCCTGCTCAATGTTTCACAGTGCAATGCTAGTCTTGTCAAAGCAGAATTTACCAGTGCTTCACCAAATAGACAGATGCCATTTTCGTACTGTAGTATGTACATCCAACTATCAATATATCAATCAGACGTCTTCAACCTAATCAACTCAGTGGTTAATACATCCTTGATTTTTTTTTTTTTGGTTGGAACTGGTGGGATACTGTACTATATTATACCTTACCATAGGCGGTCACTTGTGGCTGAGTGTGATTGCCTTCCATGAGTAGAGTCTTGGCAGTCGGTTCGTATATGACTGTAGAGACCTTTTCTGTGTCTTCATGGTCTTTCACGGTGAGGATATAGATCTCCAAGTGGAAGGTGGTCAAGACAAAGGATACTATACTATACTATACCATGGTGGTACAATGGGTTAAACCCTTGTGCCAGCTGGACTGCTGACCTGAAGGTTGAGTTGCTGGCCTGAAGGTTGCCAATTCAAATCTGCAAGATGGAGTGAGCTCCCATCTGTCAGCTCGAGCTTGCAGGGACATGAGAGAAGCCTCCCAGCAGATGGTAACACATCCGGGCTTGCAGTATGTTCTCAAGTCACATCTGACATGATAAACAAAATGACAAGTGTTGGGTTGACACATCTTCTACAGTTTGAAACATCTGGAGGGTACCAGGGTGGAAGAATTGATATAAGCATGTATTCAGACAAGTTGATAATACAATGTGGTCTATTTGAAAAACCAGGAAGATCAGTGGCCAATGATGCAATGGAATTCATCTGACCCTGGCATTTTCACAAACATGGAGGGATTGAGTGGCAAAGGAGGAAGGCTGCATTCCATTCCAGTTGGGGATGAGATTGTCTCTCTTCCATCTCTGACTGACATCTTTTTATTCATGCAATAAGTAAAAGAAATATTCTGCAAAGGAAGAAGAACACTCAGTTTACATAGATATTGGAGGGGCTGACCTATCAAACTGATCCTAGACCAGCAAAGATTAGAAAGCCCTGGCTCCATTTCCTCCCTTGTTGCTTTGCCTGTGTTAAAATAACATCTAGGATTATTTATTGCAGTTATTTATTTATATATTTGTTCACTCTATATTCCGCCTTTCTCTACCCTGAAGGGGAGCAACTCTAGGCAGCTTTACATATTGCAACTATTTGATGCCTTTAGACAACAGACAATTACATACATTTAAGTTAAAAATTAGTTTAAAAGCACATTAAAATATATAAACATTATAATCACTGTAAAAATCACACCATCCATAATCGTAATCCAGGGCAGTTCCAAGAATCATTGCACATATTTTGAAGTTATTATTTCACTGTTGTTAATCTCCAAAGGCTTGACCCCAGAGCCAGGTTTTCACTTTCCTTCTGAAGGCTAGAAGGGAGGGAGCTGATCTAATATCACTAGGGAGGGAGTTCCACAGCCGAGAGACCACCACTGAGAAGGCCCTGTCTCTCCTTCCCATAAACATTGCTGGCAATTTGAACCCCTGACATAAAATTGTAATTTAAGATGGAATTTGTCACTTGTATTAATTCATTTTTATTGCATTTGTGCTTCAATATAAATGTATTTACTTATCTTCCAACTATTGGCTGTTAAAGAGTGTACACATTTTTTGGGAACACCCTGTATATGATAACAAGGAAAAAGTCTTTAGGAGGAGCCATGTTATTCTGTTGCAGATAAAGCAACGGAGAGTCCAGTGACATCTTTAAGACTAATGAGCTTAACCTGCCTAATGAGCTTAACCTGCCATTCCATACTATGGAATATTTTGATTGGCACCTTAGGGAGGAAGAGAAATTCTTCACCTGAGAGCATTACCGCCTACAAGTCCCAGGAATTCAGGGGAGAAGAGACAAAGGCAATTAAAGTGGAATCAAAGTGCTGCAAATATATCATGTGAAGAAGCCCTGAAAGCCATCATCTGTACAATTTGGATGCAATTATAAGAACAACATCAACAAAAACAAGAGCAGAATCCTGCTGCACCAGACCAAAGGCCTACCTGCTCTAGAATTGTGATCCAATGACTCTCATTGGAAGTCCCTCAAGCAAGAGTTAGATTCAATGGGGCCCTTTCAATTCATCTGCAGCGGATACATAATGCCCTTGGTTCTGGAGACACTATATCTCCAAAAGACTAATAGTTGTTGAGCATTCAATCTGGACTTAGGTTATCTAATCCTCTCTCAAAGCTGTTCTAATTAGTGAAAAACTTGTAGGTCTAAAATGAGATTATTGACATACACCAACATTTTCCCCACATTCACACACAGTGTTCAATATCAAAATCCAGATGTCCAGGTGTTATCTTTCTCTCCTCCCTGAGGCCTCTCTCTGGCCTCGAACTGTCATGGAGGAAGCATGGTGGTTTTTCATAACATCAGAATGCCATCATGACATGATCGATTAATGTGCCTTTGAATGATGTTATGTATTTTTAACTGATGTGATGTGTGTTGCATTTTAAATGTTGTTATTCCCTGCCTTCCTCTGTTAGTGGTGAGAAATCAATACATCATTGTCACCAACATCATTATTTAAAGGTGGAACTCCCAAATGGCGTAGTGGACTAAGTGACTTGAAGGTTGGGTTGCTGACCAGGTTCGAATCCCACCCAGGGAGAGTGCAGATGAGCTCCCTCTATCAGCTCCAGCTCCATGCGGGGACATGACAGAAGCCTCCCACAAGGATGGAAAAACATCAAAAACATCCGGGCGTCCCCTGGGCAACGTCCTTGCAGACGGCCAATTCTCTCACTCCAGAAGCGACTCAAGTTGCTCCTGACACGAAAAAAAAAATATTTAAAGGTGAATTATCATGCTGCAAAAAGAAAGGTAAAGGGCTTAAGAAGCTGTGCATTGCTCCAGGACCATATTTTGCCTATTTTAGTTTTATGTTGTTTTAATACTGCCAACCATATGTGAAACAGTATCCTCCTTCTTTTAAGTGTACAGCATGTAAATGTTGCCCTAAAAGTCCCCACTGTGGAGGAAAAGGGAAGTGCAAAACAATATGTCTTAGGAAGAAAAAAAGAAAGGGATAATTCACGCACCTCGACTATTATCACTCCAAGGAGGAGAAGGATCAGACCAGCTAAACTTAGTTGGATGATGTTTGGCACCGTATGGTCTCTGATATTTGCTGCCTTCACTGATGAGACAGAGACTTCCACATCCGCTGCAGAGAAGAGATGGGTGTCTGCATCACCACCATTATCATTTTCTTCTTCCTGTTCCTCTCCTGCTGAAGGCCGGGCAGAATCATCAACACCATTTACTTTATTAATGCACTAGGCATTTGTAGATCCCCCAATGTGGCCTGATAGTCAACTTCTGGAGGATCATTGAATTACACTGGAAGACCAACAAATGCATAGAAATCTCTTAATTCATCCACTGCAATTCTAAGGTCAACTTCCAATGGGCCATAGAGTCATGCTGGAGGATCTAGAGATTCGTAAAAAGGTAAACATTTTCCCCTAACATTACGTCTAGCAGTGTCCGACTCTGGGGGTTGGTGCTCATCTCAATTTCTAAGCCAAAGAGCTGGTGTTGTTCATAGACAACTTCAAGGTCATTTGACTGGCATGACTGTATGGAGTGCTGTTACTTTTCCAGTACTTATTGATCTATTCACATTTGCATGTTTTCGAACTGCTAAGTTGGCAGAAGCTGGGGCTAACAGCGGAAGCTCACTCTGCTCCCCAGATTTGAACTGCTGACCTTTTGGCCAGCAGCTCAGCGGTTTAATCCACCAAGAGATTTGCACACAGAAAATATTAATCAAATCTGCAAATAATCAAATCCACAAAGGTTAAACCCAAAAAGGGCCTGGGGTAGGATGGGCTTTTTCAAGGAGCTCCATAGAGAGAACTTAAGGTAAAGGTTTTCCCCTGATGTTAAGTCCAGTCATGTCTGACTCTGGGGGTTGGTGCTCATCTCCATTTCTAAGCCGAAGAGCCGGCGTTGTCCGTAGACATCTCCAAGGAACTTACTTGAGACAAATGTCAGCAATGGAGTCCTGGTGCAACTTTCAGTCTGATTGCTTGAAGTGCTATCTTCTGCTGGGAAGAAGGAAGAAAGTGAAGAGAGAAATGATATTGCCAGGGGGAAACTGTGCTCCTCAAGGTTTGGGGGTAGGAGCTTCAACTCACATGATAAATAGATAGAGAGGTAGAGAGAGAGAGAGATAGACAGACTGATCTAAAAGTAAATCAAAGTCAAAGCAACACCAAGTGAACTAGGGCCATGCAGTAGAGAATAATATCCTACATGTCTTGGTAACATCCTGGTTGGACTACTGTAATGTGCTCTACATGGGGCTGCCTTTGAAAAGAGCTCAGAAACTTCATTTGGTCCAAAGAGCAGCAGCCAGGTTACTACCCTGTTTCCCCGAAAATAAGACAGTGTCTTATATTAATTTTTGCTCCCAAAGATGTGCTAGGTCTTATTTTCAGGGGATGTCTTATTTTTTCATGAAGAAGAATTCACATTTATTGTTGAACAAAAAAAAATTAACATCACAAGCCAACATAACCAGACAAACTGTGAATCCTATCAAGAATGTCTTGTTACTGCTACTATTTCTATTAAAATCACATAAAGAGCAATTAGAGTGCATCAATAATATAAACATAATAAGATAAACAGATTAAGAAAAATAACTACAGTTCATGAGGTATCATATCAAGACATATATTGCACTCTACTCCTGTCAAGGACAGAACGCCACAAGATTCAAAGTAAGAGAGTTTATTAGATTACAGAACTCAAAAAATGCCCGTAAAACACAAGGGCCAGGCAGTATTTGCCTTTAGGAGCAAAAAGGGACAAAAGTAAATGTTCAAAAGATAAACCGGATTAAACCGGAGTTTAATCCGGGTAAAAACAAACTGCTTGCTTCAGCCTGGGTATAAACAAAACGAAAGCCAAGGAACAAAAGATACAAAGAATGCAACTAATTGGCAGCAGATTCCTCTCTGCTGCCAACACTGTGCTTAGAGTAACTTGCGTCGCTCCCACACACACACAGCAGACAGGATTTCCAACACGAGCAGATCAACCAAGGATTGTAGCAGTAGAGTAGACCAGTTCCGTTCCGTAGATCAAAGCCAGAAGCAGACGTTTGTAGTTTTTCCAAGTCCAAGAAGGGGGGAAGACAAGCCGTGGTCAGTTCAGTCCGAGTTTTCAAAGCAGGAGATGGCGTCCGTCAAGAAGACGACGGAAGGTCAAGCTAATAAGAGTAAGCACAGGTTTGCACAAACAAATGCCCACACAATTCCTCCCGCCGTCTGACCCTGAATTCCAAAACCACTTACGTCTCAGCACAGGAAAACACACCAGTCTTCAGGAAAGCGTCCCACACACACAGATCCCAAGCGTTTGTCCAGATTACCTTGCCCAACGCAATTTGCAATTGCTCCCAAGCCCCATTTTATGCCAGTTACAAATCCTCATCACTGTCAGCTGTCCTCCTTAACCCGGGCGTTTCCTCATCACTTTCCTCGTCAGAGCTGGAACACCTCTGACTACGCCCAACAGCATCTCCAGCTGTGGATCCCGTCCCATCCCTCCAGCTAAGCCATGGGTCTAATCCTGAAGGTCCCCATTCATCTTCTGTCCCATCATGGCCAGTGGCACCCAATTCCTCCCTTACCCGAGTCCAATCCATCTCATCCTCCTCTGAGCTAACCAGCCCCTCCTCCATTCTCTCCGTAAACCCCTCGAAAGACTCTTCGTCAGATGGTGCTGCAAATATGTCTCGCAGTCTTTTTCTCTCTCGCTCCTCGAGAGTATCTGACTCTCGAGGAGTCTTACGCCCACGTCTGTCAGTAACAGAGCCATGAGGCTCAATCATAACACTATCCCCTCTCACAAAGGCCTCCTCCCCCGATGGCGGAGAAGTGGCAGTGATACCCTCCGCTATAGCACCACGACGACTAGAGGTATCAAGTTTCAACAGCGAACGATGAAAGACTGGATGGACCTTTAAACTAGACGGCAAACGCAAACGAAACGCAACGGAAGAAATCTTTTTAACGATAGGAAAGGGACCCAAATACCGAGGCGCAAACTTTCCCCCAGCCTGTTTAATATGTTTGGAAGATAACCACACCAAATCCCCTTCTTCCAACTCCTCCCCTGCCTGCCTGTGGCGGTCAGCCTGAGTCTTCTGCGTTGCCTTAGCTTCCAACAGTAAGCGACGGGCAACATCATGCAATGCAGCCATTTCCGTAGAGCAGTACACAGGGTCCGAAGAGACCACATTGGTCGACGGCGCCACACCTCCCCGTGGGTGAAAACCATAAGTTAGCTCAAATGGCGTATGCTGACTAGACGTGTGCACCGCATTGTTGTAAGCAAATTCCGCCACCGGTAACCACTTCACCCAAGCCATGGGTTGATCTAAACAAAAACAACGCAAATACTGCTCTAAGAGCCCATTAACCCGTTCCGACTGTCCATCCGTTTGCGGATGAAAGGCTGAAGAAACGTTTAACTTAGTCCCCAAGCACTCATGGAAGTGTTTCCAAAAGCGTGACACAAATTGCGGAGCCCTATCTGAAATAATCACCTCGGGTGCTCCGTGCAAACGATAGATGTGCTTAGTAAATAGTAAGGCCAACGTAGGGGCCGCCGGAATGGTTGAACAAGGAATAAAATGAGCCAGTTTGCTAAATAAATCCACCACCACCCAAATACAAGTATAACCCCCAGACTTAGGCAAATCTGAAATAAAATCCATGGAAATGATTTGCCATGGCCTCTCCGGAACAGGTAGAGACGACAACAACCCTCTAGGGCGCCCAACAGGCGTCTTACTCTGCTGGCAAACGGCGCAGCTGTCACAAAAGCGCAGAATGTCTTGCCGCATCTTTGGCCACCAGTAGCTCCTGGTGATAAGCTGTACGGTCTTGAACCTGCCAAAGTGCCCAGCCATGGGTTCGTCATGGTGGGCTCTAATCACCGCCAACCTGAGGGCCCCCACTGGTACGTAAACCTGCCCCCTGCGTACCAATACTCCGTCTTGATCTTGTAGATGCGGCAGTATGGTACGGTTACCTGCTGAGAGCAACATCAGTTGCTCCTGAGTCCACACATCATCCCTTTGAGCCTCAAGGATCTGGTCATGTAACCCAAGCTCATTATCTACAACACACAGAGAGGCAGTAGGCAAGATGGTCTGACATACAACCTGCTCATTGGTCTTAAACTCCGGCTTGCGGGATAAAGCATCGGCCCGCAAGTTTGCCTTCCCCTCCACGAACTGCACCTTGAAGTTAAACCTGGAGAAAAACAAAGCCCATCGGATTTGACGCTGGTTTAACTTCTTTGCTGTTTGCAAGTGCTCTAAGTTCTTGTGATCAGATCTGACCACGATCTGGTGCCGTGCCCCTTCAAGCCAGTGCCGCCACACCTCAAACGCCACCTTAATCGCCAACAACTCCTTCTCCCATATGGTATAGTTCTGCTCGAAGGGTGTTAGTTGCCGCGAGTAAAATCCACAGGGACGCAAGGTCCCTGAGGAATCCTTCTGAGACAATACAGCCCCCAACGCGTAGCTAGAAGCGTCCGCTTCTACCACGAACGGTTTGTCAACATCAGGATGGGTTAGTATGTTGTCCGATTGAAAACTAGACTTAAGTTGTAGAAACGCCTCGTGAGCTTCCCGCCCCCACACAAATGGCTGTTTCTTGCGCAGAAGCTGCGTCAAAGGTACCGTGAGCTTTGCAAAATTCGGAATAAACTCCCGGTAGTAATTAGCGAAACCTAAGAACCTTTGTACATCCTTCTTAGTCTTCAGCTCCTGCCATGAGTTGACGGCGTCAACCTTATGTGGGTCCATTTTAAGTTCCCTACCTGACACTACATGACCTAGGAACTCCACTTCAGGCACATGAAAGACGCACTTGGAAGCCTTGGCGAAAAGCCCATTAGCCCGCAGTCGGTGCAGAACCTGCTTGACATGTTGACGATGTTCTTTCTCGTCCTTAGAAAAAATCAAGATATCATCCAAATAAATCACTAAAAATTGGTCAATTAGGTCCCTGAACACATCGTTCATGAACCTCTGGAAGACCGCAGGAGCATTACAAAGCCCAAAAGGCATGACTCGGAACTCGTGGCATCCGAAACACGTGTTAAATGCCGTCTTCCATTCATCCCCTTCCCGTATACGGATTAAGTTATAGGCCCCCCGTAGGTCAAGCTTGGTAAAGACCTTAGCCCCTTGCACCCTTGATAACAGTTCCGAGATTAAAGGGAGCGGGTACCTATCCCGAATGGTGTATTTGTTTAGGATCCGATAGTCGCAGACCAGCCTAAGTTCCCCAGTCTTTTTGGCTACAAAGAATACTGGTGCCGCAGTTGGAGAACTAGATGGGCGAATAAACCCCTTGGCTAAATTTTCATCTAGGAACTCCCGCAAAGCTTGCCTTTCCGGTACAGTCAAGGCATACAGCCTCCCTGCTGGCAATTTCGCACCTTCTGCCAACTTGATGGCGCAATCATATGGCCTGTGCGGTGGTAATTTGTCCGCTTCTCTTTTACAAAATACATCAGAGAACTCCCCATACTCAGCAGGCACTCCCTCCATATCAGAATGAGTAACATTTAGAGTGCAACAATCCTGCCTCTTTAAGATCACTTTACGTGTCGCCCAATCTACTTGTGGGTTTACTACAGCTAGCCAATCCATCCCCAGGATCACATCATATCTAGGCAAGCTCGTAATATCCCACACAAACGTTCCCGTTACTCCCTGCACCTCCCACATTACTGCTGAGGTTTCATGGTTAACCACCCCAGTCTCCAGCAGTCTCCCATCTGCTCCTTCCACCCACACGTCGCATGCCTTGCGCACTCTAGGAATGCCATGCTTCTTAGCAAACTCAATATCTACATAAGAGACCGTAGCCCCTGAGTCCAGCAGTGCCAAAGTAGAAACAAGTTCCCTTCCCCCAACAGATAATGTAATGGGTACGAAAACATGCTTCCTCCCCTCAGTTGACTGCTTGAGGAGCCCTAGTGCGTTGGACTCACGTCGCACTAGGGCTGGCCTTTTCCCGAAAGCTGGGAAGGTTTCACATTACAATCTTTGGCAAAATGCCCAGCATTCCCACAGTACAAACACAAGCCCAGCTGCCTCCTACGGCTCTTTTCCTCTGTAGACAGCTTTTTAAAAACCCCAAGCTCCATAGGCTCTTCCCCCATCACCACAGGTGCCCTGGTTACATGCTTGGGTGGCGCACACATTGCTTTTGAGTGTTTACGAGCCTCGAACCTTGCGTCTAAACGCAGCACCTTAGCCACTAAGGCGTCCCAACTTTCAGCCGGCTCCAAGCGTGCTAATTCATCCTGGAGCATATCACTTAACCCGGCAGTAAATAAAAGCATGAATGCATTTTCCCCCCAATCCAGCTGGTGGCGATACAGGTTAAACTTATTTAAGTAATCCAAAACAGTCCCCTTTCCCTGTTTCAACCGATACAGAGCCCACCCAGCGTTCTCCGTGCGGAGAGGATCCCCAAAAGTATCAGTTAACAACTTTTTGAAATTATTCAAATTGTCTTTGACTGGGTCATTTCCCAAAATTAAATTAGTGGCCCATTGTCCTGCGGGACCGGTCAACAAACTCAAAATAAAGGCCACCTTGCTAGTGTCTGTAGGAAAAGCATGAGCACTGAGCTGAGAAAAATAAAGCTCCACTTGTGCCAAAAAGGTTGGCAACTTGCACCTGGTTCCGTCAAAGCGTTCAGGAGTCAAAACATGTCCTTTCACAGCATGAGCTGTTTGGCTAACGGTAAAAGCCGTTTGCAATTGGTCAAATCTGGCCCTTAACTCATCCATCGTCTTCCTGACGGGTTTATTGCTGCAATAAACTTTTTATGGGCGTTGGGCAATCTGTCAAGGACAGAACGCCACAAGATTCAAAGTAACAGAGTTTATTAGATTACAGAACTCAAAAAATGCCCGTAAAACACAAGGGCCAGGCAGTATTTGCCTTTAGGAGCAAAAAGGGACAAAAGTAAATGTTCAAAAGATAAACCGGATTAAACCGGAGTTTAATCCGGGTAAAAACAAACTGCTTGCTTCAGCCTGGGTATAAACAAAACGAAAGCCAAGGAACAAAAGATACAAAGAATGCAACTAATTGGCAGCAGATTCCTCTCTGCTGCCAACACTGTGCTTAGAGTAACTTGCGTCGCTCCCACACACACACAGCAGACAGGATTTCCAACACGAGCAGATCAGCCAAGGATTGTAGCAGTAGAGTAGACCAGTTCCGTTCCGTAGATCAAAGCCAGAAGCAGACGTTTGTAGTTTTTCCAAGTCCAAGAAGGGGGGAAGACAAGCCGTGGTCAGTTCAGTCCGAGTTTTCAAAGCAGGAGATGGCGTCCGTCAAGAAGACGACGGAAGGTCAAGCTAATAAGAGTAAGCACAGGTTTGCACAAACAAATGCCCACACAATTCCTCCCGCCGTCTGACCCTGAATTCCAAAACCACTTACGTCTCAGCACAGGAAAACACACCAGTCTTCAGGAAAGCGTCCCACACACACAGATCCCAAGCGTTTGTCCAGATTACCTTGCCCAACGCAATTTGCAATTGCTCCCAAGCCCCATTTTATGCCAGTTACAAATCCTCATCACTGTCAGCTGTCCTCCTTAACCCGGGCGTTTCCTCATCACTTTCCTCGTCAGAGCTGGAACACCTCTGACTACGCCCAACAGCATCTCCAGCTGTGGATCCCGTCCCATCCCTCCAGCTAAGCCATGGGTCTAATCCTGAAGGTCCCCATTCATCTTCTGTCCCATCATGGCCAGTGGCACCCAATTCCTCCCTTACCCGAGTCCAATCCATCTCATCCTCCTCTGAGCTAACCAGCCCCTCCTCCATTCTCTCCGTAAACCCCTCGAAAGACTCTTCGTCAGATGGTGCTGCAAATATGTCTCGCAGTCTTTTTCTCTCTCGCTCCTCGAGAGTATCTGACTCTCGAGGAGTCTTACGCCCACGTCTGTCAGTAACAGAGCCATGAGGCTCAATCATAACAACTCCGGTCCATAACATGATATTCCTGTCATTCCTGATTAATTTTCAAGATTAGAATACCCTTCCATAAAAGAGGGAAAAGGCAGCTCAGATTGTGATGTGCATTACAAGTGACAGGTGATCTTCCAGTGTACAAAAATATTGATGTACTTGCCAAATTTCAGAACCAGAAAATGTGATTCACATGAAGAAAAATGTAATTAATTGTTTTATTTTAGAAGAGGGATCTGTAACTGCCAGAGATCCAAGGAATGGATATCCCCATACTGGATCTTAGAAGCTTACATTCCCTTCCCATGTCATCTGTCTTTATCCCCAAAATGTTTTTTTACTCAAAGGGCTCCTTGTGGCATCTAAGTGGAGTGAAGAACAATTTCAGGGTTTTTGTTAGTTTAGTTTTAAAGCCAAGAGCATCTGGGATCTGCACTGACAGCCTCAAAGGCCCAGTTGGATGGAACAGAAAGAGGATGGAGGGCCACAGGAAACAGCTTGTGGGATTTGCACATTGCCCATCTCACACATACACTTAGCATTCAGGTGGATGGTCAGAGCACTCTTTTAAGGTCAATGGAAAGTGGGTTTTGCACTACAAGTCCCATCAGGCCTTAGCTATGGAATGGTGGGAGTTGCAGGCCAGCAATGTCTACAGCAGAATGCATGCAAAGAATGGCTTCCTCTGGGTCAAGGTGAGCTACATATGGAGCGAATGCTTTTTCTTTCTTCCTAAAGCCATGACGCCTCCTTCCTCATTTGTCTCCCTTCCAAAAAGTAGAAATACAGTAGAGTCTCACTTATCCAACATAAATGGGCTGGCAGAATGTTGGATAAGTGAATATGTTGGATAATAAGGAGGGATTAAGGAAAAGCCTATTAAACATCAAATTAGGTTATGATTTTACAAATTAAGCACCAAAACATCATGTTATACAATGAATTTGACAGAAAAAGTAGTTCAATATGGAGTAATGCTATGTAGTAATTACTGTATTTATGAATTTAGCCCTAAAATATCATGATGTATTGAAAACATTGACTACAAAAATGCGTTGGATAATCCAGAATGTTGGATAAGCGAGTGTTGGATAAGTGAGACTCTACTGTAATAATAATAGACCTTTCTTGAAAAATGTACCTGGTTCTCATACACTATCTGGCACACACCCAGCGAGGAAGAAGGTAGGAAAGATAGCCACGTGGAAAGTGAGGAAGCTGGAAAGTGAGAAGGCAGGAAGAGTGCGTGCCTCTCCCTTCTTCCATAGCGGCAGCTGCAGAAGGGAAAGGGAAAGGCAGGAGAAAAGGATCTCCTTCGCACAGCTCTTCTATCGCTTTTTCTTTCCTCTTCTTCAGCAAATGCCGACCAAAGGGGGAAGGGACAAGAGCAAGCAGCCCCTTCTCCTTTCCATTCACACAGAACCGGCCAGGAAGGCTAAGGAGAAGCTGCTTCTCTCGCTTTTTCTTTCCCCCTCTTCAGCGAGTGCTGTCCAAAGGGGGAAGGGACAAGAACAAGCAGCCCCTTCTCCTTTGCATTCACACAGCACCGGCCAGGAAGGCTAAGGAGAAGCTTTTTCTCCCACCTTTTCCTTCCCCCTCTTCAGCAAGTGCCGACCAAAGGGGGAAGCGACGGAAGGGAGAGGGGAAAGCGTGAGCAGCACTTTCTTATTTGCACAGCACCAGCTGAGGAAGGAGAAGGGAGCCGCGGCAGCGGCACCAGCGGCTCCCTCCTAGGTCTTACTTTCGGGGGAGGTCTTATATTCGGCAAGTCTCCCAAACCTGTACTAGGTCTTATTTTATGGGGATGTCTTATTTTCGGGGAAACACGGTAGGCATGTCCGATCGATGAAAAAAAGTTTCAATTCTCGTTTCTAAAGTAGGGGGCACTGGCGCTTCGAGATAGAAAGTATTTCCGATTTTTTCACCCAAAAATTTCGGATATTTCCGAAAATTTGTAATGATTCTAAGTGTTTCTAAAATGGCAGATGCGCATGCGCAATTGCTACACACCGGCATTTTATGGCAATCTTCCATGTGGACACAGGGGACATTAGCCCCCACCTTTGCGTCTATCGTGGAAGCTTCTGATTGGCCGGAGAGCGGCAGCCATGTTAGGCTGCGCTAAGCTCCCATTCAAGGTAGGTTGCAGAAACAATTTTTTTAAAAAAATATTTTTTAAAATATATATTTTTTAAAAAATTGGGGGGAGGGGGAAATTAACGAAACATTAAGAGACAATTAGAGAATGGGCCAACAATGGTTCGAATTACATTGCTGGTTGTGTTGTGAGACAATGTCTCGGAATGCGTATCAAAAAGTGAGAACAATCCGAAATAATTCCGATATACGATTCAAAACGATTTTTTGGACATGTCTACAGGTTACTAACTGGGGCTGGCTACAGAGAACGGACAACTCCTCTGTTGCAACAGCTCCACTGGCTGCCAACACATTTCTGGGCACGATTCAAAGTGCTGCTTCTGACCTATAAAGCCCTATATGGTTTAGTTCCAAGTTAATTGAAGGACCCTATCTCTCTCTACGAATCTGTTAGAAATCTACAATTATCTGGGGAGGACCTGTTCTCTGTCCCACCACCTGCTCAAGAGTGTTTGGAGGGAACAATGGAGGAAACTTTTTCCGTGGCTCCTCCCAGACTATGGAGCTCCCTCTCAAGAGAGACCAGGACGGCCCCATCTCTGCTGGCCTTTTGCAGGCAGGTCAAGACCTTTCTGTTCCAACAGGCATTTTGGGGAAGGATGAGGGGCACACTGCTGGGGATGTTTGGGGATTATGCTCTTTAAATGTAACTTCAAATGTATTTATTTTATTTTGACTGTATTTTAACTTTATCTCCATGACACAAACATTTACTTATATACTTGAGTAGAAGCCAACCCAAATATAAGCCAAGCCTCCTAATTTTACCACAAAAAACTGGGAAAATGTATTGACTTGAGTATAAGACAAAGGTGGAAAATGCAGCAGCTACTGGTAAATTTCAAAAAATAAAAATAAAAATAGATACTAATAAAATTACATTAATTGAGGCATCAGTAGGTTAAAATTTTTTGAATATTTTATTTACATAAGACTAATTTAAGATAAAACTGTCCCACTCTGATTACTGTATATACTCGAGTATAAGCCAACCCGAATATTAGCCGACCTGAATATAAGCCAGCTGGGACCCTCACTGAAGTATAAGCTGAGGAGGGCTCTTCCAGGCCTTAAATAGAGCTGAAAAACTTGGCTTATACTCAAGTATATATGGCAATTGTTTTTTAAATTTCTGTATTTGCCTTGTTTTAAATTTTTATTGGTGTCATGTTATTGTTAGCTACCTTGAGCCCCTCTGGGAAGAAAGGCAAGATATAGATAAAGTTAATAATAATAATAATAATCATCATCATCATCATCATCAACATCATCAACATCATCATCATTATGCCTTCTCAGTATTATATTAGCACTTTATTGACTATGTTAGCTGTGAAACTACCTCTCCCCGACTCTGAAATATTCTGCACTTTGGCCCAGATCCGTGTATTCATCTCCTGTTTTTTAACATTTTATTTTGTATGTTGACCTTTTATGACTGTTTTATTGATGCTGATGTTTTATTGTTGAGTAATTTGTTTCATTGTCTTGCTATTGTTATTATATGGTTGTGTTTGGGCATGGCCCCATGTAAGCCACCCCGAGTCCCTTTGGGGAGATGGGGCGGGGTATAAGAATAAAGTTATTATAAAGTTATTATTATTAATCATCATCATCATCATCACCATCCTATCAAACTTTCTCACCATTGGTCACTATTAGGTTGATGTTGGCCGATAACTTCACACCCAAAGCCAGAAGCATGATGGAATAAATCCCAGAATCCTCAGCTCTTACATCCTGGATCATCAGTGAAACATTATCTGAAGACACTTCTGCTCGATGTTTGTATCCCTCTGTCTTTTCAATTCTGATCTTACAGGAGTCCCTCCAATGCTGGTTTGTCCCATTTGCCTTGCAGTTATCAGCCTTGAGCATCAGCACCAACTTGGAGCCAGTGACAAAATACCATCGTATCTGGAAATAATGTGGCAGTGAAGTTGGACGACTCAGTAAGGCAGAGAGCCAGGCTGTACTTCTGGCTGGGATGGAAACTGAGGATTTGGGCACAGTCAATATGAAGGCTGCAGTGGGACCTACGTGAAAAGACAATAACACTTAGTAGGAAGAAAGCAATAGGAAAAGAGGAAAACCACACTCCAGATAGATCGATTCAACCAAGGAAGCCATGGCCCTGAGCCTGCAAGACATGAGGTGAAGACAGGGGGATTTGGAGGTCTCCCATTCATAGAATTTCCACAGATTAAATTCATCTTGAAGGCAATGAAACAACAAAACATAGCATGTGTTATTTCATACAAATATTCTACTGCTTGTTGTTGCAATCTACCTTTGAGGAGTCTTCATATTGTAAAGCAATGAAGGGCCTTGACACTTCACCATTCCATGATTCCATTTTTACTGCCTAGGAAACATCCTAAGGAATTTGGGATTCATAGTTTTAAACTGCAAATCCCATTATTTCACAGGATGGGACCAGATAATTGTGAGTCGTGAAAGGGTTTCAAAGAACTGGTAGTGTCCTTCTGTTGTACTAAAGCTACAGAGAGCTCTGTAACACTATCACATCAACATATTAGACAATGACAATATCAGTTCACATAAAATCAGCACATTACAAAATAAAACTGATCCCAATTAAAATCAATAAAATGTATTATTAATTGGCAGTAAAATGAGTAGTACAACATCCCAGCCACAGCCCAAATTCGACCATTAAAGTACCAGTGTCAAAATAGTATTTTTGGCCCTTAGATTAGCAGGTGTTTTAATAAATTCCAAAGGCCTGCCTGAAGAGCCATGTTTTCAGCTCCTTGCAAAAACATTGTAATGTGGGAGCAAGTCCAATATCCCTGGGGAGGCGTTCCAAAGCCGGGGGGCCACCACTGAGAAGTATCTGTAAGCAGACAACCCTTATAGTTTTATAGAATAATAAATATACAGGCCAGGAGAACCTGCAAAATAAGCACAACAGCCAGTTTGAGAGGTAGCGCTATAGCCTTGTTCTTCCCTAAACAACTCCGTGGAAGCAAAATCTCACAGAGGAAGTATCTCCAAGAAATAAGTGACTTAGGAGCTCAACAGACACAAGTCCTCTCCTGTTTCCACACACCTCTAAGGCCCCTTCTACACTGCCATAAAAATCCAGATTATCTGCTTTGAACTGATTTGTATTGCAGTGTAGACTGATATAATCTAGTTCAAAGCAGATAATGTGAATTATATTTCAAGCCCTTCATATGACATAAAACTACTTCCAGTTGTTATCCAATGTCTTCTGTAGAAGTGTAGAGAAACGGGGTGGGGGGAGAAGACAGGGAGAAAGCATCATCAGGATCTGATCCCAGATCATCTGCTTATCCCAGGACTCATCTACACACCCATATAACTCAGAACATCAAGGCAGAAAATCCCACAATATCTGCTTTGAATTGGGTTATCTGAGTCCACACAGTGGTATATTCCAGTTCAAAGGAGATAATGTGAGATTTTATTCAGCTGTGTGGAAGGGGCCCTGGATTATCCGGCAGTGGAGACTCATATAATTCAATTTAAATCAGACAATCTGGGAACAGATCCTGGATATAGGGTAGTGTAGAAGGAGCCTGAGCTCCAGATGCAGGTGGAAACAGGAGAAAGAGGGGGGAAACATGGGATGGAGATTCCTCTGGTCGTTTGGGTTCAGTGACATAGAGCAATAGGTGGGCAGTCTGCTAATGCTCCTTCAGACAGTGTAGTTCCCATTGAAAGTAGTGTTTAAAAAGAGTTCCTTAACTGTGCTTTAGTAGAAGGGTCTTGGGAGCAAATGACCCTATGGAAAGTGGTGCCATAAGAAAGGTAGTTCAACTCTGCTTCAATGGAAATGTATTGAGTGGAAATCACAGAATCATAAAGTTGGAAGAGACCTCATGGGCCATCCAGTCCAACCCCCTGCCAAGAAGCATGAAATCGCATTCAAAGCACCCCCAACAAGTGACCCTCAAAAGGGATGCCTGTTTTCAAAAGTGTGCTGATATCTTTGAAATGGGAAGAGATATTGCCTGCAGGTGTGATGGGAATGAAGCAGATGATTGAGTTAGAAGCCAGAGGAGGTGATCCCATGTGATGGGGGTGAGTAAATTATTTGTCTTTTAAAAAGTGGAAATGTCACACAAAGAAGGCTATTTCCCCCGTTTCCCCCAGCTCCGCCTGATGAAGTCCTAACACAAGTGTTATTCAAATAGTGACATAACCTATTGTTGCTGTTATGTGCCTCGAAATAGACTCTGACTTATGACTCTGACCCTACCAAAAGGTTTTCCTGGCAAGTGGCAACATTTATTCAGGGGACATTTTCAATTGCCTTCCTCTGAGGGTCCTTCCACACAGCCATATAACCCAGAATATCAAGGCAGAAAATCCCACAATCTCTGCTTTGAACTGGGTTACCTGAGTCCACACTGCCATATTTTCCAGTTCAAAGCAGATAATGCGGGATTTTATTCAGCTGTGTGGAAGGGGCCAGAGGCTTAACGTATGAGTTGCCAAAACCCTGATCTCCAAAGTCTTAGGCCCCATCTATAATGCCATGTAAACCAGTTTCTGATCCCAGATTACTTGCTCTGAACTGGATTATATAGCAGAGTAGACTCATATAATCCAGTTCAAAACTGACAATCTGGGATCATGGATTATGACCACATCAACAATGCCACATAAAATCCAGATGATCTGCTTTGAACTTGATTATATGGCATTGTAGACTCAGGCTGGATCTACAGTGTCCTATATCCTATGATCGGAACCCAGATTATCTGATTTGAACTGGATCATATGAGTCTGCACTGCCAGATAATTTGGAATAAAAACATAATCTGGCATCAGATCCTGAGATTTAGGGCAGTGTAGATCCAGCCTCTCATAATCCAGTTCAAAGCAGATAATGTGGATTATCTGATTTGATAATCTGAATTATATAACATTTGTCCTACACTCAAACTACCATACACAACTGATTCTCATAATGCTGATATGATACAAGTTAACTATCCCTTATCAAGAATCCCAAAATTTGGTTTCTGATGATTCTGTGTGCATTGACTTTTTTTCTGCATAAATTATTAAAATATTGTATATAAAATTACTTTTATGTTATGTGTATAAGGCATATCTGAAACATACATGCATTTCATATTTAAATTTCAGTCTTATCTCCAAGATATCACTTTATTTATGTGCAAGTATCCAAAATACAAAATGCTTCTGGTCCCAAACCTTTTGGACAGGGGTGGTTCAAACTGCACAATCTAATAAAAACATGTTATGTTTTAAAACATTTCTTCACATTTTTCCCGTTTCACATCCATTTTAGCCAAAACACATGTAATCTGATTGTTTTTATAGACATGCAAACACTTATTTTTTTTAAAAAAAAATAGGTGTTTATTCTGATTTTGTGTTGTCAAAGGCAACATTCACACTTGCCTCAAGCAGACAAGAGTTCTTTCTCCCACCCTGGACATTCCACAGATATATAAACTTGCCCAGGTTTCAGCAAACCTCACAGCTTCTGAGAATGCCTGCCATAGATGTGGGTGAAACATCAGGAAATAATGCTTCTGGAACATGGCCATACAGCCCAGAAAACTCACAGCAACCTATTCTGATTTTGTTTGCAACACCAGTGGAAGAATTAAACAACTCCTCTCTGCAGTTGCCTCAATCTATCATATTTCCTGAATGTGCAAAGAAAGAGAACAAATATAAATGTAATCCCTTGATTTCTCCTCCACTTACTCCACCAAGGCTAAGAGCTTCAGAAAAAAAATGGTTTCGATCAAAAACAAAGCGCAATAAGAATCTATCTTAATGTATGAAACACCTCTGCCCCCAACCAAGACTGCTATAATTAATCTTTGTGCCTATTCTAATATTTGGGCCCCGATTCAACTACAGTAGAGTCTCACTTATCCAACGTTCTGGATTATCCAAGCCATTTTTGTAGTCAATGTTTTCAATATATCGTGATATTTTGGTGCTAAATTCGTAAATACAGTAATTACTACATAGAATTATTGCATATTGAACTACTTTTCCTGTCAAATTTGTTGTATAACATGATGTTTTGGTGCTTAATTTGTAAAATCATAACCTAATTTGATGTTTAATAGGCTTTTCCTTAATCCCTCCCTATTATGCAACATATTCACTTATCCAACGTTCTGCCGGCCCGTTTATGTTGGATAAGTGAGACTCTACTGTACATGAAATGGACAGTATAGATGGGGAGTTTGGGGATGTCCATGTTAAATTGTGGTATTTAAGAAAGCGCACCAATTGTACATCTAGAACGGTAAACCACAACATATCAATTGTTTGGTCTCTTTTCTTTCTGTTGTGATATATTTGTAGAAGCAAAGCTGCCTGGTCTGGCTATTCCATTTCAAAAGGAAATTATAGGGGATGCACAGTGGAGTACTACCCAGCTTATTCAATCTCTTTATAATCGACCTTACTTCTTTCAAACCCAAACTGTATGAAGTTTAATTTTTTTTACTGCCATGGCTCAACACTATAAAATCCTTGGAGTTATAGTTTTGTGAGCACCAACATTATTTTGGCAGAGAATGCTAAAGACTTTGTCAAACTACAGCTCCCGTGATTCCATAGCATTGTGCCATGGCTGCTAAAGGGGCGTCAAACTGCACTAATTTTACAGTGTAGTTTAGATGCATCCGAAACTAGATTGCATGACTCTCCTCCTCCACTATTTACATTGAGCTGAATAGTTCCAAAGCAACTCAATAGTTTTAAAGCTTAGTGGAAACTTTACTTGAATGTCCCAAGTCTCAGCTGGACACTCTGATCACTGCAGAATAACTACTGTCCTTTACCTGCCATCTTATGTTTGGTGTCACCTGCAAATTAAATGGTACCATCCAGAGAAACCCCAGCAGCATCTCATGTCAGATTCATAACCCTTTAAAAAGTCTAGAGAAGTATTTTGGCTTTACTCACCTAACAGCATCAGAGAGAACCACAGCTTTGCCATTATGATGACCATTCTCCACGGCTTCTGCAGGAGACTGTGTTTTGCTGTGCTGCTATCTCAACGATCTTCCTTTTGACACTCATGTGCTCCCTCCAAGGGAAGTTCGATGGAGCCAGGACTTCTGGCTGGGTCACTCTTGGTTCTGCTTTAAATGGTAAACAAGGTTGAAAAGAGAAGCATTTTTTTGGTAAGACAAATGGAAGCTTAAGGAGAACCTATTGAAAGATTTTCTTGGCAAGATGTCTTCACATAACACATGGATAAATTGCCATGGACCTCTTGACCAATAAAATGTATTTTAAGTTTTAATCCTGTTTTTATTGCTATTGTATAATGTGTTTTATTGCTCTCTATGTGATTTGTTTATATGTTTGAATGTTTTATTTATCAATATTGTTGAATTTGTTGTTGTATTTTTGTGGCATTGAATGTTTGCTTTTTTATGTTGTGAGTTGCCCTGAGTCCCCATGAGGAGATGGGGCGGGATATAAATAAGTTTTACTTACTTACTATTTCCCTCTATGAGAAAAAACAAAACAAAAAAGTAATGGGGAAGATAACATATTGGATAAACTTTACTCCACTTTATGTGAAAAAATAAAAATACGATAATAATAGAAGAAAGGATTTCTTTCCCCACTGATGGGGTCAAATATTGACAAAGGCATTTTCTCCCTTTTCAGCAGTCATGCACCTCTCTTTTTTCCTCATTTTGGTTTCACATGCTTTTAGAAGACAAGCTAGAAATATGTGTTAATGAATAGAGTGTAAGACAAAATGACAGACCTTGCCTGTATCCACACTGCAGAATTATAGCAGTTTGATACCATGTTAACCGCCATTGCTCAATGCTTAGGAATCCTGGTGTTTGTAGTTTTGTAAAACAGTTATCCTTCTGAGGGCTATGGTGCTACAACAAACAAGTCCTAGGGTTCCATAAGCTGGAGCTATAGCAGTTAAAGTGATGTTAAACAGCAATAATTCTGTAGTGTGAGTGGTCTACACCACTTTCACTGATATGGCTCAATACTATGGAATCCTGGAAGTTGTTGTTTTACAAGGTCTTTAACACTCTCTGGTACTAGTGTCTCAACAAACTACAGCTCCCAGGATTCCATTACATTGAGCCATGAGTTAAAGCAGTATCAATTGCATTAATTCTATAGTGTAGATACACTGCTTGTGAGAGAGTAAGCAGGAAAGAGTTTGTGAAGCAGGTGCAAAATATAACCAGAATGAGATTTGGAAAAGGGCTCTGGGGGCCCTTCTACACAGCCCTATATCCCAGAATATGTGGGCAGAAAATCCCACATTATCTGAGTGTGGACTCAGATAACCCAGTTCAAAGCAGATACTTTGGGGTTTTCTGCCTTGATCTTCTGAGATATAGGGCTATGTAGAAGGGCTCCCAGAGTCTTTTCCCAATCTCATTCTGGTTATAATTTGCACCTGCTTCATAATCTCTTTGCCTGCCAAATAAACTCACTGTAACATTGGATAAACTCTATGTTCTCATCTTTAGACGAAAGCAATGGCAAAGCCGCTCTGAACAATAAGCCTCATCTCTCTATGGCTGGATCTACACTGTAATATAACCCAGTTTCAGGATGCAGCGTAACTACATTGGACTGGATTATATCAGGACCCAGCTACACTGTCATATAGCCCAGTTTCTGAATCCAGATTATCTGATTTCAATTGGATTATATGGCAGTGTAGACTAGACTCATATAATCCAGTTCCAAACAGATAATCTTGATTCAGAACCGAATTGTATGGCAGTGCAGATCCAGCCTGAATCTACACTCAATTTTTCATCTGCATTCTGAAATTGGATCCTATAACTACCCTAGATTTCCCCTTGAGGCTGCATCTACATTGTCAATATCATGCAATTTCACACCACTTTAACAGCCATGGCTCCATGCTATGGAATTTTGGGAGTTGTAGTTTGGTGAGGCATCAGCACTCTTTAAGAGAAGGCAGAAGACTGTGTAAAACTACAGCTCCCATGAGTCTATAGTATAGAGGCACGGCAGTTAAAGTGGTGTCAAACTGCACTAGTTCCACAGTGCAGATGCACCCTGTCTAAAACCAGCTCTGACTCTTATCTAGTCCAAAACCATGTTCTCCTGGATCACGATCCCCAAGTGACACATATTCAAGGGGAAACGTCAGTGGTATGATGTTATGAAAAACATCACACACACACATATTAAGTGTCTCTTGTTGACAGTTACTCCAGCCTCCATCTCTTCTGGGCTTCTATTATGACATCAGTCCAGGAGCCTCAGGTTCACATCTTTGGCCAACTGCCACATGGAGATCGCTGAGATGTGGGCCTGCACATCACCACTGAAAGCGGGAAATAGATTATATGGGGACATCCCCACCTTGATCCTAATTTCATGGGTTTTTTTAGGGCTCTGGATCACTGAGGTCAAAGCTGGACCCATTGGTGGAGGGGCAGAAGGTAAGAAAGCAACCTTTTTGCCCTAGAGATGGGTCTGTCAGTGTCAAGCTCTTCTTAATTATTTATAGTGCTTAAGGTTGCCACGAAGGACTAACTATTTATGGCACTTAGGGGCTGCCATAAAGGACACCAGATCCTGCCTGATCTTGGAAGCCAAGCAAGACCAGATCTGGTTAGTACATGGATGGGAGACCACGCAAAATACCAGGTACTGGAGGCTATATTTCAGGGGAAGAAATTGGCAAAGCTACTACTGAATATTCTTACAAAATCTATGGGGTTGCCATAAATCAATTGCTGACTTAACGGTACATACACACAAAAAGGTCCGATCTTGGAAGCTAAGCTGGGTCAGATCAAGTGAGTATTTGGATGGGAGACCACCAACGAAAACCAAGCGCTGTAGGCTATATTTCAGCAAAATCACTTCTGAAATGCCTAAGAAAACTCTATGAAACTAATTTATTTTATCCTACACACATTTGTACACATTATTAAAATGTGTTTTCAATAAAGGTAAAATAAAAAATAAGTAAATAAGGGACTTGAAGGCACACGCATTTATGGTTGCCAGGTCACAGTGACAAGGGGAAGTGCCTCCGGTCAAAGGCACAGCAAACAAAAATATGTGTGTTTATATCTTCCTCATTTGTTGGGACTTTTTATTATGTGAATGTCACACTCTGTCCAACTGTAATTGATGCTTATGTGATGTTGTATATCTATCTCTTATGTTTCAATCTGTTGTTTCCCACCTCAATCCATACAGTGAAATGGAAAACAAAGAACAACAACACCTTGTTGGTCCCACTTTGGGAGAAATCACCATATCACCATCATCATCATCACTGTTGGGTTGTTGTGTGTTTTCCGGCTGTATGCCCATGTTCCAGAAGTATTCTCTCCTAACGTTTCACCCACATCTATGGCAGGCATCCTCGGACAACAATCCTGTGATTCCTGCCATGAAAGCCTTCAACAACACATTGTCACTACATGCTCAGGGACTTGTCCATTAGGTTGAGGTTCTGGTTCCTATAGAGCAGTGGTTCTCAACCTGTGGGTCCCCAGGTGTTTTGGCCTACAACTCCCAGAAATCCCAGCCAGTTTACCAGCTGTTAAGATTTCTGGGAGTTTAAGATCAAAACATCTGGGGACTCACAGGTTGAGAACCACTGCTATTGAGTCTCTAGGTTCTCCACCATCAGGAGTTGACCACAGAATTGCATTGAAGGACATAGAAATTTGGAAAAAGCTGTTCTCTCTAGCAATATCTAGGTTTTCCAGCATAGCTTTATAGTTATCTTTTGAAAGAAATTGATCATTGAGTTATACTTGAAGACCCAGAGTTTCCTGGAGCAAACATTAAAATCAAATCCATAAATAAATCCTCAAAACTCAAATCTGCAAATGTGGAGGGTCCATCTCAATCACCATAATGTTTTCCATGCTGTAGTCCAACAGCTGTCCTCCCACAATAGATATTCAAAGATATATTGCTTCCAGATGTGGAGATTTGATTTAGCTATCATCATTAGGAAATGTTGGCAAACTATCCTTCATGACAAAGTCCCAATTTGGTCTTTTTTAAAAGTTAAGTATTCATAGCTATGACTGTTAAAACTACAGATTTGGATTCAGATTTGTAATGAGGAAAAGGGACATAGCCATAATGAAAGCAGATGTATGTAATCTACACATTCAATTGTCATCACGGGCTTTAAAAACAGGTAGGTTTTTTAATGGACTAAAGGTGCTGTTTTAACAGCTTTTTATTTTGTTAATTGCAATGTTATCCTTTAAATGTAGGTTTGAGTCAGTATAATACAGTGACAAGTTTAACTGCATTGTGATATTCTATTTTTGTAGGCCTTTAGGTGTGTTGTTCTTTTTAAAATGTAAGCCACCTTCAGTCCCTAGTTTGGAAGAAAGTTGGGATACAAATATAGCAATAATACATTAGACTCTCAGTTAACTGGAACTCAAGCAACCAGAACTCTCAAGCAAGTGGCAAAAATGGAAGTAATTTCACTGCAGTCACAAAGCTGTTTTGATAATACAGTGGAATTATGTTACATTAAGTTTGTCTTCGTTTGTTTTCAGTTACAATACAATTTTCCCTCACTTTATTGTGGGGATTACGTTCCAGGACAACCCGCAATAAGTGAAAATCTGCGAAGTAGGGACACTATATATTTATACATTATTTTAAGTCTTTATCAACCAATCATGTGTTGATAAATCGCCTCCTTCTCCTCCCTTTGCCACTTTTCTCTTTCTTTGGCTTCTCCTTCCTCCCTTCCTTATGCTGTAAATTGTAATTTTTTATGATTTATAATACTCTTTTAAAGTTTATTGAAAAACCGTGAAACAGCAAATCTGCAAAAAACGAACCACGAAATAGTGAGGGAACACTGTATTTCAATATTAATGTCAAGTCAATACAGAGTTTATGATATGGTATAGTATGGAGTATAGTACTAGTTCAGCTTATTTTTAATAGCAACTCTCAAGCATTCACAAATTAAATTTATCTAGCATCGCCCAATCCCCATGGGTCCCAGTTAACTGAGCATCTGCTGTGAAAAACTGCAAAGCCTTCAAAGCATCAGTGTGATTCTGTTTTAATTGCATGTGTCACTAGTAACTCCGATTCTGCTCAGTTAAAAGAGAATTTTGACACTTTGGAATAGGCAAAGAATATCAGTTGATAACAGTCACCCATTCAATTTCTTTTCCCCAGTGCCTGACATGTGCCCTATTATCTACCGCCATATCCCCCGCGACTCCAGAGACCTCATCCCTGTACCCCGTTCAGAGGGTTTCTCCATCCTGTGCAGAGTGAATACCTCTACATCCCTCTGTGAATGGATCCTGATCGCCACCAGAGATCGCTCCTACTATTTCAATAGGGACATGAAAAACCACATTGTCTTGCACCCCCTGGGCCTCATCGTCACTCACATGAACAAGGAGCTGGAAGGGGAGTACCAGATCCTCTCGGGCCTCAACAGGACCTGTATGGGCCGGGTCTTGATGACAGCTGTGGGTGAGTTTCTCGGGAAATCATATGGTTGTCAGAAACCATCCAGTCCAACTCCATTCTGCCATGTCGAACACACAGTGAAAGCACTCCCGACAGATGGCCATCCAGCCTCTGCTTTGAAACCTCGGGAGAACAAGACTCCACCACCCTCTGAGGCAATTGTGGTCAGAAATTTCTTCCTAATGTTTAAGTGGAATCTCTTGGACAACCAGTTAAACATGAGCCTACAGTGTGATGTGGCAGCTAAAAAAGCCAATGGGAGTTTGTCCTGCATAAATAGGAGTATAGTGTCTAGATCCAGGGAAGTCATGCTGCCTTGGTCAGACCACATCTGGAATCACACTGTGTTCAATTCTGGGCACCGCAATTGAAGGGAGATGTTGACAAGCTGGAAAGTGTCCAGAAGAGGGCAACTCAAAGGATCAAGGGTCTGGAGAACATGCCCTATGAGGAGTGGTTTAAAGAGCTGGGCATGTTTAGCCTGCAAAGAGAAGGCTGAGTGGAGACATGATGAGGGCCATGTATAAATATGTGAGGGGAAGTCATAGGGAGGAGGGAGCAAGCTTGTTTTCTGCTGCCCTGGAGACTAGGACGTGGAACAATGGCTTCAAACTACAGGAAAGGAGATTCCACCTGAACATCAGGAAGAACTTCCTCACTGTGAGAGCAGTTCAGCACTGGAACTCTCTGCCCCAGGGTGTGGTGGAGGCTCCTTCTTTGGAGGCTTTTAAGCAGAGGCTGGATGGCCATTTGTCAGGGGACCTTTGAATGGGACTTTCCTGCTTCTTGGCAGGGGGTTGGACTGGATAGCCTGTGAGGTCTCTTCCAACTCTATGATTCTATTATTCTTTTCCTGTAGTTCATATCCAATTCTTTGTGTCCTTTATTTATGTGTCCACAAGGGGACTCAAAGTAGATCACAGCATATAAAGCAGACTTATATACTCACATTTGCATGTTTTCGAACTGCTAGGTTGGCAGGAGCTAGGGCTAACATCGGGAGCTCACCCTGCCCCGCAGATTTGAACATCTAACCTTCAGGTCAGCAGTTCAGCAGCACAAGGATTTAACACATTGCACCACCGTGACCCTGTATAATACAGACAGGACAATTGTGAGAACGCTACAAAGGAAACAATCTAGGTTGAGTATTTCTTGTCCAAAATGCTTAGGACCAGAAGGATTTTTGAAACTGTATTTTCATATTTAGATGGGGCCCACATCAAAACATTAAATTCATTTTTGTTTCACAGAAACCTTATAACTTGAAGGTCATTTTGTACACAATATTTCTAATCATTTTGGGCATGGCACAAAATAAGTGTGCCGTGAACCATCAGAAAGCCAAGGTATCACTATTTCAGCCAACCCTGTGGACAGATTTTCAGATCTCAGATAAGGGATGCTCGGCATGTATATCTTCAGTTGCTTTTCTGAGGTAGGGTGGAATAGTAGGATATAAAAGGGAAAATCACCACAATAAATAAATAAAGATCTTGAACATGTTCACTAAAATAAGTTCAATGGGACTTTTTCCCACTGAGCGAGACAACAAAATGACAATGAGCCTCATTCAGAGCAATGTGGTGGCTTTTGATGTCTCATTGTATTCACATCCAACTGGTTTATGACATTGAGAGACTGAATTTTTACATCTTTCCTCATGCCTTTTTTCAATGCCAGGTCCATTATTTATTTATCGGATCTTCCTCCTAATCCCGGGCATCATGTTCTTGTGTGGGATGGGTCTGCTGTGGGACTGCCTGATAAAAGCACGCAATCAGCTTGCTGTCTCTGAAGAAGAACAAACCACCAGCGACAGGATTCAGCATGTCATCTCTCCGTCGGATCTGAGTAGCAGCCTGTAATGGAAGTCCAGTCATTCTGATCATTCATTACGGAAACAATTCATATGTGACCCTTGTTTGAGCTGTACGAATGGCTTGTAAATACCTCTCATTTTTGCAAATGTCTTGCTTGAATCCTGATTTTGTTTTATTTGCTTCTTCTGTCTCTCATGGGTGTGTTGAATAAAGATTTACAAATTGAACAGGTCTTTCATTTTTGTTGGGCAATGGACAAATAGCAATTAGGTGCTTTTCATGCCTTTAGTAGGGAATGGGTCAAACTTTTCATGATGATTGGCTACTGTCCTGCTGCTACTTGGACTCCCTTGCAGTTTATTTATTTATTTACAGTACAGTAGAGTCTCACTTATCCAACGTTCTGGATTATCCAACACATTTTTGTAGTCAATATTTTCAATATATCGTGATATTTTGATGCTAAATTCATAAATACAGTAATTACTACATAGCATTACTGCATATTGAACTACTTTTTCTGCCAAATTTGTTGTCTAACATGATGTTTTGGTGCTTCATTTGTAAAATCATAACCTAATTTGATGTTTAATAGGCTTTTCCTTAATGCCTCCTTATTATCCAACATATTCGCTTATCCAACATTCTGCCGGCCTGTTTATGTTGGATAAGTGAGACTCTACTGTATTTATATTCCGCCCTTCTAACCCTGAAGGGGACTCAGGGTGGATCACAGAACATACATGTGCAGCAAGCATTCAATGCCATTTATACACTGACAAGACAGATAATTGTACATAGATAGAGGTATATATAGGCTTTTCCCATCTTCAGCATCTTGGAGGCTTGTGCTTGGTTCTGGCTGCCCGGGGGGGGGGGGGGGGGGAGGAAGGTGCTGTCGCTCCATCTCCCTGCCGAAAAGCTTTGTTTGTAAACTTCCTCCTTGATCGAATCATTGACATTTTTTCTGACATTTCCTTAAAGTAAAGGGTAAAGGTTTTCCCCTGATGTTAAGTCCAGTTGTTACCGACTCTGGGGTTGGTGCTCATCTCTATTTCTAAGTCGAAGAGCCGGCATTGTTCATAGACACCTCCAAGGTCATGCAGCATGACTGCATGAAGCGCCGTTACCTCCCCGCCGGAGCGGTACCTATTGATCTACTCACATTTGCATGTTTTTGAACTGCTAGGTTGGCAGGAGCTGGAGCTAACAGCAGGCGCTCATTCCACTCCTGGGATTTCCATATGGATGCCTTAAAATACCTCCCTACTTTTAAGCAGTACCTATTTATCCACTGACATTTTGCTTTTGAACCACTAGGTAGGCAGAAGCTGGCAAAGGCCAAGAGCTCACCCTGACTTGGACTTCGAATTGTCAACCTTTTGAGTGACGAGATTTACTGTAGCTGGTGGTTTAACCTGCTGTGCTAAAGCCTGGCCCAGTTACATTTTTAAAAATCTGCATTGATATTTTCATGTGTAGCTACTAACAAAGACCAAATTTCTCTTTTAGAGAAAAATGAAGTGTATAAATAAATGTCTGATCAAGACCAAACTTGACACATTGAGTCCCCATGACCTACTTTACATCCTGGCAGTGTTTGGAGGGGGATGGACCATGGACAATGAAACTTGCATATGGGAGTTGCAGCTCACCCACACCCACTGAATCCAGCTGACACTGGATCTAGACTACACTTGGAACACAGGCAAACAATGCCTTTCTCAAATGACCCAGGCACCGCCGGGTCCCCAAGCTAGTCAATAATAATAATAGCACACATTCAGTTTTATAATTAAATCTATGCATTAATTCTGAAAATTGGCATCAAGGCTTTATGGATATAGGATTTAGAATTACTATGAGGTTAATTGAGAAGGTTATTAAAAAACATGAGCATATATGATGAAATGTGCCAGAAAAATGTAAATATATATAAAAAAAAAACCAAACACCATGGGTGGTAATTTCTTCAAGCACCTAACGTTTATTGCCACCGAGAGAGTTCATTTGAATATTACAGTCAAGTGAAATAATAGATCAATTAGGAACACATGTTTAGAAGGGATTCAATGTGTATACACTTAGGGAAGGAAAAACACACAGCCTTACTTGTCGCAAATAGTTGACTTAATTCACATTTTGGCACATTTGGGGGAAGGAAGTCTCGTAGGCATACAGTTCTACTAATAAATGCATTCATTCATACAAATTCAGAGTACACAATATCCAGAGTACACAAGGGAATCAGATGTGAAAATTTCAGGCAAGTGGAACAGCTAGCAAGGAGCAATGAATTGAAAAGTAGTTATTGGTTGGTGTTTATGTGTGTTTGTGTATATCTTTCTGTGTGTGTTATTACTGGGAAGAATTATGTGCAACCACTAGTATTCTATAATAATAAAACTATAGTAGTCAGCCCTCCACATTTGTGGATTTGACTTTTGCTGATTTGTTTTGTCTGGAAATCACTAGGTCTTCCAGGTTAATTCTATGGTTAGCTTCCAATAGAGTCATGTTAGGGGGCCTAAATATTCCTATAGTGTTCTTGAATTCTAATTGATTGTAAGATGGACTACCACCAAAAAGAGTTTTATTTATACATATGAGAAAGCACCCACAATTCTAAAAAGTATCCTGTTTTTAGAGATGTATATATTGGGGGGATGGGTTGCGTCATGTTATTATTAGCTACCTTGAGTCACTATTGAGAGAATGGTAGGATATAAATGATGATGATCATCATCATCATCGTCATCATCATCATCATCATCATAGCAGTGAATGGTCTGGCACTTGGCTACCCTTAAATGCCTTGGAATTGAAGAAATGCAGTAGCATCTCCACCAGTTTAAATTTGTGCTTGTGACGTTGCTTTTAAAGACGAAAGAATAGCCATTCAGTCAAAATTTAGCAAATCGGGTCAGAAAACTCCTTATAATTACAGATAATTGTGTAGTAGTGGGTGGGGAGAGATAAACTGACAACAATGATTTTATGTAGGTGGATGCAAATCAGGAAAAAATGTCAGAAGTGCTTAAAATAACTTTAATTTGGGCATTATTTCAGAATATATTATCCCTACAATGAAGATTGTTTCCTATCCTCAACTAATATTTTCTCTTTCAAACCCTACCATCTGAAACTAGGGCTCAGAGCTCCAGGTCCCAAACCGAGAGGGGATGGTTCCCTTGGGTGCTGAGAAAGGGAAGTAGCTCCTCATGGAATGATTCTTGGAAGGTGTAGAGATGGTTCATGCTGCTGCTGTTGTAGAAAGAGAGTTGCCCCCCTTCACAATCCAAGTAGACCCCAACCTTATCCATCCTCCCGCAGACTGAGAGAGGAGTGCGGGGCTCACTCAAGGCTTGGTACTGTCCCGCCCTCAGCTCAATAGCCCACACACCTTCCTTGGGCTGGAAATTCAGGCGCCTCTTGCGTTTCACAGACTTCTTAGCCGCCCCCACCACCCACCCCGTGCTGTCCCCGACCCGTATCTCCCAATAGAAGCGCCCCGAAGTGAAGCCCTTCCGACCCACCACACAAGGGCTGGCGGTGAAGCGTTCTGGTTTTCGCCGCCAGAAACGTCTGCCTGGGCTGAACTTGACCCCAGTTGCTTCCTCCACAAGGACCAGGCTGGGATGAGCAGAGTTGCAGTCCAAGGTGATGCAGGCTGGGACTGATGGGGTGGAAGAGGATAGAGAGAGAAAATCACAATGAAAGATGCCATGTGCCACATACATACAGTAGACCAGGGTATTATGTGAAGGATCCTTTCAGGACACATCATATAATACAATTTCCATGTATAATCTGGAACCTTATAATCTGAACAATGGCTTAGGCTTCTGACCCAAGCATACCATAGAATCGTACAAGAGGACTAGAGATATCATAGGATCACAGAATCCTTGAATTGGAAGAGAACACATGAGCCATCCAGTTCAACCCCTTGCCATGCAGGAAAAGCACAATCCAAGCACCCCTGAAAGGTAGCCATCCAGCCTCTTTTTTAAAGCCTCCAAAGAAGGAGCTTCCATCACACTCTGTGGCAGTGAGTTCCACTCCTGAACAGCTCTTGCAGTCAGGAGGTTCTTCCTAATGTTCAGATGGAATCTCCTTTCCTGTAATTTGAACCCATTGCTCTGAGTCCTGGACGTTCCAGGACCACCCACAAAAAGTGAAAATCCACAAAGTAGGGATGTTATATTTGTGTTATTTGTGTTGTCCTCTCCTAGCCTTTCAAGCACGCGCATGCGCACTCCCACTGCTGCCGCTGCCTTGTGAGGCGAAAACAAAGCTACTTCAGCCTCCTTTTCTCTCCCTTTTTTGAGCTTCTCCTTTGGAAGGAAGTAGAAAGAGGGATTTATAATATTATTTTATGATTTATACTATTATTTTAGTGTTTATTAAAAACCCGTGAAACAGCAAGGGCACAAAAAGCAAACTGCGAAGTAGTGAGGGAACACTGTATAGCGCAAATACATGATTGCCTAGGCATCACTAGGTCCTCCTACATGATTCTATAATATTCAAAGCTCTTTCAAAACTATGTTCAACAAGCTTGCAGGTTAAGTAGGTTGGTATGAAAGTCAATAGAGCTCCATGAAGAATAAAATAAAAAGGGACTTAATCAAAAATACATACACAGTAGATCAGATTCATTTATGTTTAGCAGCACAATATGATCCCCATAGTCATAGACCGGTACCGATGGTTTCGTCTACCCCCATCCAACAAAATTATGTCCTCTCTAGAAATTTTCTTGGTCTTCCAGTTCTATGTTATGCTTCTGCTGGATATTACCATAGAGTCACCCTGGAGGACTAAGCCTCCCTGTGTAATTATATAATAATTTCTGGTGGAAGTTGTTCACTTCAATAGGATTCACTACTATCCTGTTTCTATAGTAAAGTTGTGAACATATATCCCATGGATACAGAGATCACACTATATTACAGTGCCATAATGGTAGTGGTCTAGCAATGAGACTTCATAGTCCCACACCTCTAAAATCATTTGATGGGAAATCCGCCCCACGTTAACTGTTTTTCACATTGTCTATCTCCTTTTTAAAAAATAGTGTGATATTTTATTGTAAAAGTTCCACAGATGTGGCTATCCCGCAAAAGTTTACCATCCTTGACTTGAAAATACAGAGAGAACTCTTTTATGGCTGTTTTCAAAATTCATTCATCTATCTATAACTGATAATCACACAAGGAAAACCCAAAGACCTAGTTTCAGTTTGGACCAAGACTGAAGTGGGGGTATATTTACTAGTGAACAGTCATTCAAAAAGAATAGTGTCTGCAATGACATTTTCCCAAACTTCTTTCTCTCAGTTAGGGCACCATTTATACCTTGTGGGTATGTTGCATTTGCATGGTTCCTGGCCCCCATATTGGAACTACTCCCATGGCCAACAGAATGCAAGAAGGCCAAGGAAGGACCTACCAACCATCTATGTGTGATGACTGTATCCTGAGGCCTATGTGACTAATTAAAATATTGAGGTGAAGAAAAAGACAACCATAAATCTCCCTATTTGGGGATTTTGCCATCATTGGTACATTTGGTTTGTAAGCCTCTCTCCCATTAGGCACCTCACCTGGATGCACTGCACCCAAGAGCTCTTTCCAGGCAAAGAACTGCAGAGGACCTTTGAACTCGCCCAGGTTCAAATCTACAGGCACCACTCCATCTTCCTCTTCCTCTTTTTCTGCTGTTCTCTCTTGCTCCTCCACCTCTTCATCCTCTTCCTCCTCCTCTTCTTCTTCCTCCTCCTCTTCCTCCTCATCAACGTCTTCATCAACTCTCAGCCCACCTTCCTCTGCCTCATTCTCACACTCATCTGTATCTTCACTGCTGGCCCCCAAACCTTCTTCCATCATCTCTGCCTCTATTTCCTCTTCTTCTTCACCTTGGGATCGTTGTTCCTTACGGACCCTGTAAGGGGAAAATATCTGAGAGTCAGCCAGTTTAGTAGTATTTGTTCTTATTGACAGAGTGATTCATTACACTATTCACACTATCCACCCAAACCTGAATCGTATTTATTGGAGGGATTCAATTTTCAGTATAATGCCAAGAACAGGACACACTTACTTTCAAGTGGCACTAGTATTGACTATTTGAGAGCTAAGAAGGAGATTGTCATTCAAAACCTTCAAAGACCAAGGATCACAAAATACAGTCAACCCCCATTTCCACATATTTGTATCCATGAATTCAACCATCAATGGCTTAAAAAATAAATCCCAAAACTAAACTTTGATTTTGCCACTGTCTATAATGATGCAGGTTCCTGGAACTCAATCCCAGCAGATAACCTGGGTCAACTGTATATATTGCTTGGTCATGCCTCCCCAAATTAGTGGTGCCAACTTGGTTTCCTGTGTTGACACGATGTTAGGATGGAATGTTTATATCCATGCTGGGAAAAACATCTTCCCCTAATCTCTGCATACTGATCTGTTTTTTTAAAAGGGACAAGAGCAAGTCAATGTGGTTCACCTCTACCACACCAAAGGTCAGCCTTAACAACATCCACAATGAGGAGACATATGTGTGAACCAAAGACCCATAGCTCAGGGGCAGAGCACAGGCTTTATTTGCAAAGATCTCAGATTCAGCTAAGGCATTTCTAGGCACAACTGGAAGAAATCCCTGCCTGTAACTTTCACAAGCTATTTCCATTCAAGTAAGACCAGCCTTTCATGCCTGATATCCTCCATATATAATAAGGACAATCCCCATGTCTACACAGGCCTAATTAAATGTACTCTGCAAGTCCACACAATGTACAGTTGGTTCCACGGGTGAAGTGCTGCTTCCAGATATTAATCTGTCACAAGGAGAACTGCAAACTATTTCTGAACTTTCAGGAAACTGTGGAATGACCCTCAGTGTTTTGATGTGTGAAAGGCTGGATCCAGGGTGATTCAGTATCCACACATCAAAACGTTCTGCTGCTCTTTTGCTGACCTGAAGTAGCTCCTTGGCAGAACCTTGCTAGCAACATTTGCTTCTGGCAATCTCATGCCTGAAGGTATCAAAAATGATGTCAATAGCAAGGCTCTTCCATAGAGTTTCTTGACGCTTTTTCTGAGTGGTGAAACAGCAATGGTGCTCCCCAAAGAGACAAGGCACTATCAATGTGCTATCAGTCCAGCCATCCATGTGGACTAAAAAAGGGTTTCCAGGCAGTTCCATGTTGTTAGGTGGGGACTCCTCATACTGTATGAATGGGAGCTCCAAGACAGACTACTCAGGAGTATTTTGGCATATATAAACACAGCCTATGAAAAATATAATCCATTCATGGCCACCATGTTAGCTTGGCTGATGGATGTAGTCTCAACTATATACTGGCTACTGGGATGAGGAAGGCTAGTGTACATAATACTGAACTAGATAAAACAATGGTCTAATTCAGTATAATACAGTTTCTTATGACCCTACATGGATGATTCAGAAAACAAAAATAATCTTCTGATCATTCAACTTGTTGTGGCAGTCCAATAATGCTTTACTTTCCCTTTACAAGGGAAAGGAGACACTACTCACCTCTCCAGCAAGTCCTTTGCTTCCTGGAGAGAAAGGAATAGAAAAGGGCAAAAGGATTAAATAACTAAAAATTGCTCTTCCCTATAATAGCCACCATTTTTCTCAGCAGAGGCAGCTCAATAGTTTTCAATGGCTGCATGTCATAAAAAAACAGCCATCTGAACAACAGAAATGGTGAGAAAAGTTTCATTTGTTTGGTGAAGAATAGCTGATTGTTTCTAGAAATATAAATCCAGCATTTACTTGGATACGTTTGAAACAAACTACAAGGAACTTGCTAGGAAGAGAAGAGGGTGTTAGTTCAAAAAGGGAAGTAAAAAACAAATTGGATCAATTACACTAGTGGCTACAGTGATCTTAAATTTCAGCAAAGTTACAAATTCACTTTCTTACTAAGTGAACTATAGCTTCTGTTTTAGGAAGCAGAAAATCATCATCCTAGGACGGCTAATGACTCTTAACAAAGGATGCCCCTCAGGCAAGAGACAAACCTTTCCAATGCTAATTAGGGTAATTAACTGAAACATTAACGCTGGCTCCCAACTAACAAAGGACTCTTGTCACACCCTGGACTCTCCACAGATATATATTTGCCCAGTTTATCCATGCCTCACAACCTCTGAGGATGCCTTTGTCTACAAAACTGGCTTGGATAATCCAGAACATTGGATAAGCGAGGCTTGAATAACTGAGACTCTACTGTATCATCTAGTGACGACACTTGATATTTCTGACCTCCTTCCTAAACAGAAGGTCATTCTCACCTTAAGGAAACTGATGTGGTCCTTGCATTGAAGTCCTGCCCGCACTTGATAGAGGGTTTCTGACCAAGAAGCCACTTTCTCATTCAGTTCCTTCAATTTGGTTTCCATTTGGGTCAGATTCTTCTCTCGCTGGTTCTCCAGGGCCTCCTTTAAACCCAACTCTCTGTCATTTAGCAGCTGGTGCATCTTCACAAATTCTCCAGACACATGGTCAGACAAAGATTCAGAGCAGGTCTACAAGAATAGATAATGCCAAAATGTTCTGGTCTGTTAAAACATGAACATTGAGTGGTCAAACATCTGGCATGCAAAGGAGTTATTAGAGGGGTGATGTCCAAGTCTCGAAAAACCCGTGTTGGAGTTATTTGGAAGTTGTGCAGGAAAATTCTCATAGTAGGACTGCCCTATCTGAAGGATCAGCTTTACGTATCTGTGACCCAAATCTGCCCTACTGGCCAAAATCCTTACTTGCCATTGCATCTGCCTTGGCTGCACCTGGTTGGCCACCACCTCCTCCACTTCCTCTAGTTCATATTGGCAGTGAGAGGGTGTGATCACTAAATATGAGGTCTGGTCCTAAGGTCACTAAGTGGTCGATCACAAAGATTTATTTTAGCTGTAGCAAAAATGTGTCAGTGTTATGGGATCCTGGGAAACATAGTTACAAGGGTCTTAAGCCTTCTGTACTAAAGAGAGCTAGTGCCTCACCAAACATACCCTGAGCAAGACAAAGGACTAATTATTTATACATGGAAATTATGAAGTATACCTTAATGACTCATACTATATTACTAATTAGTACATTTCTTGATACATATGTACTTGGTAGGCCATGTAGTCACATTCCATATGCATTTATTTAATCATCTCTACTTCTTACTGTAGAGCCTGAATCAGGGAGGACACCATCCTGGTTGTGCAGATCCATGCATCTCTCTTGGCTGAGCAAGGGGTTTTTGCAGCAAAAAGAGGCACAGTGACTCCACACAACCAAGATGGGAGGGTGTCCCCTTTGCCACCACTACCTGCTTTGCACAACAGCTGGCAACAGCATCTGTTTCTGGTGCATCCAGCTCTCCTCCTCCAGTTAGTTCTGTTTTCCTCCTCGAATGGCAGGGTCCAAGGTGGTGGAGAAGAATGAACTGGAAATGGAGGAGGAGCTGAGCCAAGCATAGTTGAGGCAGATGACACTAGCTAGCCAACAGTTGTGCAAAGGGTCAAGGAGTCTTACTGGGTTCCCTATTGACTGCAATCTCTGTTATCCATTATAAGTTCCCGAACACATCTCTGGGTCTTGACTAAAATGCCATGAAAGTAATAGGTTTCTCTTGTGCCATCAACAGCACAATTATCTATGGTTGTGCAGGGCTGGAGTTTATTTTTGATGTCATGGATTATTGATTATCACTGGGTTTATAACAGTGTGTAATACTTTGCTATCACCTCACCACCACCCGGTGTAGCACTAGCTGCCAGAGGGATCTGTTTGAGAGCAAAGAGTTTGAGCACCTCAGTGCATTTAAAAATGTCAAGCAGAAATGGAATAATTCACCATATCTATGGATTCTTCATAGAAGAAGAAAACGTGGGCTGGGCTTTAGCATAGCTGGCTAATCACCAGCAGCAATAGATCTCTACCGACCAAAAGGTTGGCAGTTTGAAGCCTGGGTCGGAGTGAGCACCCGACCTTCAGCTCAGCTAACTGTCCACTTAAGTAGTTCGAAAACAGCTTTGAGCTGTGAGTAGAGAAATTAGACACCACTTAAGCAGGGCGGTATTTTACGGTACCATAAAAGGAAATATCAGAAATGCCAGCGATCAAAGAACAAGGAAAATTTGGGATCAAGGGCTCATCGTCATAGTGGATGGAGCAACAGCACCCTTGTGTGGCCAGAAACAAGCACAACCTCCAGGACACTGAAGTTGGAAAAGTGCAGACAAATACCTCTTTCTGTTGTCTGTCCTGTATGTCTAGGGGCATTGAATGTTTGCCATGTTTTGTGATCTGCCTTGAGTCCCCTTTAGGGTGAGAAGGGTAGAATATAAATGCTGTGAATAATAAAAATAATAAAATAGCAAGATACTAACAGAAAAATCCTGGATTGGAAACATGTTGGTATAATATAAACATATAATCCTGGCTTATGCCCTAATATACTTTATTTTGGACAGGATACAGAGTGCTATTCTGTACCCCCTTCCACCTTATCCAAAACCTCCTTCATCCCAGACAAGTGGAAGCCTGTTGATGCTGTTTACCAAACTAAGGGGAGAGAGGGAGGAGGGAGAGAAGGAGGAAGAAAAGCTGGTATTGGCAATGAAAATATTAAAACAAAGGTGATCTCTCAGATTATGCATGCTCTCATTTTCTGGATTGCTTCCTCTGATTTGGATCGCAAAATCACATATATTTCATATAGATCTTTATGTAAGCAGAACAGCATCGCGCACACACAAGAGACATATCAGCAGGACCCCAATAATTACAGAAGAAACATTCATTGTGGGGGGGGGGGGAGGGCTTTAAAGTGGTTTGAGTAGAATGGAATGAGAGAAGTAGCATTATGAAAAGCAAGATTGTAGGAGGACACAGGAACCAAAAACAGGGAGATATGGGAACAAAATGGAGCAACTCAAAATGGGAATGACAAACTCTGAACAGAAGGACTCCACGCTGCAGCATGTTCTTAGAAGTCACATTTGAAAAATGCAGACAACAAATACCTCAGGCTGACATCCTCCTTCTGATCAGAATGACAAGTGCTGAATGTCAAATATCAGGTATAACACAGACCCGGAAAATTACCTACAGTTGTCTATTTTGCAGTGACAAGGAAACGGGGAAGATCAGGTTCAACAGTCAACACCAATTGAAATGTTTCAAGCACACCTTTAATTCTATAATGTTCTCTTGCTGGCGACACTGGCTCATTTTCAGACGCCTGAGACCTTCCTCCAAGGGCTCTAGAGATGCCTTTAGTTGGTCCTAGAAGGTAAAGAACAGAGAATATCCAACATCACTTACTAGGGAAGTTCGATCTGCATTATATGACAGTGTAGATGAGACCCCAGTTAGAGATCTCTGGGAAGGAGCTTTGTAAAGTGCACTTGAATGAACAAAAGTGTTTCAGGGGTTGGATAGGAAATTAAAGCTGTGTCATTGTGGCTATGAAAGAGCTCAGCCTTTGTTTATTTAGTTGGATTTATAATTCACGTATTCCTCAAAACTGAAATTCAGAGAGGCTCACAAAATATTTAAAAAAATAAAAAACAGGAACACTTATAAAATAAGATTAAAATACATTTAAGCACATTATAATCTTATGTCACAGCTGGACTAAAAATAATTTTATATGAACATAAATTTAAAAGACAAGTATCATCTTGTTAAAATCTCATCTTGAATCACCAGATATCAATTTGAATGAAAAAGTAGGAGTCTGCTGACAAAAAGGGATGGAGCCAGTTATAGGGCTGGTCAGATTTGGAAGGGAGTTTTACAACCCAAAAGCTGCAATTGAGAAGTCTTATCTTCACATCCACACTGCAGAATTATAGCAGTTAAATACCACTTCATCTTATGGAATTCTGGGTCTTGTACTTTGTTGTGACAGCAGAGTTCTCTGATACAGAAAGGTAAAGTCTCAAAAAACAGCAGTGTTGTTATTGTGATGTGTGCTGGGGACAACCTTTAATTTCATCATACAATGTACAATGAAAAAGAAATTATTCTATTCTATTCCACAGCATTGAGCTTTGGCAATGTGCTATCAGACTGCTAGACTTCTAGAGTGTGGATGCAGTCCATGTCTCCCTTCACACTGCAGGCCACATAGGGTGTATCTACCTCTGCCCAAGAATGCTGATGCCTCACCAAACCACAGCTCGCAGTATTCCATAGCATTGAGGTTGAGGCCCACTGCTCTGCACAGTGGGCTGCATAGTTATCTCAGAAGAGAAGCTCCCAGACGCTTCTGATTTAAACAACTATGCTCCATATCAGTACTTCCTAAATTTTGCTCCTCCAGATGTTTTGGATTTCAGCTCCTAGAATCTCTGGAACTTTTAGGAGTCCAAAACAACTGGAAGACCAGAGTTTAGGAGTTGCTGCTCCATATCTTTTGCACTGACACCAGAGTGTGCCAATCTCTCACCTGATAAGCCTGAACTGCATTTTTGATGGGCAGGAAGTCATGTCCACGGTGTTGAGGCAAGTCCCGACAGATGACACAAACAGGCCCTTCATCTTGGCTGCAGAAGAGTTTGAGGGGCTCCTCATGTTCCTCACAGAAATACCAGCCTCCAGTGGCACCCAGTTGGGGCCCTTCATCCAGTTTGAGAAGCCGTGCTTTCTCTGCTAGGCTGCACAGGGCTCGGTTGATGGCCATATGGCGCAAGGCAAATGGGCGCCGACATTCGGGGCAAAGCCCACGCCTCTGGCCCTTGGGGATGCAGGGCTCCAAGCAGGAAGCACAGAAGCTGTGGCCACACTCCAGCATGTGAGGGTCCCGAAAGATGGAGAGGCAGATGGGGCAGAGCAGGTCCTCTGTGAAGCTGGAGACCTCTCGCACAGAGGCCATCTTGAGCTGTCAAGAGAAATGCTCACTCTCTTCCCCAGATATAGAGTGATCTTCACCAACTGGATTGGTATGTTTCCTCAAATACGTTTCTCCTAGATGACCACAAATTTGGTTTTTTTGCAGACTGGGATCCCCAAATGCATCTCAAGTGGTATCCTTTCTTTAGTTGATGAAAACCCTCAATGGCCCATGAATTAGGATGCCCTGTTTTAAAGAAGAATATCAGAAGAAATAATCAAATAGACCCATCAATAATATTTTAACAAAAATATGAACAATTGAATTGCATAGTTCAGTTTTTCTCTACACTATCTGCATACCTTCCAACTTTCTTGATTTGGCAGAGACAGTCTTAATTAATCTATTTTTCTGCTCACTACCTTCCAACAATCCCTGTCTAATCATTTGTTCTTTTCAGCTGCTTTGAAAATATCTTGGTTTTTCTCTATTCTTCCCACTCTCCCTACTTGCTCTCAGCTTACTTCAACTGCTGCAATTTTAGTTCAGAGTATAAACTTGTCATACTCCAGAGCAGGAGCACCTCTGACTATAAACACCACACCAACTTGGTAAAATCAGCAAGCAGTTTATTGTAGAATATATGGAGGCAAAGCAATAAAAAATAGTAAAGCAGTATAAGTCCAAAATCCAAGATAATCCATAAACTTTAGAAGAAAACCAGGTCCATTAGTACAGGGAAATCCATGAAGCAAGGCACATGAAAACAAGAAACCAAAACAGCAGGAACTCTCAAGCAAAAAACTTAAAACTTGGCAACAGCCTTGATACATGGAACATAGAGCACTTGAAAACGAAACCAGCATGAAGTAAAGACATTGACTCAACTGAGACACTAGTCTCCCATGAATTATTATAAACTCTTTCCAAAGGCCAAAACCGACAGGAAAGAATTATTTCTCACTTTTCCATTAGATAATGGGTTGCTATCTTTCCTTTGCTTTAACCAAACAGAACGCCTGAGATTCTAAAGGTTCTGCCTTTGTTTACTAAAACTTTGCTTTCTGTCCAAGGTTTCACTATCCTCTCCCTCTGCATCTGGCAAAGTAATCTCAGCATCATTTTCAGACTGTTGCTCTGAGAAAAGCGGTGGAAGGTCTTTCCCAGAAATATGACCTTGCTCAGGCCTCTCTCCTGAGCTTAATTCCAGCCCGAGCCCATCATCAGGAACATCATCCCCATTCTCATTATGCATATCAACATGAACATCATTCCCATCATGAGCATCAGACACAATCACAGGCTGGACAGGCTGACATACAACTAAACTTAGCTTGCATGCTACTACCTCAGCAGGGAGGGTAAGAAGAATTCTGCCCTTCCCAGAAATCTCAGAAAAAAGCACCAGATGTGGTCTTTGAAGCTGAAACATTTGGCAATTCTTGTTGCAGTCAACACATTTAGAAGGAATCCAGCTGGCATCAGCTGCCGATCCATTTTGTGTAGAGATGGGAACCATCTATCCTTCCAGAAGTTGTTGGACTGCATGCTCCAATTGCCCTAACCAGCATAGCCAAAAAAAACCAGCAACGTGGGCACAGGGACAATCTAATAACAACTGGACTGCCACATGATTGCCATTGAATGAGATCTGAGTCAGCTGTCTGAACTTCTATGGTGCACCAGAGCACAGTTGCCTGAGATAACACAGGAGGTGCATTACATTGTAGAATGGAAGTTTGACACCACTTCAATTGTCATAGCTCAATGCTATGGAATCCTGGGAGTTTAGCCTTCTCTGCCAAATGCTTGCTAGTCCTTCACCAAACTGCAAATCCCATGGCCCTCTAACATTGAGCCATGGCAGTTAAAGTGGTGACAAACTGCAGTCATTCTACAATGTAGATGCACCAGAAGTCATCTACTACTAACACTGATTTTCAAGTTTTAAAAAAATCAATAGAAAATATCACAAAACAGTCAATTCCCCCAGACAGGAAGCAGCCAGGCTTTGAAGCTACCAGGCTATTCAATGCTAATCAAGCTGGCCAATTGAAACATTCACACTTGCATCAAACAGATAAGAGTTCCTTCTCCCATCCTGGACATTCCACAGATATATAAACCCTATTTGCCTAGTTTCCAAAAGACCTCACAAACTTTGAAGATGCCTGCCATAGTTGTGGGTGAAATGTTAGGAGAGAATGCTTCTGGAACATGGCCATACAGCCCAGAAAACTCACAGCAACCCAGTCAATTGACTATTAAGAAATCACAACCCTTGCTCATTCAAAGAACCCCATCATGTATATACATTTAATATGAATATTAAAATGTATGGTAATTTTATTTTTCCAAATTTAGCTATATGTCCCCTAAAAAATTAACAACTAGTAACTTTAAAATGATCTCTTACTCTTTCCGTTTCTTTCTGGGTTTCATTTCATTTGGTGCTGAGTTTGCATTTATGTCACTAGATTCTAACAAATTATGTGAAGAATAGCTCTGCTCAAAAGCCAGCCCAACTGATTCAATAGGGTTTACTTGCCTCTATGCTTCATTTAGAGCTACATCCGCATCTTCTCATGGAAGTTCAAGCCATTTTTTATTTACAAGACTGAAATGATGAGATAATATTACATCCCAAACGAAGAGAGTCAAAGACACTTTCTTACCCTTGTAGCTACTCCAGAAGCTTACTCCAGAAGCAACTCCGGTTGCTCCTGACACAAAAAAACAAACAAAAAAAACCCTTGTAGCTGAAATACTTTTCCTCCTCTTGAACTTCTCTATCCCAATCTTTTCCAGTTTGAAAGTCAGTTTCAGGTCTTTTTCTCCTAAACTAAGTACCACCTTCTCCTGTATTGGGATACACTTCACCTCTCAGCGTCTCTTTCCCTTCCCATTTTCCCTTAAGCTTTGCATTTGAACGTAAATGTAAATGCGGTAAGCAAGGACTTTGGTACCAGCAAACTGCAGCAGGGCTCACATCCATATGTCCTGATGATGCGGCATCTCTTTCATCTGCAAACTGCCAGCATCCTTGCACATCTGACTCAGCACTTTTCTTGCCAGTTAACACTGTAACCTCCAAAATAGACCAGAAGAGGTAAAGCAGGTTAAAAAATCATGCAGCCGTCATTCCACATTTCAAACATAAAGCTGGGAGACATATGATCACGCAATCTCAGCCAAAGTAGAAAAAGTTATTAATGAGAAAGAAAACACTAGCTAAGGGGGAATGCAGCAGTTTGCAGCCCCACTATCTCAATGCCATTACCATCCAAACTGGGCATCACGTTCTAAAGAGGGGAAGGATGATATATGCATATAGGCTCCATTCATGATTTAGAACCCTTTTCTATCAGGATTTCACATTGCACAAAGATTTTCTGTGCTTAAATGATCAAAGCTTGCAATGACACCCACAGGATACTCGGAGAATATAAGGAAGTTATGTAATAGGTCCATTTTCTATAAATGGAAATAGGTCCATGCAATAATACAAAGACCAAAGCCAAACATCCTCACATTTTGTCAGGTATACTAAGGATGGATTGCTACCTAGGATCAGCCACAATTATTGATAAACTCACAATAAGGGTGCATCTGCACTGTGGAAGCAATGCGGTTTGATGCCACTTTAACTGCCATGTCTCAATGCTATGGAATCACAAGTTATAGTTCCACAAGGTCTTTAGTCTTCTCTGCCAAGGAATGCTGGCTTTTCACCAAACTGCAGCTCCCATGATTCCATAGCATTGAGCCATGGCAGTTAAAGTGGTGTCAAACTGCATTAATTCTACAGTGTAGATGCACTCTAACACTTATTACAGGCTGTTGTATCCCAGCCTACACCTGACCTGTCAGATGAATCTGGGTTGGGGCCTAGGATTCCTATGCAGCCAGAGATAAATGATTCCATACAGCCAGAGTTAGATGAGGCTGCTGTTCCTGAGGATTCTGGGAGCAGGCATACAATGGTTTCAAGCAGGCAGCTTGAACCACATTCCCTGGGAGAGTTGAGGTCGAGTTATCCCTTGGCAGATTGGCATTCCAATTGCGATAAGAGTAATGAGTTTGACAGAAAGAAAGCAATATGTCAACAAAGACAAGAAAGGGAGGTTTTGGAAAGGAGCAGAAGATTGCTAATGAGAAAGGGTTTTGAGCAAACTTCCCACGGAAAGAGGCCTTGATTTCAGTTTTAAGAGGAACCCCTTCTGAGAGAGATTTTTCAGAGGTGGTAACTTTGCTCATCAAGAGTGTTCTTCCTGTTTTAGGGACTCTTGTTTCCTGCCTGTTTCATGGACTCTTGTTCCATGCTTTATGGAATCTTGTTTCATGTTCCTGTAGTCTTTTATACCAAGTTCCTGTAGCCTCGTATCTTGAGTTTTGTTCCAGTGCTTGTTCCTGTTCTTGGGGACTTTTGGATTATGCAGTCATTGTTCCTGAATTTTTTGCTGTTTGGATCCCTTGTTCCGGTTAAAGAATCCTGTTCTTTGTTCCAGTTTTGATCCTGTTCCTTGGACTAGTTTTGATACTTCGTTGAAGTTTATTCTTGTGTTTGATTTTCATGGACCCTTGCTTCAAGATCCTCAAGTATCTTGTACCTGATGGACTAAAACCTTGCTTCATTGACTTTGGACTTTGAATTGCTATTGCTTACATATATTCTTCAATAAGCAACTTGCTTTGCTTATAGTCTGGTGCTCCAGTGTGGTTTTGAGGTGTCTTTGCAGTCTAGGGGGTGCAACACAGGCCAGGCTTATGTTGGTTGCCTACTTTGAATCCAGGGAACAAATATACAGAGCAGAATACATAGAAGGAGGAGGAGGAGGAGGAGGGGGGGAGGAGGAGGAGGAGAATGAGAAGAAATGCAGAAAGCCAGTTGTTTCGGGTGTATGGGTGAGTGTTACTGGGGGGAAAGTAACAAGCTAATGTCAGACAGAATGCCTACTCAATTGTGAAGAAAGGACACTATTTACATTTTGATCACCATTGAGCAGATTTGACCACTAATAACCCTCCTACCAGGTGCAATGGCTCATATAAACTGATAGAAGGCAGCCAAAAGCCTAAATCCAACTCTACATAGTTTGTTTAAATTATCTCCCAAAGGATCCCAAGTGGCATCAAGTGGATCACATAAAAATCGCAATCTCATGAGCTAACCTCCTGCCAATACGCAGGAAAATCACATTCAAAGCACTCCCAACAGATGGCCATTCAGCCTCTGCTTAAAAGCCTCCAAAGAAGGAGCACCCTTGTTTTGATAGGACAGTTGATAACTGATCAGAAAATAGAGAAAAAATGGAAAGAAGCAAAGAAAAGGTTTAAATCAGACAGTTTTGGCAGTCTGCAATGAAGTTTAGAAAAAATAAAAGCTCTCATGCAAAAGGAAGGCAGAGAGTGGACAAGTGCAGATTCCTGCTATAGAGGTTTCTAGATATAACAATGCTCAAGGGAGCTTGTTTAGAGATATGTTGTGCCTGAACAGATGACATTGTATTCCTTGATAGATATGTGGTTATCATGGTTTGAGCACCGGACAACTCTGGAGAATAATTCCCCACTCAGTCGTAGAATTCAACTGGATGACCTTAGGCAAGTCCCAGTATCTCAGCCTCAGAGAAAGAGAAAGAGAAATCTTCTGAACAAATCTTACCAAGAAAACCCCAAGAAAGGTTGAAATCAGCAAGGGAATGGTGTAGCTTTCCAAGCGCTCTGGGGCTGCAATACCCAGCAGCCCTAGCCTGCTTAGGTGAGGTGAGGAATGTTGAGAATTGCAGTCTAGCAACATCTGGAAGGCTATATCATTCCCATTCCTATCTGAAATGTTTAACTAAAATAATGAATCCTTTGAATTTGGCACTCTTTCCTTTTCTCCCATAATTCATAATAAACCATTCTCTGCCTGCCAGCATGACTCAAGTGTTTTATGTGAATCATGTGTTGTTTTGAAATTTCTTCCAGCAGGACATCAGATGGGAAAAAGAGAAATAACTTTTCCATTTCCGCATTTCACATCTACAACTAATATGTTGTAGACTGAATTAAGGCTCTGGAGACCAGGGTTCAAATCCCTGCTCATTCGCAAAACCCACTGGGGTTTTGTGTGTGTGTGTGTCTGTGTGTGTGTCAGGAGTGACTTGAGAAACTGCAAGTCATTTCTGGTGTGAGAGAATTGGACGTCTGCAAGGATATTGCCCAGGGAACGCCCAGATGTTTGATTTTTTATCATCCTGTGGGAGGCTTCTCTCATGACCCTGCATGGGGAGCTATAGCTCACAGATGGAAGCTCACCCCACTCCCCGGATTTGAACCACTGACCTTTCCATCAGCAGTCCTGCCAGCCCAAGGGTTTAACCCATTGTGCTACCAGGTGACTTTCGGGAAGCCATACATTCCTGGCTTCAGAGCAAGGCAATGGCAAGCTTATTCTGAATAAATCTTTTCAAGAAAATGGTGTGACAGGTTTTCCTTAATTTGAAACAATTGGAAGGCACACAATAACCATATTGTTACAATATGCTGAGGCACAACTAGAGGGCACTAAACCCTGAACGTTTTTAGCAGTGGTGGTATTATTTAATAGTGAGATGGGATTTGTCTTTCATAATCTTGCTTCCTCCAGGGAAAACGAAACCTAGAAGAGGGTGGGGTGTTGCAATCTCTTGCAGGCTCTTGTGACTGTGTAGACATTCTGTGTGTGCAATTTTATTGGCTTCCTGTACATGAATATGGTCCAGACATAGCTTATGACTCAGATTCACTGAAGAACTGGAATCGAAAGAGTGAGAGGAAAAAAGGGAGGGAAGGAAGGAGGTTTAGTTGTTGTATGTTTTTCGGGAAGTCTCTAGAGCTGTCCACCAAATAGGTGTGATACTGCCATTAATGTTGGCTGACCTTTGCTCAATCTTCTGTCAGTTTCTGTGATGAAATGCACCATCGTGACAACCTCTGCCAGCTTTTCCTGGGATCTTCAGAAATTTTCTGTTCTTCAATAGCCAACTCTATGGAAACAGTTCAGGCTGTCAAGGTACTGAAACAGTTGCAATTCTGGGGTCCTGTTTCTGCTTTCTCTTTCAAATATATATGCTCCCCTATCTTTTTTCTTCAACTTTCTGGCAATGTTTGCACATTGCCCTTCCCAAAGCAAAACCAGTTTCTACCCTTCCCTGTCCGAATTTTATCTGCATGACTGTTATTCTTCCTCTTTCAAGAAGGATAATATTTGCCTCAGTCCTTTAGTTCCTGGCATTCCTCGTCCCTCAACTGGCACCAAGAACGGTGTCTATTCACAAATAAATCCACAATCACTTTATTCACATAACTCCAAATAATTATGCATAGGATTGATCGTTGCAAGGGGGGGGGGAGAAGAAGTGGGTAAACCCATTTTAGGCTTCACTCTAGGATCAGCCCTGACATATAGATAATTGTCGCTGCTAATTGTCATCAAGTCATTTCTAATTTACAGCAATCCTAAGACCAATCTATCAAGGAGTTTTCTGGACAAGATTTACTCAGAAGGGTTTTACTTTTGCCTTCCTCTGAGGCTGAGGGAGTGTGACTTGCTTATTGTTATGTGCTATTGGGGGCTCATCTATGCCAGGCAGTTTAAAATTTTAAATGTTACGGACTCACTCTTTGTTGTACCATTGCGTCATGTCACACATATCTACAACATTCACTCCTGTTAAAATAATCAACAGCTCCTCCTCTATGTATTACAATTATCCATTTTGCCTAGGAGGAACAGGCAAACATAAACAGGTATCACATGTGTCTCCCGAACAGTGCCCCCCCATCATTCATCACTTGAGCATGGAGCTGCTGTGTGAATGTTTACATAAGAACCTCATCTTTGGGAGCCGGGTCTAGAGCAAGTAGTAATTATCACTGTTGTGTTGTCGAAGGCTTTCATGGCCAGGATCACAGGGTTGTTGTATGTCTTTCGGGCTGTGTGGCCATGTTCCAGAAGTATGGGCGAAACATCAGGAGAGAATACTTCTGGAACATGGCCACACAGCCTGAAAGACATACAACAACCCCAATTATCACTGTTCTTTTTGCTCAAAAAATAAATAAACTGCTCCCAATCCTTCAAAAAATCTTCAATTTGTTTGTCTTTTAAGATCCATATTGACTTGGCAATTTGTGTGAGTCATATGTTCTTGTTTGGTATTATAGAAACAGACTGAGGAGTTGCCAGCTAAAATTTGCCCAGCCCTTGTCTTGTGGTGACCTTATCATAGAGTTTTACTTTACTTTACTCAGAGGAGGATTGCCATTGTTTTAGAATAAAGAGGAGTGTGACTTGCTCAGCTGGGATTTGCAGTCTGGTCTTCGGGGATCTTGTCCAAACCACAGATCATTACTGTTATGTTAGCTCTCTGTCTGCTGTTGCTGGGGCTGACAATTTGATTTAGACTAGTAATGGCAGACTGACTCCACACAGCAAACATTATTGCACGTCCCCTTTATTTGTGTTCTATATGCAACTGTAATACTGTGATTCATCCGTTCTAAGAGCCCCACCTCCCAATATAAATATCTCAAAAATTGGATTCATGTTAGAATCTCAGATGTGTTCTTTTGCTGGTGGCAATCCTGAAATCAGTGTGCATCTTAGAATCAATGGTATCTTATGAAATACGGTATTTGATTCATCAGCTATCTTTGTTGGTTTCCATCTTAGGAACAGATACAACTCTAGATCAGCTGAAATGGCTTCCGTCCGAGAAGTGTCTGGGATTACTGAAGACCTACTCTGCCCAATCTGCCTCTCCATCTTCCAAGACCCTCGGATGCTGTTTTGTGGCCACAATTTCTGCCTTTCTTGCTTGGAGAGCTGTGTCATTGCCAAGGGGCAGCATCAGGGAACGTGCCCTGAGTGCCGAGATCCCTTCAACCTCCAAGATGCCGTTCACAACCGCGTCTTGGCCAACTTGTCTGAGAAAGCACGGCTCCTCAAGTTGGAGGCAGGGTGCCAGTCTGGTGTGACTGGGAGCTGGCATATTTGTGAAGAACATGAGGAGCCCCTCAAACTCTTCTGCAGCCAGGATGAGGGCCCAGTCTGTGTGATCTGCCGGGATCTACCTCAGCATCAAGGGCACAACTTTTTGCCTATCAAGAATGCTGTGAACAGTTATCGGGTAAGAGTCCCTGAGCACTTGCAGTGCTTCCTCTAAATTTGTAATGTCTTATAATCCAAATTAGATTATCAAGAGTTCAACTACTGCAGTTATTCCAGATCTGTCAACTAAGGGCCACGGAGCCCCCGATGGTGTAGTGGACTAAAGCCTCGTGACTTGAAGGTTGGGTTGCTGACCTGAAAGCTGCCAGGTTCGAATCCCACCCGGGGAGAGTGCGGATGAGCTCCCTCTATCAGCTCCAGCTCTATGCGGGGACATGAAAGAAGCCTCCCACAAGGATGGTAAAAACATCAAAACATCCAGGCGTCCCCTGGGCAACGTCCTTGCAGACGGCCAATTCTCTCACTCCAGAAGCGACTCAAGTTGCTCCTGACACGAAAAAAAAAAAAAAAACGAAGGGCCCATTCCTGATGCAAAAATATGTAGGTTGTTCCCTCAGCTTTTCCAATTATTTCCTGACTGTTGCCTAACTGGCTTAAAGTAAATTCACCACTAGCAAGTCTTCATGATGCTCGTCAACTTCTGGTAAGTTGCTGTGAGTTTTTTGGGGGGCTGTATGGCCATGTTTCAGTAGCCATACAGCCCGAAAAACTCACAGCAACACAGCAATTCCAGCCATGAGACCCATCGACAACTTCTGGTGAGTTTTTGTCCTAGCAAGTCTATTCCTCAATCAGACTGCCTGGAACTTCTGGAACGATGACAAGAAATGCCCATGAACTTCATTGTGTACCATGTAAAGGTGAGCATTCCTCGCCACCATTCCAGGAGTTCCCAAAAGTCCAATTGAGGAATAAACTCGCTATGTTGATATTTCTTTCTGATGCTTTCGGGGACTCAAGTGAGCTAACAATAAATATAAAACAATGTGCTGAAGTTGCAGGGTATTGTGGGTTCATGCATGAAGATTGTTTTCCTACTTCCTATTGTATTTCACAATTTGTTCATTATGTATTCATTCATGTACTTAATTTCTATGCCATTATTTGGAGAACAACTCACAAATGCTCTCACACAGAGAAGGGAGAGCTATTTTTAGAGTTGCTGCAGGGCCATAACTACTGTACTATTACTATTACACAGGGTTCTTAACTGGTAAAGTGTGGATCCCATAGGAAATCAATTGATGGGTTTCAATGAACTAGATGCAAAAGCAGGAAAAAATTCCATTTCTTTCTTCTTTCTTTGCAAATTGCTTTTTGTGATCAGTATTCTACATCAGATAGTTAGTTAAATATACTTTTATTTGAAGCTCCTGGCTTGATCTGTCCCCACAAACCTGACAGAAATGCCATTTATCTATACATCATCCAATGCCGAATAAAGTAAGTTGGGGAAGGTTCAATTATGGCAATAGTATCAGGGTGACATAGGATACTATTGCACATGAGCAACTAATGTGCAGCCATTGTCATTGTGTTATGATGGGGGTGTCTATAGAAGTCATCAGATTCTCAGAAAAGTCTGTAACTTCCAAAGGTTATTGTTAACAGGGGAAATTCAGTTAAAATTCAACAGTAACTCAATCATCATGTGTACAAGGAAAGAGTGCCATCTTGTAGTTAACCTCAAGCAGCAACATGGCTTGTGGCGGTGACAAGCATCCATCCATTCTCTACTTTTGTGCTCTTCTAATTATTTTATCCCTCTGCAGATGTTTATTTATGCATGTGTTTGCCATGCAGGAGAAACTGAAGGCATCTCTGGGGCCTCTGAAGGATAGGGTGAAGTGGGCCACAAATCATCAGTCCTATCAACAGGAGACAATGGAAGAACTCGAGGTAAATTTAAGAGAAAAGACAAGAGAGCTATGATGGGACTTGTGGAAGCCTGAGACAACTTTAGCTGGGATCATGGAAGATGTTCTGACACAACACAAGAATCCAAAGAACATGAAATGTGTTGTTGTTTTTCTCAGACTCTGACTGGCTCAGCCCTCCAATTAGGAAGATGCACTGTTAAGACAACTTGGGTCAGGACTCCCAGTCTTAAGAACATAAAGAGAGTCATGTTAGATCAGACTGAAGAAAGACCATGAGTACAGTTATATCCCTTGTACTGCATGCTCCCTAGCAATTGATATGCAGAGCCATACTAGTGATGATACAGAGACAACTCAACCACTAGCCACTGATGGTTCTAGCCTTTATTAATTTATTGAATCCCCTTATTAACCCCATCTGAGTTTATATGCATCATTTCCTCTTGTGGCAGTGAATCCCTCAATTTAACTATGTGCTATGTGAAGAAGTAATGTATATACTCATGTATAAATCTGGAAATATAGTTTTAAAAAATCAAGCCCCAAAATGATTTACAGGTCAATGCAAGTACTGTACCATGTTGTTATTTATTCATTCAGTTGCTTCCAACTCCTTGTGACCTCATGGACCAGCCCACGCCAGAGCTCCCTGTCAGCCGTGGCCACCCCCAGCTCCTTCAAGACAGTCACTCCAAGGATACCGTTCATCCATCTTGCCCTTGGTCGGCTCCTCTTCCTTTTGCCTTCCATTTTCCCCAGCATCATTCTCTTCTCCAAGCTTTCCTGTCTTCTCATTATGTGGCCAAAGTACTTCATCTTTGCCTCTAATATCCTTCCCTCCAGTGAGCAGTCGGGCATTATTTCCTGGATGGATCTTCTTGCGATCCAAGGCACTCTCAGGATTTTCCTCCAGCACCAGAGTTCAAAAGAGTCTATCTTCTTTCGCTCAGCCTTCCTTTTGGTCCAGCTTTCACATCCATAGGTTACTACAGGGAATACCATTGCTTTAACTATGCGGACCTTCGTTGCCAGTGTGATGTCTCTGCTCTTCACTATTTTATTATGATTGGTAATTGCTCTCTTCCCAAGAAGTAAACATCTTCTGATTTCTTGGCTGCAGTCTGCATCTGCAGTAATCTTTGTGCTTAGAAATACAAAGTCTGTCACTGCCTCCATGTTTTCTCCCTCTATTTGCCAGTAACCATTCCCTTCCCTGATAGGCAAACCCAGGAGAACCTCAAAGTCCATCCCAGGAAAATCTAAAAGAAGCACTGATGGCCTCTACTCTCTCTGCCATGGTGCTGCTTCTGGCCTTTTTGAATGTCTGGGTGGGAAAGTAACAGTGATCATTCTTTGACGCAATCCCTCAAAGGAGCACTGAGAGAGTAGATGAGGCCAACGTTTCTTGGAGGTCCTCCAGAACAGAATAAGCTCTTGCTTTTCACTGTTCTACGCAGAGAGTTAATTCTGTAACACCGGTGGAGCCCCCAGTGGTGCAGCGGGATAAACCACTGAGCTGCTGAACATGCTAACCAAAAAGTTGGCAGTTCGAATCCGGGGAGCGGAGTGAGCTCCCACTATTAGCTCCAGCTTCTGCCTACCTAGCAGTTTGAAAACATGCAAGTTTGCATATATCAATATACCTTCTGTAGGAAGGTAACGGTGCTCCATGCAATCATGCTTGCCACATAACCTTGGAGGTATCTATGGACAGCACCGGCTCTTCAGCTTAGAAATGGAGATGAGCACCAACCCCCAGAGTCAGACACGACTAGACTTGATGTCAGGGGAAAACCATTACCTTTATCTTAACTTTAATTTTTTTAAATGAAATATTTCCTTCACTACGTAGAGTGGAGAAGGGCTTTTTTGAATGCCTGGGTGGGGAAATGGTGGTGTTGGTGTTCAGGACAGCTCTTCCCTTGAGGCAGCACTGGTGCTTTCCCCTCTCCTCAGAATGTCCTCAACATATCCACAGGTCATATCAACATCTATAATTTTGGTCTCAAAACCTGCTTGGAACTTATACATGACCCAAAACCTCCTTTCAATTTACACATACAGTCAAATTATTCAAGAGTATATATGGTACTTTTAAACTAGATCTCTTACCATACAGCTTCTGGATTCTAGTTATTTTGAGAGAGAGAAAAGTTACTGCCAATCCACACCTTTGTCTCACCTTGCTTTCCCTTTCTTCTAAGCTAATCACCCCTGTAAATGTGGCCATTTTCCCTGCCAGGGAAATTGCTCCAGCTCGTTGAGCATCCTGGCTTCGATTTTCTGAACCTTGGACATGTTGTTGCTATCTTCTCATCAGTGCACATTCACCTGGCTCTGTTTGTTGAATAAACAGTCACTGCCACACGGTATTTCTGATATGCTGAATACAATTAGCTAATGTTTAATAGCTTCATCCCAAAAAGTAATCATACTGATTGTGTCGACTCAGCTTCAAGACTTCGACCCACACACGAATGCAGTCAGGCATTTCAGCTGTACCTTCCCAGCTTCTCTGCCTCATCATATGTAATAAAAACTAATTAATTAATCAATTCGTTTTATCCCACCTAATGTGTTCAGAGTGGCATATGCTTTCTGCCCTCACAAGAGTCCTGTGAGGCTGAGAGATAGGAACTAGACAAAGAGTGATTTTCATTAGTTTTGAGAGTCAGTAGTTACCATTTTTTTGCATGCCATTGCTGTCACTTACAGGCTTACTAGTTCAGAATGTAGAAACTTTATTTCAGATAACAGAATTGCTAGCTATTCCACAGACACTGTCAGATCTGACGAATAGTAACTGCATAAAACATTTAAAGGTAACACAATTCAAATAATAGATGGTTTTTCCTCCATTTGTCAGGATGTGTGAGCTTCTCCTCCATTGGCCAATAAATCATAATATCTCCTTAGTCCACTCTTCTCTCTGTTCTCTCATGAGAATGACCTCGGAACTGTACTGGCAATACACTAAATGTTCACAGCTGCATAATAAACCTGCCAGGTAGATTTATTGGCAGAATTGACAGAGATACATAGATGATACGACTCAATTAAATGTGGCATAACTTTAAGTTCTGAACAATAGCCTGGATCAGGTTATGTAGCCAGCAAGTTACCAGTTTGTGATAACTGATTTAAACAATCATGTGTAAGAATACGTTGTCTAACTGCCATGTCCTACTCCATGTCACTGTTTTCCTAAAAGTTCTCCACTGGCAGTCCTTTGTTTGTTTGATTGATTATTGATTTACTGAACCAGGTTCAGGTTTAACCCGCAATGATTTGTGACCAGCAGACCCAAGGAGAATAATTGTCCATCCCTTGTCCATCCTGCCTGATCACTGAAGCTTTCTGAACAGGACTGTCATGAGCAAGTTCATATGGTCCTGGTGAAAAAAAGGAGACCCTCCAATGGCTCAACAGAAGACTGGCTAAAAATTCTTACGCAGGACTTCAACTTTGCTAAAACCAGAGGGAGGTTGAATTAGATATAATATGGCCCCAGTATCCATGTGGAATATGTTTCAAGTCACGCACACGTGCACATGTGGATATCTGATGCTAGATAATAGCAAACCCTATATTTTGACTATACTTTGGCAGGAAGCCTACCATAGGGCCCTTCCACAGAACCATATAATCCAGAATATTAAGGCAGATAATCTACAGTATCTGCTTTGTACTGGTTTATCTGAATCCTAACTGCCATATAAACCAGTTCAATGTGGATTTTATACAGCTGTGTGAAAGGTGCCATCAAATTGCACTTGAGGGCCATTAACATTTCCAGGAAGGGACATTTTTGGAGTGTGGGTGAGTGTGGCTGTAAGTCACTTGGAGCACTCTGGTGGAGAGCGACTAATTAAGAAATAAAGTGAAGTGACGTGAAGTGAAGTGAAATCCATGGGTAAGGGGGTTGTCCTGTGCATGGCTTGTTTTTTTGTTTTGTTTTTGTTCTAATCTCTTGCACACTACTGTCCAATTTTTGATATGAAGTAATTCATAAATTATAAGAACAAATAAACACTACTATAATGAGCACTTTTTATCAACTCCACATGATTTGTCTGCCCCAATTACAGGATCTAACTCAAAATCTGTATGGCTTGATCTTCATTGCATTTGAAGAACTACGTGAAATCCTGAATGAGAGAGAGCAAGACATGATGGAAACTGTGAAACAGATGAAGGAGGACAACCTAGCAGCAATGGAAAGGAATGTGGAGTATTTGAAGGAACATGAGTCGTCCCACGAAGAGTCAGTTTCCAGCATCCAAGCTGCATTGGAGGAACCCAATGAATTTGCTTTCCTGAAGGTGAGTCTCAGTTCTTTTGCTATGTACCCCCGTGTTTACTATTACAATTAATATAAGGCAAATTCACAAACCGATAATAATTCAAGGCAGCATAGGGAAAGTTTCTATCTTCACACATATCAGCACAGTTTCATAGATGTCCAAATATCCATGCATTTTGACCTCCAATGCAGGGTAAAACCAGTTGTCCTGGTTTTATGCTGCATTAGCGGAAGTCGGAGAATGCTTTATTTATTTACATTTATTTACAGTATTTATATTCTTCTCTACTCATCCCGAAGGGGACTCAGGGCGGATCACAGAACACATATACGGCAAACATTCAGTACTGGTGATTATAACAATGACTAGACAGACAATATATAAAGGTATAGGCTTTCCCATTTTTGGCATCTTTGGATGCTGTGCTCGGTTCCGTCCACTGGATAAAAAGATTAAGAAAGGCTGGTTTAAGGTAATAGGAACATTGCTTGGGTATTTATAACAAACAAGCAACTGAAAAGCTACAGTAGCAAATGCTACACTTGGTGACAGCTCCTCCTGGCATGCACATTCACCTTGATTTTTCTTCCATTTGGATGGAAAAGAGACTGAACTCCGACATGTTTTGAAAGGCGTCTTTGATGGTTTAAAAAAACTGAACTATGGCTGGCACTTCCAGAAATAAACTACATCTATTTCTTTCCCCTCACCTCCAACAGGAAACAAAGGAACTGATGGCAAGGTGAGTATCTTGAGTTAAGCTCTGTACTGTATGTAAGGAATTTGGAGACCAGTTTATCAAGCACCACTTCAAGGATTGAGGAACACTATGCCTTGTTTTAAGTGAAAGTCACCATTCTTGGAAGCTTGTAGGAGTGGCAAATCTTTCATGGGGTCTGCATTGGAGCCACACACACAGACACACCAACCACAAAAGCCCTGATCTGATATAATAATAATAATAATAATAATAATAATAATAATAATAATAATAATAGCAACAATTTATGTATATTCCACCCTATCTCTCCAAGGGGACTCAGGGCCGATCACAGTACACATACACAGCAAACATTCAATGCCATTTGGACAGACAAGGCAGGACAGAACAGACAGAAAGGAGGTATGTTGTTGAAGTTCAGCTTCAGTGCCTTGAAGGTTGTGCTTGGATTCAGCCACAGGGGGTGCTGTTGCTCCATTCTCTATGACAATGAGCCATCAGGACTTCCTCCTTCCGTTTGGTCACCTTTTGGCATTTTGTGGTGTCTTAAAATACCTCCCCTGCTAAATTAGCGGTACCTAATTTCTCTACTTACAGCTCTAGCTGCTTTCAAAATGCTTAGGTAAACAGTGAGCAGGGCTTGACAGTTGGGTGCTCACCCCAACTGGGATTTGAAATGGCCACCTTTAGGTTCCTAAAGGCTTCAATTTGTTTTACTCTACTGTTTCTTGGGGGGGGGGGGGAATTGAAATGTCTGCTTTGTGCCCTGAACTGGGACTGGGGTAGAATCTGAGGTAGTTATTTGGAGGGCAAGGGAGACTGGATTTTTATGTAGGTATCCACATCTGGCAAGAATGGTGCTGCCAATTGTTTTTTACATTTAGTGTTTGTACACAGATATCAATATGTTCATATATTTGAAGACAGCAGATTGTACCTTCACAAACCAGCATTTACGTCCACATTGCAGTTTCACTTCATAGAAAAGCAGATGCCCCTTTGAGCCAATAAAAAAGGAGAGGTGTCTCATGGAGCAGGATAGGTGCAAAGATGAATAAGGCAATTACGTTCACCATTACATGGGATGGGAGAGACATGTCTGAAGGATAGGATAACTGCCCAGGTGTGGGCCTAGTAAGCTCTGAGGTCTATGTGCTATCCAATGGAAATGCAGGTGGGTGGTGAAAATGACAGGAAAGCCAAAAAAGGCTATTGGTTTATTTGGATATGCAGATATATTTATATTCATATGCATGCAGAGGGTGTAGGGAGAGAGTGCAGTATTATGACCATGTGACGTAAAATAGTTCAAAGCAGTGAATATGAAAATATGCTAGAAATGCCCGTTCATACCAACTGACTCCAGGGTCAAGGAACTGTGTCACTTTCAAGTCCAGTTTGAGTTCAAATTAAAACAAGTGAGCATGATGTTAACAGGGTCTTAATACTACAGAGTAGAAATATAATATTTGGGTAACTCTCCCAAACAAATATTGCACGATAGCTTATAATGTTTCACCTATTTCCCCAAAACCTATAAGATAGCAAAGCGAAATCTTGGACAAATCTCCCATGAGCTGCACCCAGTATAGCTATTGATAAGGGAGTGAGACAATTGTTATCCAAAATATCTGGAATCCAGAAGTTCTTAATCTCTGTCTCAAACTCAGTCAGTCCATCACAGTCACTGGGGTTAAGAATGCAGTGTCCTGGCAAAAGTGAAAAAATTTCCATAAAATTACACTTGAGGACCTAGAGGTTCCTCGAGAAGTGTTCTCTCTGAGAATTTCTAGGTCTTCCAGTGTGACTCTTCCATCAGAAGTTGATCACATTGTCACGCTGGAGATCCTAGAGATTCCTAAAAATATCCCTGAAAGATCAAACCCACAAAAGTGGAGGGACTACTGTATATGATGTGCTTTCTGGCACATCTAATCAGACTCATCGTCATCCTGAGAAAGAAAACCAGAGGCTGTTTCCAACAGAGCTTATACAATTTATTGTTATGACTACACTCAGTTGTCCCCATTTGTTGTGGTAGGGACATAGGACCACTATGAAAGTAAAAAATCTGTGAATAAATAAACGGCTATTTTTTCCTGAGAGAACACCTCTCTAGAGATTATTCTATTTTCAACTTCAGTTGGACACTGGACATAGAATCACTTGGAGAACCTAGAAATGTCTACATTCTCCAACATGACTAGAAGTTTGGCCATAGAGTCACACTCAAAGTCTTAGAAATTCCAAGAGATAACATTTCAAATCAACTCCACAAATAATCTAATTTGCAAATGTCAAAACTGCAAGTGTGAAGGGATAACTGTGCAACTTCCAGAATTCCTCAGCCAAAATGACCAATGGCTTTGCTAGCTGGCTATTTCCAGACCCTCTACAATGCCCTTTTATAGCTTGAAGACTCAGTGAAATTGAACCTGGAACTTTTATCACGCAGAACATTTTAAAAGAACAGTTTCTTCCCTTCCCTGCAGAATCTCAGATCACCTTAGAGAAAAGAATGAAGAAAGAGGAAGCAAAGCAGCTGAAGAAGGCCAGATGTTCATTGAGGGTGAAGAGAGTGAAGATGAACATCGAGACCTGAGTGAAAATAAGGCTGAAGAAAACAAGGAGTACAAAGCCATAGATGACAAGGCGGAAGCTTATGGAGAAGCTCAAGATGTTATGGAAGATAAAGATGCAGCGATTGTAGATGTAGATCCAGCCCTCAAAGAATTAGAAAAATTACTTGACTTTGAGAACTTGAAGGACATGTTGAAAAGCATCAGCATTGAGGAGATGTTTGTCCCAGGCTCCCCTTACTGTTCCCCACCCTTAGAGGAAGATGTTCTCACTTCTGAATATAGCAACATAATTGAGGAAGGTGAGGAAAAAGAGACAACAGTGGCTGAGGAACCAGATAATACCGCAGAAGTCATGACTGCAGCTCCAGGAATGAGCTCCCTTGCTGAACAGACACCCCTGCCAAGAAGTGTCTCCAGTGCAGCTCCAAACGTGGGAGGAGCCCTTAATAGGCCACTCTTTCACTCACCCATTTTCCCAATGCCTCCCTTCCAATCATTGCCTCCCTATGGTAATAATCCCATGCGAGGATGGGGGAATGTACGTTGCTGGAGACCTCTTCCCATGTGGTCTTGTGGCATCGTTCCACACGGCAGAGGAACCTCACAGAGGCAGCCATTTTACTCTAGCTTTGCACAAGGCAGAGGAAATAGTCCAAACAGACGAGGATCCCAACCTAGCGTAGGCTTGTTCCCAACCTATTCACAACAGAGTAGCTGGAAATATCAAAGGAGAGAGCCAAACCAACCTGGAGGAGATCAAGGTGGGAGGCAAGGACAGAGTGGTTTCAATAAACAGAGGCCCCAACCCAGTGGTGGGAGCCAAAGTGGAGTGGGGTCCATAAAGAATGAGACACACAAACCCAAGCAGGTTCATGTCTCAAGGAAAGGAGAAGATCAGAAGAGTCCCCAGTTCAGTGTGGGTACTAGCTCAGGTCAAAGCAGAGAGCCATCCAAGCCCAAAGGTGGTCCCCCGCCTGGACAAGGAGGTTCAGGACAAGGACGAAAGTCTGGGAAGAAAAGGGGTGGAGCATCCTCAGGAAGCCAGGCATCTCACCCTGGAGGCCGTGGGGGCAGTCATGGCTCTAGTTCAGCAAAGCGTCCTTAGAACAAATTGCCATTTCTTACCCATTTCCCTTAGAAGTGGCTCACCAGAATGCAGAGAGAAGGGACTTTCCTAAGAAACAGGGGCTCCTTCCACACAGACAAATAAAATCCCACATTATCTGCTTTGAGCTGGAATATATGGCCGTGTAGACTCAGATAACCCAGTTCAAAGCAGATATTCTGGGATTTTCTGCCTTGATATTCTGGGATATGGGGCTATGTTGAAGGGCCCTGGGTGGTGTCGCAAAAGAATGGCCTTCAGTGATTAGTTTTTCAAAGAAAAGTAGAACTGGAAATATTTTAGTGCTCATAATACAGTAGAGTCTCACGTATCCAAGGTAAACAGGCCAGCAGAAGCTTGGATAAGCGAATATCTTGGATAATGAGGGATTAAGGAAAAGCCTATTAAACATCAAATTAAGTTATGATTTTACAAATTAAGCACCAAAACATCATGTTATACAAAAAAAATTGACAGAAAAGGTAGTTCAATACGCAGTAATGTTATGTTGTAATTACTGTATTTACGAATTTAGCACCAAAATATCACGATATATTGAAAACTATTGGCTATTATGGATAATGATTTAGAAAGTAAATATGGATGATTTCTCTGATCTATAACAACAGCAGCTAAAATTCACCATTGTTTGCTCAAAACCTGGAAACTGATCAAAGTGAAAACAATGGGAAATGGATTGTTAATGTTGCGGAGTTAGCCTAAATGGCCCAAATAATTACTAAAGGATAAGCCAATTGAAGACTTTTTGAAATATTGTTTTAATACTAGAAAGCAACATATATGGAGAAATTTAAAACTACATATAAAGAAGACTGAAAATTATTTATGAATTTTTGATATTTGAAAGCTGATGAAGTGGTTAGTTACTAGTACCACATTTACTCAAGTCTAATGTGCACCTTTTTGGCTAAATTATTTTTCCAAAATTAAGGTGAGCATTAGATTTGAGTGTCTTAGAATCGCACACGTAAACCACTTGAGGGGGGCCCATTGGATATAACCGTGAGAGGCTGACGAGTTCATCAACTTCAGTCGGTTCCCAACTGGCCCCTCAACTGGCTTACATGCACAATTTGGAACATCATGTTTGCCAAAAAAAATTTTTGTTTGTTTGTTTCAGTTTTTGAAAAATGAGATTTTCCTGCTTCTTGCAGGGAGTTGGACTGGATGGCCCGTGAGGTCTCTTCCAACTCCACGATTCTATGATTCTATGCACGCTAAATTCGACAGTGCATTAGATTCAAATAAATACAGTAGTTTTGGATCCAAAATGATAAAATAATATATTTCTTCTTTTCAGTTATACTTTTCTAGTTTGGTCTGTAGGGTCAGAGCCCCATGGTGTGTTAGTTCTCAGAATTTAGTATTTAATGTCTTAGCGCAGCTAATATTAGGGTAGTTTTAATTGTAGTTTTATGTATTCTCTTTTTCTTTCACTTTTCTTTTCCATGTTCCCTGTTTCAGCTGCTCTGTTTATTTTTGATGTACTGTACTCTGATGTATTCTGTGTTTTACATTTAATAAAAAGGTTACACAAAAATGGACGAAAGATCTCTTGATTTGCCAACATTCCCCTATGAATTAAGCAATAGGTTTTTTTTAAAGAAACTACATCACATGTATGTATGTGTGTCATGTATGTGTGTCTTTAAGTTGCCTGCTGGCTTATAGAGATCCCATGAATTTAATAAGCAAGGAATGTTCAGAAGTGGTTTTGCCAGTTCATTCCTTTGAATATAGCCTAAAGCACCTATTTTATTTATTTATTTACAGTATTTACATTCTGCCCTTCTCACCTCGAAGGGGACTCAGGGCGGATCACAGAACAGATATACGGCAAGCATTCAATGCCATTATACAAAGACAGAACAGACACAATATAGATAGAGGTATATATAGGCATTTCCCATCTTCGGCATCATGGAGGTTGTGCTCGATGCTGGCCATGAGGGGGTGCTGTCATTCTTTCCTCCATGTTGAAAAGACTTTCTTTTTTTACCGCCGGCATTTTTTTGGTATTGCTTTATGATTTGAGTGATTTTACCTACTTGCAGAAGGAGGACAAATTATTTTTCTTGTTGATTATCACCGAAACATTCTGAGATAGGTAGGTAGAAAGACTATTATAAGAACAAGATTATTAGAATTGCCCTTCAGGTGTTCAGTGTGGCTTACACCCAAGTAAGTGTACACAGAACAGATGGTAGGTAGCACAATATTATTCCTGTAGATAAACAATGACAATTGCTGCCTTAATGCTTGATCATGTTGGGTGCTTCTGACTGGAAATACCTGAGGAGGCTCACCTAGGCATCTTAGCAATCCAATCACAAGGGGGTTTGACTGTTCTCAGCCTAGTGTTTGGAAGGACTCCAGGCCCTCTGTTCACACCTTTTCCATGAACAAGCCTACTCATCTTCTCCCAGGTCTACCTTTGTTGATTGTTACATACCACTTTCCTCTCTCCAAGTTTTTTTCTTACCTTTCTAACCTAAGTTGAAAGAGGGAGGGATGAAGTAAACTTGGTTGCGGGACCAACTTTTTGGCTAGCAAATTAGTGTAATATGAGTATATGGAATTGTGAAATGATTAATGAAACGCCTTGGGTTTGAACCTGGCTAACATGATGTTAATAATTGTTTTTAATATTGCTGATTTTTGGTTTTAATGTATATGTTTATTTTTACTGTATGTATGCATGTTCATGGCATCAAATTACTGCCTTTTTGTATGGCCGCTCTGAGCCCCCCTCTTGGGGTGGATAAATGTATCCAAGAAACACAGATATCTATATCAAATACCAAATAGTGAAAAAAAGTTGTCAACTGTTATACACAATTGTGTTGTATGGTACTTAAAAATATGAGTCAATTTAATCTGAAAAGAAATGGTTGAACAATGATACAAAAGGTACAATACCCAATTTCTAGAGAGAGTGAAATAATGTCCATTAAATACAAGTCCCATTGATAATCTGTTTCCTCCCTGTGGAGGTTGCTCATACAGTCAGAGTTTTATCTTCAGTCTTCTGTATAGTCTTATAAATAATTGGTAAACAAAGATTTTAAAAAAATTCAAAGTCTCTGCAGCAATAAGTAAAACACTTAAGGTATCCTTGGGAAAGTAGAATAACATCAACAAGGATCCCCGGGTTGTAATTCTTTGTTTCTGGAAACCTCCCTTCTTCTGGATTCTCTGGTATCTTCACATAAGTGTTCTAGACTCAATGAATTCATTTTATATTATAGGCAACTCTTGATGAAAGTTTGAAAGTGACAGCAATTACAAGACAAATCTGCAACAACTCCATCCCTTTCAGGGCTCCTTTTTGCCCAGCTTTAGCATAATGCTTGCTGAGGCATCTTGTTCACTTCCAAAAAGATATAAATGTAGTCAATTACTTAATTCATTAATTAGAATACTGCTCTGAATAAGCAGTACCTATTTATCTACTCACAGCTGTCTTCAATCTCCTAGGTTGGCAGTGAACTGGGCTGAAGGTCAGGCACTCACTCTCAACCCGGGCTTCAAACTGCCAATCTTTCAAATTGGCAAGATTTATTACAGCTGGTGGTTAACCGGCTGTGCTGAAGCCTGGCTGCAAAGGGGCTGCCCCTGGTTAGCTCTTCGTTTCCCTTTTTTCCCAAATTCAAAGAACAACTCAAGACCAAAGTACTGTACAAAATGCAAAGCGCTTTATTTCACCACATAAATGGAAAGGACTAAAAAACCCCAAACATCTATATATTAGTGTAAAAAAATCTGTCTATCTTTTTTCTGCTCTTCAAATATATACACATCCTGGTGCACAATACAAACAAACAGCTACAAGTAGCCCCAGAGAAACACACACACAAAAGAAGGTACCCAACAGGGTCACCGTAGGGGAGAAAACAGTCACTGAAATGGAGAGGCGACATTGGGCATTGTTTGCCACGGAAACATCTTCAAATAGAAATATACATCTCGTTATGAGTATTTTCACACAGTTCAAAACATTCAAAACAGTAGATTTTCTTAATTAAGCCAAAGTTTGTCATGATTGTAACTGCAACCCTATGTAAGCTCTCTCATGGGACCCAAGTAAATATGCTTCAAATAAGAATAATGGTGAGATGTTCATAGCAATACATTATGCTATGTTTCCTTTCCACTGCTGGAAAACTTACATTCAAAGCTGCAAAAAGCTGGCCTGTAGTTTGCACATGGTTTCAAGACACATTTGCTAGCAAAGGGATGATTAAAGGTCTCTTCCATAAAGCCACACACCAACTGCGCAAACTAAAAGTTATTTTTGGATTTTACTTGTATGTAAAACATATGGAATCTGGATCAGGCAATTCCCGCATAACTGAATTTCTAAAAAAAATTAAATTCACCTTCCTCCCCAAGACTTGAAAATAATAATTCAGTGGGTCCCAACATGCCAGCTTTCAAATCAAACAGTGTGTTCACTATATGCTTTTTTTTTTAAAATCTGCAGATAATTTAAATCATGTCTTCCAAGAGTCCTTGAATGTCCATGAATCAGTGCCAGAATATCTCTTTCCTGTTAATATCAAGATTCACTCTATTGCAAAAACAATGGAAGAGGATTAAAGCTATTGTTTGGGCACAAAGCTCAGATAGGATTGGACATGACAAAACTTTTCATAAAATGGCGCACAACATATGCAGAATTGCCATTCATGCTCTCTTTTTAGTATTTTCAAATTGGATGTACCTGCCAAAAGCTAAAATACAAAGCATAGCTAGCTCTAATTATTTGGAACATTTTGAGCACAGAATTTGAGAACCAACCACCTAAATTGCTGCCTACAACTATCAGATTTAAACAAAATTTACATTTTGATAGATGGCTGAAGACACAGACTGCTTTCAACCAAACTGCACCTTTCCTCCCTTTGTTTTGTTTCATTTGTGAAACCAAACTATTAAGAGGTGCGGGGTGGAAAATATATTTTCTGGTTCTTCCCACAAAACAGAGGAACTTACATTACGAAAGGTTATTGCATTCATAATCTGATAGAAGCATAGGTCATTGCAGAGCTTTTGTATGTATATGCACAGATCTCACTACTGTGAGCACAATGCCGATGCTGATTTTGAAGACCCTTCTCTGGGACACAATGAAACAGTAGGCAAGCAAAACACAAAACTTAGATCAATTTCCCCAACTCCCACTATTTGATTTGGAAAAGTGCCTCCCTTCCCTGACACTTTGTACAGTACAATATCTACAATCAGGTTGGGAGCGGAGCCGCAGCCAGAGAAATAGAAGGAGCAGCCACAGCAGAAGGAGGAGGAGGAGGATGAGGAGAAGCCAAACATTGTGGGTTTATGGGTGTGGTTTAGCCTGACAGGATGCCATTGTGACATTGGTGGGTCAACTGGCCTGTGTGTCAAGAGCAGATGGGGATGGTGGTCCTGCAACTGCAGACTGAAAAGGCCCCAGACACATTCATCCTCCACCTGAGCTATCGGGCTGCTCTGTGGGGCCAGGCCTTGCCGCCTCATAGAACCAACACACAGACCCACCACCACCACGGCTGGGGTTTCACCGGTGTGTGTTCATTTGAGACATCCAATAAACTGGATTTGTATCATAAACTGTAAATAATACCCTTGAAGCACAAATAACAACAGAGGGACAAGGAGCTTTCAAGCCAAAAATCGCTATGTCAAAGTGTGACCATCTCCAGGCAGGGCAGACCTTGGCACATTAGGAAGCCAGACTAGAAAATTGGCCCCTTGGAATATCCAATGTTAAATTTCATTCTTAAGATAAGGTGTGACCATTTCCAGCCTAAAGTCTATTCTATGCCATGTCAGTTTTCACCAGCCAGGATCGGTGCCTCTTCAACAAATCAAAGTGGGTAAGATCAAGAGGTGCCTCCTTGTCTCTCAAGAGCAGCAAGTACAGGTTCTCCCAGCCCACAATGGGCTTGTGAAGTACCTTTGAAACTATGTCTTCCAGCCTCTCCAAGCATCCAGTGCTCAGTGAATCCCAGTGTTTATGAACCCAAGGGTCCTATTTTATTTAGCCAGTGTTAGTCCAGTTGTAAGTGAAGTCTAAAGGAAGATAAGCAGTCCCCAATATGGAGATGTTCAAAGGCTCTATGAATCTTTCCACTGCCATCGGTTTTAGTACCAGTTTCTCAGGTAGAAAGAGCATTAAGAGAGGACCTTTTATTGGGGAAATAGTAGAGGTAGAAGAAGGAGAAAAATACATTGTTCTGAAAAGCTAAAACTTGTGAGAAAAAAAGGATAATGTGATCCAGGCCTAAGTCACTGGGATATGAAAAGTAATTCAGCTGATGGCCATTGCTCATTCCAACTACAACTAACTCTCAGTAGATCAGAACTGCAGCCTTAATGTTGCAGATCGAAATGCTTCCAGGTTTGTCCTATTTTCAAGTCTTGTAGCCTACCACTGTATGAAAACGTCTCTGCATTAGAACATTAATCCAACCCCCCGAATTCTAATCCTATACGTATTCTCCTGTGAATAAATATACTCAGATCAGTAAAGGTGGTTTACACAAGATTGCCCTGGTGGTAATCAGGGAAATGGAAAGAAATGGGCAAAGAAATCATTAAAACAAAAAAGCAATACTTTAGAAGTTGTGGTTAGACAGAGACAGGGCAAGTAAGGGATCAATTCGGTGGGATCTTCTTGGTGGGAATTCAAGTCATTCATGGTTTAGAAGTTGAGGAAGGCTAAACTTTCCTCAGTTTCCCTTCTTTCTCATAACTCTGGATCTCTCCCTCTCATCCATGTGTTTCATGCCCTACTGAATAAAGGGACTGTCTCATAGTAGTGCAGCCCCCAGTTCTGGAGTGCTAAAGGAAGTATCACAGGGCTTACAACAATAACAGAAGAAAATAACTCCATTCAAAACCAGGACATTGCACCATTTGCCTTGACAAAATGAAAGCACAAAGCCTGCAAAACTACTCATTATTTTAAACTATTGAGACTGTTCAAAGTGCTTTAGATCTCTCTCTTTCTCAGTAATCCTTATAACAGCCCTGTGAAGTAGATAAATTGCTAAGGAAAAACTGAGGATCTGAACTGAAGTCTTTCAGGTTCAAAGACTTAGCCATTGTGTTGTATCAGTCACGAATATATATCCAATAGGCTTGTGATGAATTAATCAAAAAGAAGTTATTGGCTGGACATTCAGCTTTCCAAACCAATATCGCCAACCACCTCCCTTTCCCTCAACTCATCCTTTGGGAAACCAATGAGAAGAGATGGATTGAAATATGGGATGTGTTGCATAATGAGAATACAGAGAATAGTGTGAGCATTAATGAACTGAGTGTTGAACACAATGTTTCACCAAGATTGGACAGAACTAGTTCAGACGAAGACACACAATAAAAAATAAGTATGTATGCTGGTGGAGATGCAAACTGGAAAACAGAGGAAGAGCAACGTGTTGGATAGGACCAAGAGATGGAAGGAGTTGAACAGGCCAAAGAAAGTCTAATAAATGAAAAATGGAGTGAGTAAAAATTGGGGATAGTTGGTGTGAGGACATCAGCCGAGCTGAGGATACGGTGATGTTCCCGTCAGAACTGCAGCAGAATAAGTTCCAGAGCACTACACCCGCCACCCGACCACATGCTGCTCCCAGCAGTCTCTGTGACATTGTCCAGCTCCTTAAGGTAGCCGCTGCTGTCCACTGCAATGCTGGTTCACACCATATTGAGGGCATCCTCAGCCAAGAAACGGTGCAAATATTGGAAAGGCAGGCGGTCCTTGGATTCTCGGGTCCAACATCTCAGCATCACCTCGTAGACAGCCAAGGGGCAGGCAGGAGGACGGGAGAGATAGACCTAGAGATGGAAGGAAAGGCACACAAGGTAAGGGGGAGAACTGATAGACTTTTAAACTCCTGAGGCAATCAACTTGTTATAAAATAATGTTTGAGGGATTTAGACTAGCTCTTGGGAGGCCAGAACTCTAATTTCCCAACCATGCACACTGAAAGGTAACAGGAACTTGTCTTGCTAACCTGCTAATTATTTGATTTTAAAAGTTTGCTGTGAGGGGGGGTCTTTAGAGAAAAAGATTTCTTTTTTCTTTCTTTTTTTGTGAAATCCAGTGTGGTGTAATGGTTTGAATGTTGGGCTATGACTCTAGAAACCAGAGTTCAAATACTTGCTGCATCACTGAAACCCACTGGGTGACCCTGGATCAGTCAAACTCTTTCAGCTTCAGAGGAAGGCCGTGGCAAACTCCTTTTGAACAAATCCTTCTGAACAACCTAGATGCAGCATATTATTTGAGAACACAGAAATGCTGGACCACCCTAACAACCACCATGTCAGACTACATATAGAAGCCATTGAAATCCACAAGCATGTGGACAATTTCAACAGAAAAGAGGTAACCATGAAAATGAACAAAATCTGACTACCAGTATTAAAAAAATCAGGGCAGTAAATAAAGAACAACACTCTGAAAACTGGGGAATTCCAGAAGGAAACAATCAGGGTCAGCGAACACCTCACAACAAAGGATTCCCCCAGGCAGGAAACAGTCAAGCTTTGAAGCTTTAAGGCTATTCAATGCTAATCAAGGTGATCAATTGCAAAATTTACACTTGCCTCCAACAGACAAGAGTTCTTTCTCCCACCCTGGACATTCCACAGATATACAGGGTTTTTGAAAAAGAACTCCCTAGTTTTAATGTAATTTACATTAAAACTAGGGAGTTCCTGTTCAAACAACCTGTAGAAACCACACTTGTTTAGTTTCCAACAAACCTCACAACCTCTGAGGTTGCCTGCCATAGATGTGGGTGAAACATCAGGAGAGAATACTTCTGGAACATGGCCATACAGCCCAGAAAACATACAACAACCCTGTGATCCCGGCCATGAAAGCCTTTGACAACTTAGGAGATAATGTTTCTAGAGCATGGCCATTCAGCCCGGAAAACCCACAGAAACCCAACCCTTGGCAGGTTTGTCTTAGGATCACCACATATCAGCAATGACTTGAGGGCACACAACAACAACAATAGCAACACAGGGTTGTTGTATGTCTTTCGGGCTGTGTGGCCATGTTCCAGAAGTATTCTCTCCTGATGTTTCACCCACATCTATGGCAGGCATCCTCAGAGGTTGTGAGGTATGGATAAACTAAGTAAGGAAAGGAAAGAATATATATCTGTGTAGAGTCCAGGGTGTGGCAAGAGTCCTTTGTCACTGGGAAGCCAGGATTAATGTTTCAGTTAATCACCCTAATTAGCATTGGAAAGGCTTGTCTCTTGTCTGGGGGCATCCTTTGTTCAGTCATTAGCTGTCCTCTGCCCTCAGAGTGTTGGTTCCCATCTACTGTTTTGATTTTAGAGTTTTTTTAATACTGGTAGCCAGATTTTGTTCATTTTCATGGTTTCTTCCTTTCTGTTGAAGTTGTCCACATGCTTGTGGATTTCAATGGCTTCTCTGTGTAGTCTGACATGATAGTTGTTGGAATGGTCCAGCAACACACTTTGTGCGGGGAAGGGGGCAGGGTTCCTTTTGCTATTAAATTTCAGGAAGTTGCTTGTATTGTTGACAGAGACCATGTAAGTCTTCAATCCCTTTGTTCTCTTAGCAGAATTCCTAAAATCAAGTCAACACAAGGTGCAAACCACAAACCCAATGCAGCCCCAAAGTCACGGTTTCATGACCTTTCAAGGGCCTGAACCACTTCTGTTCACACTTTTTCTGTGGCCATCTCAAGCAAGCAGGCAGGAAGATGAGGTCATCCAACAACCCCCAGTAAACTACTTTCTAAATGAGAAGGTCACAAGTTCTGAAAAGTTAACCCTAGTATTTTCTATTTCTCCATATATGAATGGATAGCAAAAGGTCTTGCATACCATCACAACCTCAGAAGCACACAAGGCCTTAAATATTGGGGGGGGGGGGGTTGGGGCTGGCTTCCCCATAGTTACCTGCTTGCCCTGATGCCGGAAGAATTCGCCTGCGTTCTCAATGACGGCTTCGTCCGTCAGCTGGCTGTACGGCTGTTCTTGGCACAACATTAGCACCTCCCAGAGCGTGACTCCAAAGGCCCAGACGTCGCTGGCAGTAGTGAACTTACCCTGGGGAGAAATGGAAAAGGGGGTGAAAATAAAATGGAGAGAAAAAAAAACCTGCAGAATATTTCATTCCTGCATGAAATGATGAAACAGTTGAGTATTGTGATTTCTAATCAATGAGATTGGAAAAATGGAAGCTAGAAAATCCCCCAATTTTTCACCTATCTTTTTAGGGGCAGAATGGGTTAAACCCTTATGCTGGCTGAACTGCTGACCTGAAGGTTGGTAGTTCGAATCCACGGGATGGTGTTAGCTCCCATCGGTCAGACCTAGTTTCACATGTGGGGACATGAGAGAAGCCTCTCAGCAGGATGGTAACACATCCGGGCATCCCCTGGGCAATGTCCTAGCAGATGGCCAATTCTCTCACACCAGAAGCAACTTGCAGTATGTTTGCTTCTGACACTATTAAAAAACCTATCTTTTCTGCTGAGTACCAGCAAGATCACTGCGGCTCTGGAATCCACCCATAAAGTGGCCACCCCTGCTCTGACACAATATTTGCATCTCCATTCTCTCACCATGAGAATACATTCCCAGGCCATCCAGCGTATAGGAAGCACGGCCCGGCCTTGGATACGATAATAGTCCCCGGCATAGAGATTCCGGCTCATGCCAAAGTCAGCAATCTTGATAGTGAATCCTTCGCCGACCAGGCAGTTTCGTGTAGCCAGGTCCCGGTGCACAAAGTTGAGGGAGGCAAGGAAAGCCATTCCTGAGGCTATCTGGGCTCCCACATGGATCAAAGTTGGATAGCTGAGCAATAAGCAGAGAGAAAGAGAATGAGACATGTTAAGAACAATCTCTAAAGACACTGTGACCAAAGAAAGGTACAGAATATTCTCATGAGACATGGGGCAAGCAATGAACAGTGCTTGGTTTTAGCATACTAATCAAACACATCTATTCGGTCAATGACCAGGATCAAAAGCTGAGAATCTTTTAAACCTGTGATAACATTCTGCACTGACAAGCTATTGCTACAGCACAAAAACAAGCAACTTAGGCTAGAATTTCAGGAGACTTGTCAGAAAAAATCCAATCAATATAAATCAATTGTGTGCTTAGACTTGGGTCCCATTTCCAAAATATCCAAGATATCTCATTAGGCAAACAGGGGTTTTCCAAAATCCCCCACCCCACCCGCTCAAAAAAAAACCCCAACCCAGAAATTCTTGTTTAAAATTGTACTTCATTTTAAATATTGTATTGTTCTTTCATGAATTTTTGTTTTACAAATAGGGCATGTGCATTATACATAGGAATTGTTTCATTTTTTTCAAACTATAGTCCTGCCCACAACAGTCTGAGGGACCATGAACCAGCCCTCTGCTTAAAAAGTTTGCAGACCCCTGCTCTAAATTCTTCAGCACAAGGTCTAAAGCACTGCTGCTTAAACTGTGGGTCCCAGCCCCTCTCTTGGCTCAATGTTGAAATCCAGAAAGAATGAGACCAGTAAACATATTCTGAGTGTTACCCGGTGGTTATTTAAGATATTTACACAAATCTATTGTGCAGTATTTGGACTCTGCAGAAGATGCTTCAGTTGTACTCCATTAAAAAGGAAAATCAGCCTGTCTATCAATGTTATTTTATTCATGCAGTTTGCAGTTTGCAGAGGTCTTGTGCTCCTAACTACTGTGAAAGTAGAAGGCCTTCTGTATTTCATGCCTAAAGGTCTCATGAGGTATCACCAAATTAAGACATATTGAAATGTATTCCAACTGTAATTACGAATATAGATGCTTTGCTTATTTGTATTTGGGACTGGTACCTAATGGTTGGTTTCCCACTGGGGCTGCCTCCCAGCTTGTCTTCCAGCTCATGTCCACTGAGGAACTGGTTGAGGTCGCCATTCTCCATGTACTCCGTGATCATACACAGTGGATCATCCCGGACACACACGCCTAGCAGCCGCACAATGTTAAGGTCCTTGAGGCGTGACATGATCTTCACCTCTTTCAGGAAGTCATTCCTTTGTGGGCAGGAAGGAGAGGACACAGTGAGACGAGGAGTGGAAATCAGTGAACTCTGCACATTTGCACATTCACAGAAAGAAGATATGCAGCTATAAAGATTAAAACACGTACCAACCCTCAAACATGAAACAGGAACTACCGTCATCCCTGAACATCTGATTAAAAATGTTGCCTAAGAATCTCTCCCTTTTCTAATATGACTTTATAGCAGGCATGAAGAGCAGTATAAGGTAAAAGGTAAAGGTTTTCCCTGACGTTAAGTCCAGTCATGTCTGACTCTGGGGGTTGGTGCTCATCTCCATTTCTAAGCCGAAGAGCCGGCATTGTCCGTAGACACCTCCAAGGTCATGTGGCCGGCATAACTGCATGGAGCGCTGTTACCTTCCCGCTGGAGCGGTACCTATTGATCTACTCACATTGGCATGTTTTCAAACTGCTAGGTTGGCAGAAGCTGGAGCTAACAGCAGGCGCTCACTCCGCTCCTGGGATTTGAACCCGGGACCTTTCGGTCTGGTGGTTCAGCAGCTCAGCGCTTTAACAAACTTCACCACCGGGCCTCCTAAGGTAAAGGTAAAGGTTTCCCCTGACGTTACGTCCAGTCATGAAGAGCGGTATATAAATTAAATAAATAAATAAATAAATATAAATAACTTGGGCCCTCCAGGTGTTTTGGACTTCAACTCCCACAATTGCTAACAGCCTTGGGCCTCTTCCTTTACCCCCTCAGCCGCTTAAGGCATGGGTAAAATATCAAGAGAGAACGCTTCTGAAACATGACCATACATCCCGGAAAACTCACAGCAACCTGGTGATTCCAGCCATGGAAGCATTTGACAACAAAAAGAGGATTGCTCTCTGAAATGTCACATCACACCTCTTTATCTAGGCCAGTGGTTCTCAACCTGTGCGTCCCCAGATGTTTTGACGTATAACTCCCAGAAATCCCAGCCAGTTTACCAGCTGTTAAGATTTCCGGGATTGAAGGCCAAAACATCTGAAGACCCACAGGTTGAAAACCACTGCTCTAGGTAGGGCCAGTGGTCAAAACTCACCTTGCATTTTTAGTGGCATCAGAGCGCAGAATCTTCACAGCCACGAGGAGAGGGCGCCCTTTGCGCACATTGAAGGGGAACTCCAAGCTCGGTAGGTCTTGAGGGTTCTCCACTTCACACAAATGGACCTTACAAGAAATAAACCCGGGAAATTTCAGGAAACAGCAAGGAAAGGTAACCAATTGCAGCTGTGAAAGAGCCGAGCTCCTTCTCCCGGTCCGACATCTCTGGGACCCTTCTACCACAGACAAGTGCCTTATCCAACTTGGCATCCACCAGATGTGTTAGACAACATCTTCGTGCTGTTTGGGAATGTTAGGATTTAGGGTGGGGACAATCTGAGACATTTTCACATGTAGAGGGGGAAATAAGTTGTTAAAGGGTCATATATTTTAGAGGGAATATGGTCAGATTTTAGTCCCAGGTTTTGTAAGTGTTTTCTTCTCTCCTAACAGCTTCCAGAGATTTTCCCAGCTTCAGTTCCTCTGCTCCTCCAGTTAAAAATGACACTAAGTAAAGCTTTGAAGATGCAGTTTACAACTAATGGAATTGTAATATGTTACACAAAACCTGTTCCTGGTTTGAAAATGTCATTCCTGTTTAATTGTGCAGTGCTTACTTAGAAAATAGTTGTTGTACTCCAGAAACTTCATTTTTGTGGCTGCCACAAAATATCTTGAATTGGTTGAGACTCAATGAGATACTCATTGAAAAACTATAGCAAAATGTGCTGCAAGATATCCTACAAAAACAAAGTTTTTGCAGTTTAATAAACTTTTTTCCAAGTTTTATGACAGAACCAATTAGAAAATAACATTTATAACCCAGGAACAAAAATAGTGTAACATAGTGTAATACTCATCCATCCTCTCTTTTCAAATGTAACATACAATAATAATAACAAAATAATATTTGCAAGAAGTAACAATTGTAATAAGAGTGTTTTATGTAGGAGTAGCAACTTTTGTATTAACAGGAAAAACTTATTTTTTTAAAGTAACTTTCCAAACTCTGCCTTTGAGCACATTGTATCAACCACTGTGTTCTATTACCATCTACTGTTCAAAGGCAGAGCTGCATTACATTGCAAAGGGATCTTGGAACACTGAGACAGAATGCTGGTATCATAAACTTTCACAGACTCTATTACTTTATATGCAAACTATCTTATACTATGAAAAGTGATTGCAGGGAATCTTTTTAAGGTGTATATCTCTATGTACTGTATTTTTATCTTTATTATTGTATTTGCAAAATATTACAACTTTTAAAATGAATGGAATTTCAGCAAGAAACATTGTTTAACCGTGTTTTAACTTTTCTATTACCAGATTTTTAGCTTAATCTTGTTTTAGCCTTGCTGTATGCCACCTTGGCTCGCATGTCAAGAGAAAGATGAGATACAATAATTAAGTATGTGTTAAATAAGTAAGTGCACTGAATTTCAAAAAGGGAATTAAAAATAGTGGCATTCTGGGAGGGCATTATTATTATTATTATTATTATTATTATTATTATTATTATTATTATTATTATTATGTTTATATCCCATTTTTCTCTCCATAACGAAACTCAAAGTGGCTAACATTACAGAATTACAATACGATTTGAAATATATCAATATTAAAACAGCATTAAACATCATCAGTATTAAAAACAATTCAGATGAAATCCACAGGTAAAGATTTCCCCTTGACATTAAGTTTTGTCAAGTCTGACTCAGGGGAGTGGTGCTCATCTCAATTTCTAATCCAAAGAGCCAGCGTTGTCCATAGAATCTCCAAGGTCATGTGGCCAGTATGACTGCATGGAGCGCCGTTACCTTCCCACCTGATCAGTACCTCTTGATCTACTCACATTTGCATGTTTTCTAACTTTTAGGCTGGCAGAAACTGGAGCTAACGACGGGAGCTCACTCTGCTCCACAGATTTGAACTGTCAAATGTTCAGTTAGCAAGTTCTGCAGCTCAGTGGTTTAACCCACTGCACGACTGCGGCCACATTAAATCCATAAAAACATATAAAACCACAGTAGTTCTCCCATTGTTTTTACTAAACTGCATAGACCTTCATCCCCTCCCCAACTCTGATTTGGAAAAACAAAGGTTTCATCTTCATTGTAGAATTAATGTTGGTTGACACTACTTTAACTACCATTACTCAATTCTATGGAATCCGTGGAGGAGGAGTTTGTGAAGCACGAGCAATCTTGGGCAGAGAAGGCTAAAGACACAATATAATTACAACTCCCATGATTCCATAGCATTGAGCCATGGCAGTAAAAGTGGGGTCAAACTCCATTAATTCTACAGTGTAGATGTACCCAAGGATGGGCCTTAACAAATCTTTATAAATCTTCGACTGCTGCTGCCTGGCACTACTCACCTCTCCAAACTGCCCTTCTCCTAGTTTCTCCTTGAAGATGAGTCTCTCCCTGGGGAACTCGCCCAGCGCCATATCTTTCCCCGTAAGGGCATCTACTGCCACTGCTGGTACGGCATATGTGTTTCCACCGGTCACCCCTTGCAGGTTGATGATGTCAGCTTCGGCATAATGTGGCACATTGTTCTGGAAGCCCGGCTGGCAATTAGCTGTTTCTGGTTCCATGTAATCTGCTCCACATGCTGTAGCTGGAAAGAGGGAAACCAGAGTTGAGTTCATGTTGGTATATGTATGGATGTTGTGCCTTCAAGTCACCTATAGATTTTTGTAGTGACCCCATGAATCTCATAGGGTTTTCTTAGGCAAGGAATACTCAAACAGTTTTGCTAGTTCCTTCTTCTGATATGTAGTCTAGAGCATATAGTACTTGTTGGCAGTCTCTTATCTAACTACAGGCTGAGCATCCCTTATCCAAAATTCCAAAATTTGAAATATTCCAAAAGTTGTTCATGTGGGTGGCTATGATAGAGACATCTTGGCTTTCTGGTAGTTCAATGTACACAACTTTGTTCCATGTGCAAGATTATTTAAATTATTGTTTAAGTTTACCTTCCGGTATAAAGTGTATATGAGCCATACTGTATTTCTTTGATTCTAAGACACACTTTCCCCCCATATAAACATCTCAAAAACCAGAATGCATCCTAGAATCACAGGATTGATTGATCAATCTGATCTGTCTATGTTTGTGTGTGCATATATATCTTCTTTTCTGTTGGTACAGAAGTTTGTGTGTACTTACAATCAATGGCACCTTAGAATTGTGAAGACATATCGTGAAGACATATCGTGAAGGAACTTCATGTTTAAACTTGGGTTCCATCTCCAAGATATCTCATTATGCATGTCTACTAAAATGCTGGTATTCCAGAATCCAAAACACTTCTGAACTCTAGGATTTTGGATAAGAGGTACTCAACCTGTATTAACCAGGTATATGCTCCACCCCAACTGTGGCTACTTTTATAGCTCTAGGCTGGCTGCATTTTGGCTTAGGACCAACAAAATGCTATATTCTCGGCCCTGCCCCAGCCATCCCATCTGCCCTGGAAGTTGCCGCATCGCAGAACCTGCAAAGCTAAAGAGTTAAGCAAGAGAGGTTAGCCATGCACAGCAAAGACAAGAGGGAATTGAACTGGGGCACAGATGTGATGGAGGAAGAGCAATGGAGACAAACAGCACCCTTGGAGGGAGGGAGGGAAAGAAACGGCAGAAGGCAAAAGGCTCCGATTAGCGTGGACTATGGGTCACCCAGGTCCCCAGCTGCACCACACGGAAGCTTGGCGCCCTCCTTACCATTGGTGTTGATGGGCTTAACCCGGCTGGGTGGCGGGAAAGCAGGCCTTCCCATGGGCTGGGCATAAGTGGCCAGGAAGAGATGATAAGCCGGGTTGCTGAGCAGCAGAGCTGTCGGGAGAATGGGGAGGGTGGGAGGAGAAGACAAACGGACGGATGAGGAACAGACGGGTGGACGGACAGAGAGACGCACACGCAGGGGAAGGCATGACACAGAGAAGAGGCAGCGCTTTAGGGATTCCTGCCCCCTGTTAGGCCTCTTGTCCCAAACAGAGCAGCCAAAGACACAGACACCACATGACACACAGTATAAAATGATGGACACACCCCATCATTAGCACCTCAGACAGAAGGAAGGCACTCTTGAGTCTCGGTTATTAAAGATCACCTGCCCCGACTCACTAAGCCCTCTCTTTATGAAGGGATCCTCAGGAATTTCATCTTCATTGTCTCATTCCTCCTTCCAGGGTGCATCTATACTAAAGAAGTAATGCAGTTTGACACCACTTTAAGTGCCATGGCCCGGTGCCATAGATCATGGAAATGTAGTTTGGTGAGACACCAGTACTCTTTGGCAAAGAAGGCTAAAGGCCTTGTAAAACAACAGCTTCTATTATTCCACTCAGCCATGGTAGCTAAAGCAGTGTCAAACAGCATTAATTCTACAGTGTACATGCAACTCCAGTTTCCAAACCAGACACAACACATTAAGAAGGACATTGACGGACTATAACACATATAGAAAAGTGACCAGAATGAGGAGTGATCTGGAAACCAAGTCCTATGTTCAGAAAAGTGTAAGGGCTCATTGAAAGTGCCAGTTATATGTACCATGGATTTAAAAATTTAGGAGAGATCAGGGATGGCTAAAGAGCTCACAGGTTCAATCCTTGGAATGACTTGTTTTGTCCCATAGTGACCCTGTCAAACTGTAGGCACAGTATGAGAAATAATTTTCTGGGTGGTATCATTTTGAGAACAAGAAGCAACAGACTTCTATATGTATGTCATGGGAATGTTATTGCATTAGCACTCTGAAAGGTGTTGCAGTTAGGCTGGCTATTGAAGGGATGGTTCCCAAAAAGGCATGTATTTCTCTGCATCCATTGTTCATGATCTCATACTACCAAAGTATTCCATGTTTGCAAAACATTATGAGGACATCTATAGAATGAATGCAGTTTGACACCACTGCCATAGCTAAATGCTATGGAATACTAAGACTTTTAATTTGCTGAGGTACCAAAACTATTTGACAGAGAAAGCTTGGAAAACCACAGCTCCCATGATTTCATAGCATTGAGTCAAGTGGAGTCAAACTGCATGAATTCTACAGTGTAGATACATCCCCAATCATCTGTGAAAGATCTCACTTGTTCTAGCCCCTTAGATTAGAATTTCCATGGACAGAGTTGTTGTTGTTGTTGTTATTGTTGTTGTTGTGTGCCTTCATACTGTTTCCAATTTATGGCAACCCTAATGGCAAACCTATCACATGGGGCAGAGAGTATATGACTCACCCAAGGTCACCCAGTAAGTTTCCACAGCCAAATGGGGAATCAAACTTTGGTCTCCAGAATCACAATCCAACATTCAAATCACTACTATACTACGCTGGCTCTTGTTTACTACTGTTGTTTGTTTCCAACCCACTCTGATTCTATTCACTTTCTGACTTTTTGACAGTTTCACTTTCCGTCCCTCGTTCCTTCATTTGAGCTCGTTCCTTCACCACTGGCATCCTCACCAGAGTTCTCAGTGCTGTGTGGCAAGTCTGGCAGTTTCATGCGTGCCCTGTTGGGCTCCTGGTATTCGGTGTCTCCCGAGTGGATGCGCTCATAGCGGTTGGAGTGTCTGTGGGAACCCATTGTGTTGTTGATGACAATGGTGTCGCTCGGCGCAGAGAGGTGAACGGTAAGATCATCATCAGAGATTCGGCGTTGAGCCTACAAAGGAGAGTCAATGACAAGAGAGACAGTGACAAACAAGTTCCAAGATCATGTTTCAAAATCAAGGCCTATGGGGCAAATCCAGCCTGACATGCCATTTTATGCCACTTTCCAGATTCTGGACTACAACTGCTGTCTTCCCCAATATTAGGCATCGCAACTAGAGCTGATGGAAGTTGTGATACAGTAACATCTGGATGGCTGGAGTTTCTTCTATTTAGTCAGAGTACTAGGATTTGAATTTAGATACAAAGCTTGTGGATAGGATATCCAACTATAAAATGTCCTTTAACCTATCTACAACCTCAGAGCCACAAGTGTTGTGGGGTGCAATTACATATAGCCGATAATCCAAAGACTTGTCATTCAGTAACATCTGGGGAATCAAACTAAACTAAAAAACTAAAGACATGGTACTGAATATCGTTAAACAATATATTATGTACAATAAATGAATGTAAATTCCAGATAAGCAGTTAGAAATCACAATCAAACTGTTGTATTGACAGTATGATACATAGTAGTTGTATTCACAAGGTAGTAAATTTCCTTGTTTATTTCCTTAATTCTTCCTGAAGGATTACCTGAAACTATAGATACAACTGAACCATTCCCTTCTCTGAGTTGAGTGGTGAAAGATAAGAGTGTAGTTCTTCCTGGGACAACCTAAAAGAAGTACAGTATTGTACTTTTATTTTTATCAAGAAATGAATCCTCCCCTTCTTTGAACAGAATAATGAGAGGCGTTCCTGAATGCCTGACAGGAAAATGGCAACTTGTAGCCAAGAGCTCTTGGTTCCCTGAGACACTTTCGTCTTTAACGAAATGACCTTCACTTTATTCATAGATTATATCAAAATCCATCATTTGAGGCTCCAAACCTGCCCTCGGCTTATACATGATTATATATGGTAATAATTGAAGAAGAAAGATGTTTCCCTACCAACAGACATGTGGCTAAGAAACACAGTTTTCATCATAGGGAACTGGCTATGAATGTCTAAGTTGCCCACAGTCAAATAGCATTGCAGCATTTTTGCTCTAGCCCAGCCTCACTTACCTTCCCCAGAATCTTTTGCCAGTATTGTCGCCAAAGGATGAGAAATATCACAACCAGCAGAAGTAGGATGATGGCTACCAGGCACCCAATCAGGATGGCGGTATTGCTGTTGTCGTCCTTTGCAATGGGTTGGCCTGATTTTGGTCCCTCTTGGCCCTCGAGGTCTTAAGAGGGGAAGAAATAATAGAAAAATAAAGTCCTAATTAAGCTTTTGGAAAAAGATTGTACTCTGAAGTATTGAGTGAGACCCCATTTACACTGCAGTTCAATGCAGTTAAACTGTATTATGAAACTGTTATTATATGGAAGTGTAGATGGGGCCTGAGATTCGGGGCTTATACAAACTTTGCGGGATACACACCTTGGATTGTAAGATTTGGGGTGATGCCAGCTTTCTCATTCAATGCCGATCCTAGGGCTGGGGAGAGTGGAGTGCCATGGCCTGATGCCCGAGGTTGAGCCACTACTGGGGGACGGGGACTCGATGCTGAGAGAGTGGGATCATTCACAATGTCTGGAAGGTGAGACAACAAAAAAAGATGAAGGAGAAAGCAACAGGAAAATCATGTGGAAAGCATGTTAGGAAAGCAGCAAGCAAAGCAAGCATGGATTTGCAAGGGTGGTTGCTCTATTAGTGCAGAAATAAATCAACTCCAGTTGCCCATTCACACAACAGGATTACTGTATAGTCAACCCTCCACATTTGCAGGTTTGGCTTTTGAGAATCTGATTATTCATAGGCTTGATCAACATGTTCTCTCTAAGAATCTCTAGGTCCTCAAGAGCAGTGGTTCCCAACATTTTTAGCCATGTTCCACGTAAGAATCTCAAAAATCCTAATGTCCCCACCTCCCCCCCCCCCCCCCCGCAACTGTGACATATAATTCTTACTGTTTAAAAAGTGAACTGTTCAGGTGAAGTATGTCTAAAAGGCCATTAACTTGGAAGCTGGCTATAGAACCATGCTGGAGAACCTAGAGAGGTGTAATTCAAATTCATGGTTTTTCCCTTTTGTGGGAGCCCCATCCACATAACTCTGTTAATTGTGGAGGATTGTAATGCATTCTCTATGGCAGTGGTTCCCAACCTTTTTTTGACCAGGGACTACTTTGACCAGGGAACACTCTCCAACATTAGTACCAAAAGGGTTGCGAATCAGCTTTTGGTCAACTTTAGATTTGGTTTGGTTATCTGGGGTGCTGATTCAGAAAACTGCATTGGATAGACCACATCAGCTCTAGTTTCTCATACAGAACATATGCCATCCAGTAGTCGCTATCTGCTCACCCACAGAAAACCATATTTAATCATCTAGAGCTCATGTGGTCTATCCAATGAAATATTCTGAATCGGCACCCCAAATAACTCCAAGAACAGGCTCTGGTGCCAATTTTTCCCAAATGTCTCATAGACCTTATTTTACTTCTGGCCCACAGATTAAGAACCACTGCTCTATAGGGATGGAAACTGTTTAGAAACTACAGCAAATCCAAATGCTGCAGCCAGATTACTGACCGGGGCAGGAATAATAAAACCCTCTTGCAAAACAGCTCCACTAGTTGTGGGACTCTGTGAAATATAATCTGGTGATGCACTGGAGCTCTTTAGTTGACAATTCTAAATGCTCTTCCAAAAACTAACAATCCCAGGATTGTACAAGGCAGAATTATAATAGTTAAAGTGGAATGATAGTGGGTTGCTGTGAGTTTTCCAGGCTGTATGGCCATGTTCCAGAAGCATTCTCTCTGGAACATGGCCATACAGCCCGGAAAACTCACAGCAACACAGTGATTCAGACCATAAAAGCCTTTGACAACACATGGAATGATAGTGGTATAATTCTGTTGTGTGCTTGGCCTCAAGTTTTTGTCCAACTTTTGAAGAAGCTATTCAAGATGCTAAATATAACTGAATTTAATCTGAAGACCACTTCTTTAAAGTTTGGATTAAAACCCAGAAGCCTCTTTAGGAGACTGCCAACTGTTATCATGGCTGTGGAGAAAGAGAATATCAAAATGAAGGAACACTGGCTCACCTGAGAGGAAGGCTATTTCACTGAAGAGCATCCACTCGCCAGCGAAATGAAAATGGCACTGGACAAACAGTCCCAGGCGTCCTTCCAGGGGCACCGTGAGGATGCGAGCGCTGGGGTTCCTGACATCCACTGCAAGCTGTTGTGAGACAGGGACAGGTTCCCAGGCTGTGGCCAGGCTGCGCTTAAAGAGGCAGTCCACCTTCCGGAAGATGCTCACCCCGTGCGTATGCATGTTGTTGCAGTGAACCTGGAGAGGACACAATGGCACAGGAAGCATGAATAGGGGAGAGTAGCATACAGGAGACACACGAGAGCTCCTTTCTCTACAATTCTGATCTAGTTGAAAAAAACATTCAAAAGAAGAACAGAGGCACTAGATAAAGAGCAGAGCTGGGATACTGTGAATTTGTTGGCTATATGGCCATGTTCTAACAGCATTCCCTCCTGACGTTTCCCCTACATCTGTGGCTGGCATCTCCAGAGGTTTTGTTGACAATGAAGCAAGTGGAGTGTACATATATCTGTGGAATGTCCAGGGTGGGAAAGAACTCTTGTATGTTTAAAGAAAGTGTGAATGTTTCAATTAGCAAGCTTGAATTAGCATTTAAGTAACCATTAAGCTGCAAAGTCAATCAGTGAGGGTATCTGCATAGAGGGAGCCTGGCCTTTGTTGACTGGAAACATCCTGTTTGGGTGGCGTTAACTGGCCCTTGATTGTTAACTGTCTGGAGTTCTCCTGTTTCTGAGTGGTGTTCCTTATTTACTGTCTTGATTCTGGTGTTCAGAACTCTTTAAGCAAGTGAGGGACTTCCTTAAAGCCATTCAATGGTGTATGTCCAAAAATGAAGAATATCTATCTACAATCAGCCCTCCACGTTGACTGGGGTCATGGAAGTACAATCCTTGCAAAAGTGAAAAATCCTCAAATAAAACCAAACACTTACTTCTAACCTGACAGAACACCTCTCTAAGAATCTCTAGGTTGTCTAGCATGACTCTATGGTCTGCCAAAACTGATCATAGAATTGCACTGGAGGACAAAGGAGTTTCTAGAGATATATTGTCTCTAAAATATCCTGAAACATTAAGCAGAAGTTGACCAGAGTGTCACACTGGAAGGCCTGGAAAGACCTAAAAATTCCTAAATCGAAACATTTTCATCAAATCCACAAATAATGGAATTCATAAAAGTGGAAAGTTAACTGTGTCTGTCTATCTGTCTGTACATCTATCTATCTATCTTATCTAGCTATTTTCACATGGATGTTATTGTTTGTTTGTTTGTTTGTGTGATGACTCATGGGCCTTGTAGTCCTGCTCATGACATTGTGATGCCTGATGAAGAAGAAAACTTGGGTTTTTTACCTTCCCAGTCAGAACTGGAATCTTCTCAGCAAGATCTTTCCCAGGCAGATCTGGGAACCTTGCACCTGCAAGAAAGTTGTGCCCCAGAAGTATGTCAAACAAACCCTGAGCCTACATCTCCTGTGTTCTCTCGCCATGAATTTTGTAAACAACAGAGAGGTTTGGAAGCAGCCTCGCGCAGGAGTGCTAGAATAACAGCTAAGAATTTAGCCAATTAAGCCTGCTTTTCGTGAGAATCTTTAAGGAGTCAAACATCTGGCCTCAGAGTTTAGCTTTCGTTTCTGGTTCCCAGAGAACTGCTTCGGCGGGAAAGTTAGACTCTATATAGGTGTTTTACCCGCGAAGTAACTTTGCGGAGTCAATTCGTCAGCCTCCGGAGCGAGTTGTGTCTGGACAGCGCGCTCCGTTTCAAGCCTCGTTCCTGCTCAAGCCTTGTCCTTGTTTCCAGCCTTCGCTCCTGTTTCCCAGCCTTTGTTTACCTACGGATCTTGCCTTGTTTCCCAGGACTAAACCTTGCCTTGTTTCACGGATTTTACCAAGTTATTCCACGGACCTTGTTCTTGTTCCTTGCTACCTTGTTCCACGATTCAAGCCTTGTTTCAAGTATCAAGTTATTTCCTAGCCTTGTTCAAGTTCATGGACTAAAGGACCTTGCCATCTCCCCTCACTTTGCCTGGCAAAGTGAGTGTTTCGGTTATTGGATTACAACTTTGGACCTTAATATTTCATATTGGACATTGCTTTTTTGAACTAATTTTGACCTTTCCTGAAAGGTCTAATTCTGGACTATTTTCTACACTTGTTTTTATTAACTTTATATATTCCTTCAATAAAGATATTAGATAGATTCTGGCCTCTGTGTATGGTTATTGGTGCCTTGCAGCCTGGGTCCTGACAGTTTGACTCCGCCACCCTAAGCACCAATTAACCTCGGCCAGTATGTCTACCGGAGCCGGACCTGGACCGGGCGGCCAGCCGATTACCTACACCATCGACAAGGATGAGGTGGACCGAATCCGTGATAAGCTCAATGCACAGGATGGGGAAATAAAGGGTTTGAAGGAACGCGGAATCCGTCTTCCGGCCATGGCGTTGCCAACCAAGTTTACTGGAGAAGCTTCTAAGGTTCATGTTTTCCGTCGCCAATGTCAAGCTTATCTAGAGGCCCGTGCTGCCGAGTTTCCCCAAGAAGACATCAAAGTGGCGTGGGTCTACAGTCTTCTAGACGGGCCAGCGGCCAACTGGGCGACGGCACTGTTCGACCAAGCCTCTCCACACCTAAGATCAGCGCAACGCTTCTTGGACCACCTTAAGGAGACTTGGGGAATCGAGGACAATTTGGAGGCAGCCGGTCACAAACTCCGCCGCCTTTTCCAAGGAGACAGACCCATGTCTCAGTACATAGCCGAGTTCCGAGTGCTGGCCCACAACACCGTCTGGAATGATGTAGCCCTTAGAGGACAATTCCGGGAGGGTCTCAACATCGAAATGCTGGAGGAAATCTCCAAGGTGGATCCTCCCCAGACCCTCGAAGCACTCATTGATCAATGTTTACGGGCTGAAGTCATGATTGCCAACAGGAAACAGTGGGTTCGAGGCCAGAGCGGTAGAGCTGGGGCAAAACCCCCCGCTCCCGCCAGCGTTCAGCCACGTCCAGTGTGGAGACCCCCACCACCAACCCCATACCCCAGAGGAAGCGAGGAGGTACCGATGCAGTTGGGCAACGTGCGTCCCAGACTAGATGCCGCCGAGAAGGCCCGTCGTCAACGCTTAAACCTCTGTTGGTACTGCGGGAACGGGGGCCACTTCGCCAGGGAGTGCCCAGCCAAAGGGAAGCCCGCCGCCCGTCTTGCGGCGGCGTCCTCCACGGAGACGAAGGCGTCTGAGGCGGCTGGCACACAGCCGGCGGGGGAAGCCAACGACCGGGCGTAGAGAGGCTCGCCAACCCGGTCAAAAAACCCATTCAAGAGCCGCCAACCGGGGTCCTGTTCCTTCTAGTGGTCACCTTATGGTCAGCAAAAAAGGGACCCGTCATGATCCACGCCATGATAGACTCCGGAGCCACCAACAATTTCATTGATAGAGAGTATGCCGACTCTCTGGGATTACAATATCATGACTTCAAGAATGCCCGTGTGGTGCAAGCCATAGACGGCCGCCCCCTCAAGACGGGCCCCGTAAGCCAGTGGTCGGAACCCACCAGGATGTGGATAAGAGAACATATGGAAGAGATTTCCTTCTTTGTTACTGAGGTTCCCCATTTCCCTGTGATTTTGGGGATTCCATGGCTGACACTTCACGACCCAAGCATCTCCTGGTCCAACAGGGAGCTGCAGTTCGCTTCAAAGTACTGCCAAAACCATTGCCTCGTAGCCAAGGTCTGCCATACCACAGACACCGAGCCCATTATCACCTTGCCAAAGAAGTACTCCGAGTATTGGGATGTATTCAATGAAAAAGAAGCCGAGAGACTACCCCCACATAGACCTTATGACTGTGCCATTGACTTGGTGGAGAGGGCCCCGATCCCGCGAGGGCATCTCTACTCCCTGACTGAACCGGAGCAAGAAGCTCTCAGGGAGTTCATAGAGACAAACCTTCGCAAGGGATTCATCAGACCCTCTCAATCCCCAGCCGCCTCCCCGGTGATGTTTGTGAAAAAGAAGTCAGGAGACTTACGCTTGGTGGTGGACTATAGAGCATTGAACAATATCACAAAGCGAAACAGCTATCCCCTGCCTTTAATCTCGGACCTTCTAGACCGACTTCGAGGAGCCAAGGTCTACACCAAGCTGGATCTTCGGGGGGCTTATAATCTAGTTCGCATCAGAGAAGGGGACGAGTGGAAGACCGCCTTCCAGACTAAATTCGGATTATTTGAGTCCCGAGTTATGAATTATGGATTATGCGGAGCTCCCGCAACGTTCCAGCATTTTGTCAATGACATCTTTCAGGATTATCTAGATCGGTTCTTGATAATCTACCTCGACGATTTTTTGGTGTTTTCTAGATCACAATCAGAGCATGAGAACCACGTCAAAATGGTGTTACAACGATTGCGGGATCATGGGCTCTATGCCAAGCTGGAAAAATGCGCTTTTGATCTACAAGAGGTAGATTTCCTGGGGTACCGCATCTCGCCTCTAGGGCTCTCCATGGACCCGGCAAAGGTTTCAGCAGTATTGGAATGGCGGGCGCCAACCAACAAGAAAGAGGTGCAGCGTTTCTTGGGGTTCGCGAACTATTACCGCAAGTTCATTCCAGATTTTGCCCGCTGGTCTGACCCAATCATCAGCTGCATCCGTGGGAAACAGCCCTTCCGCTGGACAGATCAAGCAGAGAAAGGGTTCCAGCAACTAAAGAAATTATTCACGTCCCAGCCAATTCTTCAGCACCCAGATCCTGAAACCCTTTTTGTTGTGCAAGCAGACGCCTCTGATGTGGCAATTGGGGCTGTACTCCTACAACCGGTGGGAGATCACCTTCATCCTTGTGCCTTTTATTCCCGTCAACTAACAGCACCAGAGAGAAATTACACCATCTGGGAAAAGGAACTATTGGCCATAAAGGCAGCCTTTGAAACTTGGAGACATTGGCTAGAAGGGGCCAAATTTCCCATTGAAGTCCATACTGATCATCGGAATCTAGAGCATCTAAGAACCGCCCGCAAACTAAATCAGAGGCAACAACGTTGGGCTTTATTCTTTGAACGTTTTAACTTCCAGATTCATTATGTAACCCCAGCTCAAACCAAGCAAGCAGACGCCCTGTCACGTAAACCGGAATACGCTGCAGGACGCAAGGAGACCTTTGAATCCCAACTATTACAACCCGAGAACTTTCCCACGCTCACAGTGGGGAACACCAAATCCACTCTCATTGATTCAACTTCTCCTACTCTTGGACCCCTCTGTGCTCAAGAAATCAGGGCTAGTCAGCAAGCAGATGCCTGGGCGCAAGACCAACTCCGTCAAGGATTGCAATTTCCCTTCTCACTTAAGGATGGACTGCTTTGCTATAGAAATCATGTTTATATCCCACCAGGGCAGGGCAGGGAAAAAGCACTTCGTCTGTGTCATGACTGCAAGCCAGCAGGGCATTTCGGACTATTTAAAACCATGCATTTGATCCTAAGAGATTTCTGGTGGCCCAAGATCCGCAAGGATGTGGAAAAATATGTCAACACCTGCCCAGTATGCCAGCGCTCCAAGACAAGACGGGAGAAGCCCTCAGGGCTTCTGCATCCCCTTCCTACTCCATCTCGCCCATGGGAAATAATCTCTGCGGATTTTATCACTGACCTACCACCTTCCTGTGGATTCACCACGATCCTAGTGGTGGTGGACCTTTTCACCAAGTTAGCCCATTTCATTCCCTGTGAAGGCCTTCCCACGGCCAAAGAGACGGCAGATCTATTCCTCCAACATGTTTTCAGATTACATGGATTGCCCAAGAGTCTGGTCACAGACCGTGGATCTCAATTCACCTCTCGTTTCTGGAAGGCACTACAAAAACTATTGGGCATAGACTCTCGTTTATCTTCAGCTCATCATCCTCAAACAGATGGGCAAACGGAGCGCACCAATGCCACTTTGGAACAGTACCTTCGCTGTTATGTAAACTACCAACAGGATAATTGGGCTTCCCTGTTACCACTGTCGGAGTTTGCCTACAACAATGGAGTTCAAGCTTCTACAAAAGAAACGCCGTTCTTTGCAAACTACGGCTTCCATCCACGTTTCTTTCCCCCTGTCATTGAAACTTCAGAAGTCCCCGCAGCAGAGGATTGGCTGCAGGAACTCACAGCGGTGCAACAACTTTTGCTCCAACAACTAGACCAAGCCAAGGAGGACTATAAACGTCACGCGGACAAACATCGCCAACCGGGCCCCGAAATCAAGGTAGGAGATCGGGTTTTTCTGTCCACTCGCTTTTTGCCCTCCCATCGCCCTTGCCGGAAGTTAGATGCCCGTTTCATTGGCCCCTATCCTGTGGTGGCGCAATTAAACCCCGTGACTTTCAAACTCCAACTTCCGCGTTCAATGCGCATTCACCCAGTGTTTCACCGCTCCCTGCTCCTTCCGGCGGATGGTGTGCGTCCTGATACAGACCAACCGGCCCCCCCTCCTGTTTTGATGAATGGGGAGGAGGAGTTCGAGGTTGAGGACATTTTGGATTCTCGCTTTCACCGCCGCCGCCTGCAATATCTCATTGACTGGGTGGGTTTTGGCCCTGAGGAACGCTCTTGGGAAGACGCCTCCACAGTCCATGCTCCTGATCTGACCCGTCGCTTTCATCAGACCTATCCCGCCAAGCCACGACCTCGCGCCTTGGGGAGAGTGTCCCAGTTTGGGAGGGGGCTTGAGGAGGGGGATAGTGTGATGACTCATGGGCCTTGTAGTCCTGCTCATGACATTGTGATGCCTGATGAAGAAGAAAACTTGGGTTTTTTACCTTCCCAGTCAGAACTGGAATCTTCTCAGCAAGATCTTTCCCAGGCAGATCTGGGAACCTTGCACCTGCAAGAAAGTTGTGCCCCAGAAGTATGTCAAACAAACCCTGAGCCTACATCTCCTGTGTTCTCTCGCCATGAATTTTGTAAACAACAGAGAGGTTTGGAAGCAGCCTCGCGCAGGAGTGCTAGAATAACAGCTAAGAATTTAGCCAATTAAGCCTGCTTTTCGTGAGAATCTTTAAGGAGTCAAACATCTGGCCTCAGAGTTTAGCTTTCGTTTCTGGTTCCCAGAGAACTGCTTCGGCGGGAAAGTTAGACTCTATATAGGTGTTTTACCCGCGAAGTAACTTTGCGGAGTCAATTCGTCAGCCTCCGGAGCGAGTTGTGTCTGGACAGCGCGCTCCGTTTCAAGCCTCGTTCCTGCTCAAGCCTTGTCCTTGTTTCCAGCCTTCGCTCCTGTTTCCCAGCCTTTGTTTACCTACGGATCTTGCCTTGTTTCCCAGGACTAAACCTTGCCTTGTTTCACGGATTTTACCAAGTTATTCCACGGACCTTGTTCTTGTTCCTTGCTACCTTGTTCCACGATTCAAGCCTTGTTTCAAGTATCAAGTTATTTCCTAGCCTTGTTCAAGTTCATGGACTAAAGGACCTTGCCATCTCCCCTCACTTTGCCTGGCAAAGTGAGTGTTTCGGTTATTGGATTACAACTTTGGACCTTAATATTTCATATTGGACATTGCTTTTTTGAACTAATTTTGACCTTTCCTGAAAGGTCTAATTCTGGACTATTTTCTACACTTGTTTTTATTAACTTTATATATTCCTTCAATAAAGATATTAGATAGATTCTGGCCTCTGTGTATGGTTATTGGTGCCTTGCAGCCTGGGTCCTGACAGTTTGTTTGTTTACAGCATTTATATTTCATCCTTTTCACCCCGAAGGGGACTCAGGATGGATCACAGAACACATATACAGCAAACATTCAATGCCATTATACACAGATAGGACAGATAACAGATAGAGGTATATAGATATTTCCCATCTTCGGCATCCTAGTGGTTGTGCTGGATTCCGGCCGCTGGGGGGGGGCGTGGTGTCACTCCATCCTCCATGTTGAAAAGCCCTGTTCATAGACTTTCTCCTTTTTTTGATTGCCGGCATTTTTCTGGTATTTCCTTTATGATGCAATTAAAATATCTCCCCTCTTCAGCCATACCTATTTATCTACTCACAGCTGTTTTCAAACTGCTATGTGGGCAATGAGCTGGTCTGAAGGTTGGGCACTCACCCCAACCCGGGCTTCAAACTGCCAATCTTTCGATTGGTAAAATATATTGCAGCTGGTGGTTAACCTGCTGTGCTAAAGCCCGGCCCATCTGAATGCTCAAATGTTTGGAAATTGCTCTTCTCACAGTCCTAGAAATACAGTCATCCCCCACATTTGCTGTAGTCAGGGGCACAGGGCCCCTGTGAAAGTGAAAATATATAAATAAAAATCTGCTAATTTTTTTTTTGTCTAAGAGGATCACCTTTTTAGGAATCTTTAGGTTTGGTCAACTTTTGGACATCTGACAAAAGTTGAACCAAGAGCTGCACTGAAGGACCTAAAGATTCCCAAGAAGAACATCTTAATAAATTAATACTAGTCATTGACTGAAATAAAATATTAATTTATTAATTCATTCATCTTACTAAATTCCATGAATTTAGTAAGATGAATTTCCAAAAGTCACACCTGCAGATTCAAAGGGTTATCTGCAACCTTCTTTATAAGCTGAACCTATTGATTCATTTCCTTCTCCCAACATCGACTTCATTTGACTTCAGCTTCTTGTGACAGGGCTGGTTCTTCATTTCTGCCATCCCATTTATGTCCAAACAAATCTGTCAAAAAAAGTTCAACTCTGTGCTGTATTACCTTCATGTAAGTAAAGGCTCTGAGTTGATCGAACTCAAACTCCATCTCGATGAAGCCACCAGGGAAAGAGCTGTTCCTCCAGCCCACGTAGTCGTATCCTGGCCAAACACGTAGCTCCTTGGTTTGGGTGAAATCGTCCAGGCCTACCACCCCATCGGTCAACTGGCCAAGACCCCCAAAATGCAACCTGTGTTTGGAATAAAGGCTTAGTTAACAAGCAGATCAGCAAGGAAGAAGGATGGATCTCATTAGCCTTTCACTGGTGAATCAAGAAGGCATGTCCTGCAGATGTTATCCCAACTCATTCCAGACAAAGGGGACGTTTCTATGGACGGATCCCATGAAGCTAAAGTAGTTTGAAAAAGGTGACATTTCTACTGTTAGGGAAGTCAGCCACATTATTGCTACTGCTGTCAAAGTTATGTTGCCACTGAAAGCCAGTGGTTTCAGTGGCTTTGTATCAGGTACAGGCAAACTTTGGCCCTCCAGGTGTTTTGGACCTCAACTCCCAAAACACTTGGAGGGCCAAAGTTTGCCCATACCTGCTTTATATGTAATTGATGGTAATATGTTAAAACCCCTGTGCTCCTCTGAATTATAAAAATCTACTGGTGGAATAAAGCATCTCATTCCTTTTCAAGAGAGAGGAAAAAGGAAAAGGAACCTGTCTCATTGTTTCTATCAGTCAGATAGATACAAAAACAGCTCTTTGCAATCCACAGGCCACATGTTAGCTAGCCTTGGTTTCCAGGCCTGGAACTGTATGAGAAGGTCTGATTGGGTGGGCAGGGTGGAGGTGATAATCCAGAGAAAAGATAAATGCAAACAGAAATTGTTATACATTTTACTCCTCCAATGGTGAATACAGAGGGTGCTGGGTAATTGAAGTTTGTTACTTCAATTTTGGAGAGTTCACTGAGCCTGAAATAGTGTCTTGTCTGAGATGATATGTTGGGGTTCAGCAGCAAGATGCTGGGGATTCCTTGCAGGATGAGGGGGATGATGGGTTTCCCATGGATGAGTCTGTGTGTGAGCAGGGTGATTTGCACGGCTCAGATCAGAGCGAAAGAGAAGTGCTGGTAAGTGCATAGGAGTGAGAGGATGTTTGGGATTTCAATGTCAGAAAAAAAGTCTGTTTCTCTTGGGAATCGGCCTTCAAGGCCTCCTGCAGGTGCAGATGAGGAGTTTGGGGAGTTTACCCATGATATCAGATTAGGCCTCTGCATGGAGGGAGTCAAGGATAGATTAATTAGGTGCCCGGGCTTAAATTAAGTGATGTTTACTGAGTGTTGTCTCCAGAGCAGACGTTGCCATAGACTCACGTTCATGTTCCAGCTCTCCTGATCATGCTTTAAGTCTCTTGTGTTTGCCTTGTTCCTGAATGAGTTTTAGCCTTGGAAAATTCCTGTTTTTATGCCTATGGATTTATGTCTATGTTCTTGACTTCCTGGATTTTCATGGATTATTGATCTTTTGTATCTATGGACTACTGCCATTGCATAGCACATTTTCTGCTGCCTTTTGGGAAATGTCCTTTTCCCCCTTTTGTACAGGCTATGTAAATAAACTGCTATAGTTAGTAACTACTGGACTCTGTGTGGTGCTGGGGGGAAAGGTGTTCTAAACATAGAGTGCAACATGATACCTCTTAAACTTTGCAACTATTCATTTCCCATATGAGACTGAGGAGATAAAGATATGTAATCTTTTGTGGCAACAGACAACAAGATGTCCATTTACTAGGCTACAATGTGATCGTTGAGTCAATATGCAGCTACTACCAAGAGGTATTCAAGTGGAATACTCTGCCTCACATTATGTGAAGTCTCCTTCTTTGGAGGTTTTTACATAGACACCGAATGGCCATTTATTGGGAGTGCTCTGTTTGTGCATTTCTGCATGGCAGAAAAGGTTTGAAATGGATAGCCCTTGTGCTCTCTTCCAACTCTATAATTCTACGAACTACTATCATCATCTAAACTTGTTCAATGAAGCTAAAGATTCCAGTACAAATATTCATGTTCAGAGACAGAATGCAACAACAGGTCCACTCACTCACTTGTGGACGCTGTGCCCGTCATAGGTGGAGTCATTCAGGTAGACGGGTTCAGGGACAAGAGGCATGACTTGGCCTAGTGGAGCGGTGTATGACTGAAGGCCGTCTGTGAGTGAAGATGAAGAGACACATAACACAATTAACAGAAAAGCTTCACCTGGGAAACTGCAATAGATAAAATCCTTAAGTATGGCAAAGGTATTTTGGTATATGGAGATAAAAACACAAAAGTTATCCAGGTCAAACATTAGCCAATAAAACTGGAACTTCAAAACTGCCTTGTGCTGAGTCAAAATCACTGGGTCCTTAAGCCTAGCTTCATCCCAACCGTGGTTCTTCAGGATCTTGGGACAAAGTGCTTTCCCACCATATATAAACTGATCTTTTTGAACTGCAGAAACCAGGGATTGAACTGGGCAACTTTTGCTTGTAAAGTGTTGCTCTGACACTGAGCTATAACCTCACATCCAATGCAGATATGGAGCAGGCATAATGCAATTCTCGGTGTAAACTGGGAACAACTTTATTCAGTAACTATACCAACAAACTCAATACTTTAAAGACTAAGAAAATAAGGACAGAAAACCGCTGGCTCAGTATAAATCTTATGCTGAATTATGCATTCCTGCATAGCAGAAAAGGCCTGGAGTGAATGGTCTTTGTGGTCTTGCCCAGCTTAATGATTTCATGCTGGTTAAGAAAGTTCAACCATGATTTGGTGTGACATATGAACTGGCCAAATGCAGTTTGCAGCTGGCTGGACTACAGAAACCTTTGGAAAATACCCACCAGGCCAAATCAAGCTCACCCAGTTCCCCACATATCACACCAAAAATAACAATTTCTCATTTCACAAGAGCCTTTTAGGCTTCCCAAGATGTCCCAGATCAGCATATCATTTCTGTTTGCTCTGACACACTTCAAAAAGTAGAGCACGAAAGCCAGCCACTGTTTTTCTTTTACGCAAATTTCCCTGAGGATGGATGCAGGCACTTGCGGCATTAATGGAAATAAGGATAGTCCAGGAGCATTTTATTTTGTTTTGAGATATACCAGCCTTCCAGTTTTTACATTTCAGTTTTAAAAGGATTAGAACTCCACTCTAATAATCTCACCATATTGTTTCTACATGTGTCCATAAGAGAGAGCAGCTCACAGAGGAATCAGGAAGAACTGGTCCTGTCTATCATGCCATCATCCACCCATAGTTTAAACCAGTGGTTCTCAACTTGGGGTCCCCAGATGTTTTTGGCTTTCAACTTCCAGAAATCCTAACAGCTGGTAAACTGGCCGGGATTTCTGGGAGTTGTAGGCCAAAAACATCTGGGGACCCCAAGTTGAGAACCACTGGTTTAAATTAAGAGTCCCCAAACTAAGGCCCACAGGTCAGATACAGCCCTCCAAAACCATTTACTCAGTCTCCATCCTAAACTTTAGCCTTAGGGTCATCCCAAGTTTGAAACAACTTAAATGCACACAAAAACAAAAATCCTAATTACTTTGACTAGAATCAGCCAAAAGCAGGCTCACACTTCCCACTAAAATACTGGTAAGTTAATGTTAGTTAAAATTGTTATTCATTTTAAATATTTTATTTACTTCATGTCTTTTTGCAGTACAAACATGGTATGTGCAGTGCACATAGGAATTTGTTCATGTTTTGTTTTTCAAACTGTAGTCTGGCCCACAACAGTCTGAGGGATCGTGAATCGGCCCTCGGCTTAAAATGTTTCAGGACCCCTGGTTTAAACAAACAGTTAAATGTCACCATATTTCTAGGCAAAGATACAAAAGTTGATTGGCTCACCTTTCCAAACACAACCATAGAGCTCCACACGGAGGCAGACACTCATGACGCGGTCTGCACGCGGGAAGAAGCGGACGTATCGGGCAATGACTGGTGGTCCCAGATCCTTCAATACCACGTCCTTTGTGTTTTCGTTACCCGAAATCACCTAAGGGACAGATAATAGCCATGAAGGAGCATAATTTTTCTATCACTTCTTAAGAATCCGTTAAAAACAACTCTAATTTGGGACAAAGGTTTAAACAGGGTGGAGCTCTTTAAAAATTACAGTTTTGTCAGAACACCTGAAAAGTCATCACAGTTTGGAAAACATACATTTTGGGCAATAGCTTCTATAATCCACAGTCAACATGGCCGCTGGCAGATGGATTTTGGAAATGGTATCTAACCTAGTAGCTTAGCCTGGCATGCCAGGAGAACTCTTTTATCTATAAGACACACTGCGTCAGTCCAGACAGAGAGGTAAGCCTATCTTTGGACCAACTTTAAATAGTTGTAGCTAGTTATTTGCAAGCTCTAATTGGAATGATAGTTAATTGTGGAACTAGTTAATTGTGAAAGGAACTTTCCAAGCCCTACTTCAGAAGGCTTGGGAAAGAACCAACAAGGAACAGCCCTAACAGAAGCCCAAAAACCTATCACAGAGTTTTCTTGCCAAGACTGTTTTTGTCATTGCCTTCCACTAAGGCTGAGAATGTTTGGTTTTCTCAAGATTACTGGATCACTGACGTTAGTGACTAAAACACTAGGACCATCAAAGACTGTTGACACTCCTTGTTCCACACCCATTCAGCATATATTGATTCCTCTCAACCATTGGTAGCTATGTCTCTTGGAATGGTTGTTTAGACTTATAAACTATCGTATATACTCGAGTATAAGCCGCCCCGAATATAAGCCGAGGCACCTAATTTTACCACAAAAAAACTGCGAAAACATTGACTCCAGTATAAGCCGAGGGTGGTAAATTTCAGAAATAAAAATAGATACCAATAAAATTACATTAATTGAGGCATCAGTAGGTTAAATGTTTTTGAATTATTTACAATAAAGCTCAAATTTAAGATAAGACTGTCCAACTTTGATCAAATCAGTATTCCCATCTTCTTCAAGGGAGAGCAAGGAGGGAGAGCAAGCCAGTGCAATTAACTGCAATGAATCACTCTGACCAGGAGGTCATGAGTTCGAGCCCCACTCGGAGCCTATGTTTGTTTGTCTTTGTTCTATGTTAAAAGGCATTGAATGTTTGCCTATATGTGTAATGTGATCTGCCCTGAGTCCCCTTCGGGGTGAGAAGGGCGGAATATAAATGCTGTAAATAAATAAATAAATGCAATAATAATAATAATAATAATAATAATAATAATAATAAGATCAGAGTGAAATAATAAATTTATTATTAATAATAATACAAATAGAGTAAAATAAATGTAATACAGTAGAGTCTCACTAATCCAAGCTAAACGGGCCGGCAGAAGCTTGGATAAGCGAATATCTTGGATTATAAGGACTGATCAAGGAAAAGCCTATTAAACATCAAATTAGGTTATGATTTTACAAATTAAGCACCAAAACTTCATGTTATACAACAAATTTGACAGAAAAAGTAGTTTAATACGCAGTAATGTCATGTTGTAATTACTGTATTTATGAATTTAGCACCAAAATATCACAATATATTGGAAACATTGACTACAAAAATGGCTTGGATTATCCAGAGGCTTGGATAAGCGAGGCTTGGATTAGTGAGACTCTACTGTAGTAGCAACAATAATAGAGAAAAATAAGGTATGTAATAATACCAATAATAATAGAGAAAAATAATAAATGTACCATATATTCTTGAGTATGAGCTGACCCAAATATAAGCCAACCTGGATCCTCACCCGAGTATAAGCTGAGGGGGGCTTTTTCAGTCTTAAAAAGAGGGCTGAAAAACTAGGCTTATACTCGAGTATATGCAGTATGTCTCTAATACTCATATATCAATGAAAGAAAAGCCGCCTTTGCTGAATCAGTTCAGTCCTTTGCTTACCTCATTGCCCCACCGGTCCCGCCAAGGCATCCAGCGGTGTCCATCGCGACTGTAGTGGAGCCGGTAAGCGCGGGCAAACTCTTTGCCGTGGCCATTGGCATGGCGCCCCTGGGTCCCCACCAAGGTCAAGAAGTGCAGCCGACGCAAATCGATCTCCAAATACTCAGCATCATTGGGGTAGACAGGTCCTGCAGGGCACCAGGCTCCATCTCCCTCATTCAGTGCTAACCTGGATGGCAAGGAGAGAACGAAAGCTGATAATCACTAACTTTACATAAATAACATGTGCCTGGCCTTTAAACATAACACTTTGATTGTGTGTTCCCAAACAGCAGAAGGTTGGACTCGATGGCTCATGTGGTCTCTTTCAATTATATGATTCTATTTTTTTTCCATGTCAGAAGTGACTTGAGAAACTTACGTTATTCTGGTGTGAGAGACGTTGCCCAGGGACGCCCAGATGTTTGATGTTTTACCATCATGTGGGAGACTTCTCTCATGTCCCCACATGGGGAGTTAGAGCTGACAGACGGGAGCTCACCCCACTCCTCAGATTCAAACCTCTGAGCTTTCAGTCAGCTGTTCAGCTGGCACAAGGCACCCATTGCACAAATGGGGCTATATGATTCTATGATAATGTTTAAATCCCCTTTGCATCACACACAACACATGACCCTTCACATTTGTGGGTTTAACTTTTGTGTATTTGTTTACTTGTGCATTTGGTTAATATGTCCTTTCTAGAATTTATAACTCATCCAGCACAACTCTATAAACAATGTCTTCCAAAAGCTGACCACTGAATTGTGCTAGATAACAAAGAGATTCCTAGACAGATGCACTCTTAGGTAAAATAACAGAGGTTTTTTTATTCACACTTTTCCCACTTTTGCAGGAGTCCTGTGCCCCCTAACACCACACGAAAATGGAAGGCCTTCCCAAAGTAACTTTCCTAGGCTCTGACAGAAAGAATAAAAAAGTTGGACTGAAGTCTCACTCTTTGATAATAGAAAATTACTCCAAATATAGACATTTTTGCCTATATGTACACAGACATATACTGCCCCTTCTTCTGAGACAGCTTGCTATAGAGATTCTAAGTGTGGTTTAAAGAACTGGAAACTTGTTGTGATTTGAATTTTTGAAAATAAACACTGCTTTTTAGGATACAGTTACTGGGATTAGGGGTACAAGAGTCCTGCAAAAGTGGATAAACTAATTATAAACACACAACACTACACTGATCTGTGAAAACACCTCTCTAGGAATCTCTAGGGCCTCCAGTATAACTATATGATCAACATTAGCAGAAATTGGTCATAGTGTTGCACTGGGGAGCTACAGATTCCTGGGGAGAACATATTAATCAAATCCATGGATTATCAAATCCTAAAAAGTCACATCTGCAAATGTGGAGGGCCAACTATACAACTCCCAGAATCTCAGATTATTTGCTCAGTTTTATTAAAATTTGAGAAAGTTACTTTTTTGGACTACAACTGTCAGGATCTCAAGGTGTACAGCCTACAACTGAAGTACTATAGGAACTATAGTACAAAAGGATAGCTTTCCTAAGTACTAATCTCCACAACTAAAAGAAATTTTTCAAAGTATGTAAAAATGTTAGAATTTCTCAAAACTGTATACATGAACTAAATTCAACTTTCACTTGTACATCTTTTTTTTAAAGGTAACTTTCCAAGCATGTCTTCAGAAAGCACAGAAAAGAGCCCAGCAATAAGGAATTATGTTGTTAGGTGCCTTCATGGGTATATCTATAATGCAGAATTAATGCACAATAAAGGTCATGGCTCAATTCTATCGAATCAAAGAAGTTGTAGCTTTACAAATTCTTTAGGCTTCTCTGCCAAAGTGTGCTGGTGCCTCACCAAACTACAAACATCAGGATTCCATAGCATTGAGCCATGGCAGTTAAGGTGGTGCCAAACTGCCTTAATTTTACAATGCAGATGCACCCCATGTCTGGTCTGACTTGCACTAAAATATTTTTAGAAGATTTTTAAAATAAAATGCTGAATCCAGATGTGGATGCTCAATAAAATAATAGGCTGATGGTTCAAATGCCTTCCCTATCCTCATCACCTGCTGTGTTTGGCTGCCGTTGAGTCGGACCATGAGCTGGAGGCAGAGAGGGCTTCATCGGGGATGGCACGATCTTGCATGCCCAGCGCATAGCGGCACTTAGCTGTAAGGGGGAAGAAAAGGAACACAGTGAAAGCTATTAATATTTCATTCATATAAATCTCTCATCTGTCTTCCAATAATGCACCAAGTGATATTCCTACTCTGCTCTTTATACTCATCTAACTATAACAGTGGTTAGAAACTAACCATTATAATGCTGAAAAAGTGAGGCTATTCTTCATTAAATTAGAATTATAACCTTAATGTAACATAGTTTGTTTCTGGGGTGGGAATTAACTACCAGCTACTAGTTCATAGAAATTGCCCATAAGAACATTCTGAAACATGGCCATATAGCCCGGAAAACATACAACAACCCTGTGATCCCGGCCATGAAAGCCTTCGACAACACAAGCCAGTAAGAAGTTTTTAACAATTACTAACAACTAGTTGCTAGCAATTGGCAAGCATCTAGATATCAGTCACCAATTAGTAGCAGTTAAGTGTTGGGAAAAATGTGGAGGGGGAATTAAAATCCTATTATACCTTTGCAATATCAAAAAACAAACATACTTTTAGAAAAGTAGTTCTCTCGCCAAACAAAAGCAAAACATTTAATACTGGATTGCCAATGTCTGCCACTAGATGGCACTCTACCCTCACACCAAAGAAAAAGTTGTGCTACTATGGAATATTGGTGTTCAAAGGTATTTTGTAGCACCTTTGAGTTTCTAAGAGAATGAAGGTAATAGCACAAAAAAATGTAGATTTATGTCTACTTCATCAGTTGCAAGCATGGAAGGTCACTGAAATCACAAGGGTGTACTTTGCTGGATTCAACCTAGGAATTAAAGCATGTTACGTGTGTTCAATTCAATGGTCTTTTGACTGTAACATTGGATAGTATCTAGAACAGTGCATTTCAAGATATCGGATGTAGGCAAATAGTTACTTTTTCCCTGTGCAATCAGGATCCAGTTCCATATTTTTATCCACAGAATGCAAGTGATTCTTTCTTTTCTAGGGTGCATTTACGCGGGAATTAATGCAATTTTACACCACTTTAACTGCCAGGGCTCAATGCTATGGAATTCATGGAGTTGTAGTTTGGAGAGGCACTAGCTCCCTTTGGCAAAGAAGACTAAAGACCTTGTAAAAGCCCAACTCCCGGTGAATTTGGAATACTGCCTACTCTGTTTCAAGAAACAGATATCACAAAGTTGGTATGTTGAAGAAAAGGAGATTTAAAAAGATCTTATTGAAAGCCTTTGCTGATTCCAACTTGGAAAAAAAATCTCTTTTTTCATGTCAGGAGCAACTTGAGAAACTGCAAGTCGCTCCTGATGTGAGAGAACATGCCATCTGCAAGGATGTTTCCCAAAGGAAACCGCCGACCTGTCATTCAGCAGTCCTGCTGGTGCAAGGATTTAACCCACTGTGCCACTGTAGGCTGTTGAAATCATGAAAGGGTGTGAATGATGATGTTTTCCAAATGTTCTTGGAGTCCAGCATTCCCCACCATTGGCTAATGCTCACTAGAACTCATTGAAACTTCTCTATAATATCTCGAGATTTCCCTCACCCAATACCAATGTTTATAAAATTATGTAAGATACAAAGAAAGACAGAAGAGGTGTCATCTAACTGCTGAATTAATTGCATTTTGTCACCACTGCCATGGTGCAATTCTAGGGAATCCAGGGAGCTGTAGTTTTACAAGATAATTGACATGATCCGCCAAGGGTGGGGCTGCCTCACCCTTGATTGCATTGTTCCCTTTATAAGTTATTTTTTAAAGTACCTAGAAACCATTTGTGATTGCACCAGTAAAACAATAACACTCATACTTGGAAATATTGCTTTGCTACATCATTTCTCCTTAAGTAACTAGTTACAAGTTATTCAGTTCCTTGATTGTTGTTTCTATATTCTCAAAATTCAATGTTGCTGTTTGTGTGCCTTCAAGTTGTTTCCGACTGGCAACTGTCACCCAGAGGACCTTTTCATCAGCTGCCCCAAGACTGTGGAATGACCCGCCGGAAGAGATTCGACAGCTAAACCAGCTGTCAAAATTTAAGACACAACTGAAGAACCATCTCTTCCGGCAGGCCTATCCAGTCAATTTTAAGTTGTTAATTTTAATCTGCATTTTATCAGTAGATTTTAACTTATATTTTAACTTTGTGTATCTTGTTGTATGTCTTTCAATAATGTTTTATCTCTTGTTTTAATGATGTTGTATTCTGCCTCGAGCCACAGGGAGGGGTGGGTAATAAATTCATCATCATCATCATCATCATCATCATCATCATCATCATCATCATCATCACTATTTTACCCTAACATAGTTTTCTGGTTCTAAGAGTGCATGAGTCACTCAAAGTCACCCAATGGCTTTTCACAACCAAGTGAGGAATCCAACCATAGTCTTCAAAATCATAGTCCAGTGCTGACACCAGTAAAACATGCTGACTCCATATTAAGAAGCAACAGACCTTAACCCTAGGAGTGCAATATGATAGTCTGCTTTGATATCCTCTGTGATGTATGAACCTGAATGAAATACAATGGTGGGCCCCTGCAATGAAAACCCTCGCTTATAGGAACACCTTCTCTCCAAGGCTTTCCTCACTTGAATCCAACTCAACAAGAGATTTAAGTAAGTTGAAATCTCTTCACTTTTTACTCATCAATTTCTGCATATAATTCAGTTGGTTATGATCTATATGGCTCAAGCCCAGGTTGCCTGAAAGATCAGATCTTTTTAACATTTTCAGAGGTGTCTTTTCTTTTAGTCCCACCACCATCACAATCACATCTGGTGAGGACATGAGGAAAGGCCTTCTCTGTGGCTGCTCCAAGGCTGTGGAGCAAAGGCCAAAGGGAAGTTCTACATGGACACTGTATTCCAGGGCCAATCCGGAGTGTCCAAATCCAGACTGGCCCTGTGTGGTTCTTACCATCAGTTCCCAGCCTCCTGCAGAAGGTGGGAAGGGGTTCTGACCATTCAGAAGTGCCAAACTCCATTCAGCAACACTGAATGGTCACCCTGTCCATCCCACTCCTGTTCTTGTTGTAGTGGCAACCACTGGGTGCAAAATGGTTGGTCGCCATGTTTAAACATTTGAAAGGGTGTCCTTAAGCAGAGGGAGCAGGTTTGTGGTCTGCTGCACAGGAAACTAGGACTCAATGGAGCAATGGGTTCAAATTACACTTAAGGAAATTCCAGAGGATCCATGGAAAGAACTTCCTGACCATACGACTTGTTCAGCAGTGAAACTCTCTGCCTTGGAGTGTAGTGGAAGCTCCTTCTTTGGAAGCTTTTAAACAGAGGCTGGTTGGGCATCTGTCAGGCGTGCTTCGATTGTGTTTTTCCTGCATGGCAGAGGGTTGGACTAGAGGGCCCATGTGGTCTCTTCCAATTCTATTATTCTATGATACTATGGTGGCCATTTCTTGACATTGACTAGGGTGCCAAAGTGACATGGGAGAGGACGGGGAGAAAGGAGAGATTGCTTCTTCCTTCCCCCCTTCATTAAACACCCTTTTGCCATGGCTGACATTACTCCAGGTGACAAGGCATTTCACACCTGCTGGCTGCCACTACGATGACAACAGGAGGAGGACAGTAAGTGCCATCCCATGTCCCTGGATCACACAAACCTGGGGAATACAGGATAGCCATGTAAACAGTCGTGAGTGCTTCCAGCTCAAAACAGCCTAACTATGGACTCCATGTCTAGGTTTGCTCCAGATTCTTATGGAATCTCCAGAACAATTCACAGCTTTGGTTAACTTGATTCAGGGCCATAATAATTGGGTTTTGCCTACGTGACCCAAATCAGCTCCATGATTTGCCCGCTTTTGAAATACAGTGTAGATGTGCCACCACATGGTCTTTTGCCTGGTGTCTTTCCACTGGCAGGTAAAGACCTTCATATTTAGGCAGGACTTTTTTTAATTGCATAGTACTGATAACGGTGTGCTGTGTCTTCATCCTTGTATGTGTTTCATTGTTTTAAAAATATATTATAAATTAGCTTTTTAAACAAAGATGTGATTTAATTTAAAAACAAAACAAAAATATCTGCAACATAATGTTTTTAGCCAACTTCTACAGGTTGAGTAGCTTTTACTGAAATGCTTGGGAACAGAAGTGTTTTGGATTTCGGATTCTTTTGAATTTGAAAATATAGTACTTGATAGAAATGAGATCCAAATCGAAACACAGAATTCATTTATGTGCCAAATACAGAACTTACGTACAAAGCCTGAATCCCATTTCATGCAACATGTTGACCAATTTTATGTACAATGACCCATTAGAAGGCAAAAGTGCCACTATCTCAGTCACCCATGTGACTAATACTTCAGAGTATCTCAGATTTCAGAATTCAGATAAGGGATGTTCAACATATACGTTAACTGCAACAGTCACTTGAATTGGAGCACAGAACCCCCACAAATGTAGAAAAATACCAATTAAAAATGTTGCATTTTTTTCCTTGAGATGTTTTACACCAGATGTTGACCACAAAATAACCTAGAGGACCTAGAGATTACTAGAGGTGTTTTCTCTTCAGGAAACAACTAAAGACTTGGATGTTTCGGTTGGCCTTTGGTGAGACAAGCATTAGATAGCTAACCCCATATGGTATTATCTGGTATTTATTAGGTCCCTATTTTATTATCTATGCATTTTATCTTATTGTATTCTTGCATAGATGTTTCAGTTCCTCCACCTATGTATATGACAGAATTGTATTTGATGGTTGACTGATATTATCAACTATTATAATACCTTTGTTTTATATCATATTTTGTTTTTATCTTGTTATATTGTGAATTGTTTGTATGTTGTTTTTATCTGATTATGCTGTCCGGGCTCTGCCCCATGTAAGCCACCCCGAGTCCACTTGGGGAGATGGTGGCAGGGTATAAATAAAGTAGTAGTAGTAGTAGTAGTAGTAGTAGTAGTAGTAGTAGTTGTTGTTGTTGTTGTTGTTATCCAGCATGACTCTGTGTTCAATCACTGGCAAAGGCTGAACAGAGAATGACACTGGATGATCTAAAGATTCCCAGAGAAAACCTGTGAATAATCAAGTCCATCAGAGTCAAATTCACAAATGTGAAGGGCTAACAGAACTTTCAAATCCTGGAAACCACCTTGGTGGGAGAGAGGCAGAGTATACTTTGAATAAACTATGGGCAAACACACTTACCTGGGTCAAAGTGTTCTTCCAGTTCAGCTGAAGAAAGGGAAGCCAAGAGCAGCAAGCAAAGCATCATGGGTCCGATCATCCTTGCTGGGCTTACTGGCTACACCGACCGTAGAACCGTCATACCTCTGGAAAGGGCAGAAAACAGCCATTAGCCACAAGTGGGTCTCTGTAAGCCACCTCCTTGACAGAGCCATTGTTAAGTGACTCAACATGAGCGGGCATCCGTGCTCCTTCCCTTTCCCGATTCAGACCCTTTTTCCCTTTGCAACTGAATAGCACACATTCCACAGATAAGAGTCACAAGCATCCTGGTATTGTCTTCACTTTCCTATCTGGACCAGAAAGGGACCGGGGTTGACACACTCTGACAGCAAGCAGTGTGACACATCGTTGTCTTCATCACTCATCCAACAGGGACACAAGCCAAAGATGTGGTCTGGGCATACGCTGGGCATGTGGGAGATCCCAAGACCGAACAAGAGAGCCAGTCATTTGATCAGTCAAAACAAACAGCTCGGTTCAATCAGGTCAAATATTGGTGAAACATGCTCAGAGAGGTCAAACAATGGAGTGATTTATTAGAAATGAAACAGAGATCCTCGTGCTCATGACAGAGCACAGATAGCTACATGCCATGCCACTGTGAACCCAGCGGTTTGGCTGCTCAACTCCCACTGGGTTCACAAAAGAACATAACAGCCCATGCTGGATCAAACAAAGCATCTCTCTCTGTCTCATCCAGCACATTGCTTCCAGTGGAGGCTAACCAGACACTCCAAAGAGAACCACTCTTGTCAAGTGGGGATTTGGTTGGTTTGTTCTTTCACAGATTGTCCTGGAATGGCACTTGCCAGGCCAAACACAGAAACAGATACAACATGCAGTTGGGCATCCTTGCATCCCCGATACTTTCTATGAAAAAAAGCCATCCTATGATATGAACATATTTGGGAAAATGAACATAAAATATTCTACTTGTTCTAAAACCTGCAAAATGTGATTGAGTCCAGAGCTGGAAATTGTGTGGATGCTACTGCAAGTCCCAGCAACTACTGGCATCCCTGTTTCTAGCGACTCTAGGATTGTCATAGAATCATAGAGTTGGAAGAGACCTCACGGGCTATCCAGTCCAACCCCCTGCCAAGAAGCAGGAAAATCACACTCAAACCACCCCTTTGTCATGGTGTTTGCCTCTCATTGGTTTCCAGTGAATGGTGACCCTAAGGCAAACCTATCACAGGGTTCTCCTGGTAAGCTTTGTTCCAAGGAGCTTTCCCTTTCCCTTCATCTGAGGCTGAGAGTGTGTGACTTGCCCAGATCACTCAACGGTATTCAAACCCTGGTCTCCGAAGTCATGGCCAATGTTCAGGCTGCTACACCACACTGATGTTAGGCAAATATAAAGGACTATGAGACACTTATATTTCATTGTTCTTTTTGTTGCTTTAAGTGTGGAATTTTAGGTATGACCCAAATGTATACATATCAGTAAGCAAAGTCTCAACTGGATGTGGAAGATGATAATTTCCAACCATGGAGGTAAGAGACAAGGGAACACATAGTCCTGTTTTTCTTCCTACTGTGGCAGGGAGGGGCAGAATAAATGGCCTAAATATCCTAAAAGGCACCAGACCTTATCTGATCGTGGAAGCTAAGCAAGATCAGCTCTGGTCTGTACTTAGATGAGAAACTGCCAATGAATACCAAGTCCTAAAGGATATATTTCAGAGGAAGGAAATGACAATCCATCTTTGATTATTCCTTACCCAAGAAAACCCTACGAAAGCTGTGAGGTCAGCATAAGTCAACAAATGACTTGAAGATAAATACACATAAATAAGTATATGGAACCCAGTTGGGAAGAATTTGGTTTGCTTACCAAAATGGGAATATATTTCTTCTTCTCTTCCTTTCTCAAATATAAAAATGATCTTTATTCTGCTTTAGACCATTGGGTTCTACATAATTAGTACATAATGGAAGACACAAGTTGTATAGGGTTGCTATGAGTTTTTCAGGCTGTATGGCCATGTTCCAGAAGCATTCTCTCCTGATGTTTCCTTGAAATCCACAAGCATGTGGACAATTTCAACAGAACGGAGGAAGCTATGAAAATGAACAATATCTGGCTACAAGTATTAAAAAAAACTCTAAAATCAGGACAGTAAATAAAGAACAACACTCAGAAAACGGGAATTCCAAACAGGAAACAATCAGGGCCAGCTGACAGCTTCCAACAAAGGATTCCCCAGGCAGGAAGCAGTCAGGCTTTGAAGATGCAAGGCTATTCAATGCTAATCAAGATTGCCAGTTGCAACATTCGGGCTTGCCTCCAACAGACAAGAGTTCTTTCTCCCACCCTGGACATTCCACAGATATATAAACCCCACTTGCATCATTTCCAGCAGATCTCACAACCTCTGAGGATGCCTGCCACAGATGTGGGAGAAACATCAGGAAAGAATGCTTCTGGAACATGGCCATACAGCCCGGAAAACTCACAGCAACCCAGTGATTCCGCCCATGAAAGCCTTTGACAACACCAGTTGTATTTATTTGAGATGCGTTGAATTCCAATTTGAAAGAAAGGCAGGATACAAATAAAATAAATTCCATGGAATTATCACCTGGGGCAATGAGCAGACCTAAACACCTTCAACAATTTGGGCTTATAAACCTGAGCTGGAAAATTCAGAATGCAACTGATGTTATTGGATTTCAACTCCCAGTATCCTTCATCATAGGTCATCCAGGTTAGCGTCAAACAACATTTGGAAGGTTAATGTCGCCTACCTCTGCTATATCCTTTGTGTTTCCAATGCTGACATAGGAGGAATGAGATGTGTTTAGAATAGATTAAATTACCTCTACTCTAGTTCTGCCCTCATCTCCTTTTCCTATACAAAACTATCTTCGGGGTTTAAAAATACACATCTAGTTTGGCCATGGTCTTTATATGCAGTTAAGATAATCATCCAGTGCAAGAAGAATTTGAAAATATTGAGAGCAAAGAAACCTGCCTTTGGCATTATGAAAAGGCACAATTAACCATATGATCTAAAAGGTACAAGGAGTATTTAATTTATTCATTTATCATGCCAGAAGTAAATTGAGAATATAGTTATAATGTATAGAAAAACCACAAACAAAGTTAAAAACTTGGCATTATACTAGATTTGCTTTGACCAGAAGCTGGCCACTTGGAGTGCCTCTGGTGTCGCTGTGAGAAGGTCTTCCATTGTGCATGTGGCAGGGCTCTGGCTGCATTGTAGTAAGAGGTCTGTGGTTTGCTTTTGTCCACACTTGCATGTCATGGGCTCCACTTTGTAGCCTCAGATTAATAACCGGAGCGGTATACAGGGAGCGTACTACTCCTCTGTTACGCCAGCTCCACTGGCTGCCGATTGCTACCGAGCACAATTCAAGTTGCTGGCTTTAGTCTGTAAAGCTCTAAACGGTTCCGGCCCAGCTTACCTGTCCAAACTTGTCTCCCGCTATGACCCACCTCAAAATTTAAGATCTTCAGGCGAGGCCCTGCTCGCGGTCCCACCAGCCTCACAGGTGCAGCTGGCAGGGACGAGAGACAGGGCCTTTTCAGTAATGGCTCCCCGCCTATGGAACACCCTCCCAAATGATGTCAGGCAGGCTCCCTCCCTCCTATCTTTCCGCAGAAAAGTTAAGACCTGGTTGTGGGACCAGGCCTTCGATCAGTAACAGCAGCATCAATTACTATCACATCCTTTAGAACTCAATGACAGACCCAGTTTTCAGACTCAAAATGCACCAATTGTATATTTATATGTATATTTTTATGGATGTTTAATGTATTTAATTTTAATTGATTGAATGATTTGTATTATTTTTATATGTGTGTTTTATTGTAAGCCGCCCTGAGTCCTCTATTGGGTGAGAAGGGCAGGATACAAGTACTGTAATAAATAAATAAATAAATTTCTTAAAGTTAGTCTTTCATCTGATGGTGCCAGAGGAGTCTGTTCAGCGCCTTCTAAGTCGCTCAGTCTTCTGTGTGCACAGGAGGGAGTTTCTCATCTGGTATCAGCCACTGATTGAGGTTCCGGGTTTTAACCTGCCACTTTTGGACTCTCGCTTGCTGAGGGGTTACTGCGAGTATCTCTATAGGATGCTATTTCTTGATTTATGCTGGCTGATATTCAAACAGAGGATGGGCCGGAGATGTCAATGCCTTGATCCTTTCATTACTGGCTGCTACTTCCCAATGGATGTCGGGTGGTCCAATACCAACGAAACAGTATAATTTCTCCAGCAATGTTGGACGTACACATCCTTTGATAATGCGGCATGTCTCATTAAGAGCCACATTCATTGTTTTAACGTGTTGAAATGTATTCCATGTTGGGCATGCATATTCAGCAGCAGAGTGGCAAAGCACAAGGGCAGATGTCTTCACTGTGTCTGGTTGTGATTCCAAAGTTGTGCCAGTCAGGTGTCTAGCACCTACTTTTTGCTTGATATTCAAGCAGTCTTTCTTATAAGTCAGACGGTCCAGAGTAACTCCCAGGTGCTGCAATGCTCCAGTGGATTCTTTCCCAGGTAAAGGAATCGCATTGCAAGGAAAAGAAAGATAATCTCAGATTATTTGATCACAATACTTGCTCATGGTCAGTAACGAGTCAGTCAACTGACAGGATTTGAGGAGACAATTGGTAGACAGCCAAACCCTATTGATTTACATCAGAGGTTCCCAACCCATGTAATGTTGAACATTCTCATCCTAAGGGGGGGAAACTCATTATAGGTTCATCTCAGGGTTGCTATAAGTCAAAAACAACTTGAAGGCATGCAACCTCAATAATAAATTATTTAATATTTATTTAAATAACATTAAATTAACATTAAATTTGAAAAAGAGTCGGAAAAGCTCCCAGTTACTGACTTGGGGTTCATCTATGACAATCATGGACAAACTTTGGCTCTCCAGGTGTTTTGGACTTTAACTCTCACAATTCCTAACAATTGTGGAAACTGAAGTCCAAAACACCCGGAGGGCTGAAGTTTTCCCATGCTTGATCTATACTATAGAATTAATTCAGTTTGACTTCACTTTAACTGCCACAGATCAATGTTATGGAATGATGGGTGCTATAGTGCCATGAGATCTTTAACGACATCTGCCACAGATTGTGAGTGCCTCACCAAATCCCAGCATTCATACCAATTCAACCGGTGTCAAACTGCATTAATTCTACAGGAGTGGTTCCCAACCTTTGGGTTTCCAAGTGTTTTGGACTTCAGCTCCCACAGTTCCTAACAGTTTGTAAGCTGGCTGGGATTTCTGGGAGTTGAAGTCCAAAACACCTGGAGGCCCAAAGGTTGGGAAACACTGCTCTACAGCATGGATGTAATCTCATAGCGCCAATTACTGGGAGCAAACAAAATGCTGCCCATTTCAAAGGCAGTTCCCTCTTGATAGATCCACGTGCTATGCTCCAACGTTCTCTGGCTGCAAGGAGAGGATAAATGTCACAAGTAAGTAACCACTCCACGGCTCTGCAGAGTGTCCCTAAGCAGTTGGAGCAAGAATCTCAAATTCTTGTTTCCTGGGAACCCAGCCCTCCTTTTTCTCCTCCTCTGTTTCAAACCAGCGACTTGGGGAGAAAGCGTGTGGGTGTGCAAGGGCCCTGGGCCAGCTGCTCCCATAATCCGTCACTGGAATGTCCCTCCCAACAGCTGCCCCATCTAAGGCCAGTAAACAGCAGCTGACAAGCCATAGTAGGGGGTGCCAATGCGAAAGAGGAAGGGGATGAATCACGGCATTGATCAGGCACCCCCTTTGTACCCAGAGACTGCCCTGCGTGACGCAGACGCAAACTCCAGCTGAGATAACTACGTATTTCTTCAGTTCTAAGATGTTAATTGTAAGATGCACACTGATTTCAGTACCACCAACAGAAGAAGAAAAAGCTTTACTGATATATAAGAAAAGCACCTGTGATTGTAAGGTGCACCCAGTTCTAAGTTGAAGAAAGCCGATTTAAATAATATTAGGCAAGGAGGGCCAGTCATCTGATATATGTGGGTATTGCTTAGAGATATAGGTAAGGAGGTTATAGGAAATTGTGGGGCAGGATCTATAAGGAGAGTACGGATGCATCTACACTATAGAATTAATGCAATACTCCACTTAAATTGGGCCCAAAACAGGGATGGAAATGAACCCAGCCAATGGTTAAAAAGTAAGGGTAAAGGTTTTCCCCTGACACTAAGTCTAGTTGTGTCCATCTCTGGGGGTTGGTGCTCATCTCCATTTCTAAGCCAAGAAGCCAGCCTTGTCCATAGACACCTCCAAGGTCATATGGCCGGAGTGGTACCTATTAATCTACTCACATTTGCATGTTTTCGAACTGTTAGGTTGGCAGAAGCTGGGCTAACAGTGGGTGCTCACTCCATTCCCCAGATTCAAACCTGTGACCTTTCAGCCCACAAGTTCAGCAGCTCAGTGCTTTAAACACGCTGCACCATTGGTCAATGGTTATAGTCAATGGTTACTTGGGATAAATCTGCACTGTAGAATTAATGGAGTTCATCACTACTTTTTTTCATGTTAGGAGCAGCCGGAGTTGCTTCTGGAGTGAGAGAATTGGCCATCTGCAAGGACGTTGCCCAGGGGACGCCTGGATGTTTTTGATGTTTTTACCATCCTTGTGGGAGGCTTCTCTCAGGTCCCCGCATGGAGATGGAGCTGATAAAGGGAGCTCATCCGCGCTCTCCCCAGATGGGATTCGAACCTGGCAGCCTTCAGGTCAGCAACCCAACCTTCAAGTCACAAGGCTTTTATCCCCTAGGCCACCAGAGGCCATGTTATGGAGTCATGGGAGTTGTGGTTTTACAAGGTCATTAGCTTTATCTGTCAGAGTGCTGGTGCCTCACCAAACTATGGCTGGATCTACACTGCCTTATATCCCAGGATCTGATCTGATAAACTGATAATCTGGGATCAGATCCTGGGATATAGGGCAGTGTGGAAGGAGCCTATAGCTCCTAAAATTCCATAGAATTGAGTAATGGCAGTTAAAGTAGTCTTAAACTGCATTAATTCTACAGCGTAGATTCACCCTAAGATAGCCTGTTAGGAAGTCGCATTTGGATACTCCCAATCCTTATTTCAATCTTTGAATTACATAGCAGAGAGAGAGAGAGAAACACACTCTTTGAAGGCTCTCGTTTGTTCAGACAAAACTGTGCTTTACAGGTTCACTGTACGTTTTTTTTTTTTTTTTTTTTTAAAGGCAAAACACTCCCCACTCTTGTGCTGATCTTGGTGATTATTTCTCTTGAACATCTATATTGCCGATGATTGCACAGATAGGATTCATTTCCTGCTGTGACTCAAGGCCCCTCAGAGTAACCTTTAATGAAAATTTCAATTAAGCTTCAAAACAAGATCAGCTCTTCCAACAGATAAATAACCATGGTGGATGTATTTACAATAATTAAAGTGCTTGGGTAGGCATCTTGTAAGCCTGGAATAATCTACCTCAACTCAAAAGGTCATGCAAGCATATCTCCATTAACAAAGTTGATGACAAAGATGCTCCTTTTTGCAAAGTCTTTTTTAAATCTGCCCAGCCCTCTTTCTCTTGCTACTGCTAGCTTTGAGAGGATGGTGAAAGAAGGCTGGAAAATGAGACTTGCAGCATCAGTTTGCAGCAGAATATCCAGTAATCAAAGCTTGAGAGAAATATTCCAAATGAGTAAACAAAAACATACATTTCAAATTATTACATTATATGATTATAGCAACAAAATTTCTTCATGTGGAAAAATGGCAAAAACGAAGTACTCGGTTGCTGTGAATTTTCCAGGCTGTATGGCCATCCATGTTCTAGAAGCATTCTCTCCTGACATTTCGCCCACATCTATGGCAGGCATTCTCAGAGGTTGAGAGGTCTGTTGGAAAGTGAGGTTTATATATCTGTATATCTGTATATAAACCTCACTAGCCTAGTTTCCAACAGACCTCATAACCTCTGAGGGTGCCTGCCATACATGTGGGAAAAATGTCAGGAGAGAATGCTTCTGGAACATGGCCATACAGCCTGAAAGACACACAGTAACTCAATGATTCCGGCCATGAAAGCCTTTGACCATACAAACAAAGTACTACCCTCAAATTAAACTTAGGCGAGTTATCTTGCCTGACAAAAGAGAAGTTAACTGGTAATTTCCCAAAAAAAAAATTGGGAACAATTATTTTGGAAAACAGAAAACGTAAAAATGCGTGATGGTTTTGAAGATTAAGTAAAATTTTGAAACATAGAATAAAGAAGTTGTTTAAGAGAAGAAGTTTATATAGAAAACAAAGAGAAACGGGGAAAGTAGCTAGACCTGGCCCACCAGATTCCAGCCAGCAACTTTTAAAAGCCTAGATTTTGCCACCAAAATGGAAATCCATACAAAACATACAGACCAGTGAAAGAAAAAGTCCTCCTTGGATGAATTTTGGAAGAACCCTTCAAGTGGTCCATAGAAGGTTGTAATGTTTTTATTTATTATTGCAAGATTTGTCTGGATGTTTGATTTCAGGTGCATACTCCTTTAGTTGTGAATGTTTGCTGAAGCATGTTGAACTGTTCTTGATTTTTGTGATATACAAACCTATCCCTATTTCTCCCATGTTGTTTCTGTCTTTAGTACCTGATTAAACACCTAACACCCAAGAACCACCTTCTCGGGTAAGTGAAATATGCCTGTAAAAGTGGAGACAAGAAAAGTGGGCTAAGCTTAGCACAGAGGGCTAAACCGATGTGCTGCAGAAAATTGAAAGGTTGGCAGTTCAAGCCCAGGTCGTGGTTGTGAGCATCTGCCATCAGCCCCAGCTCACCTGCCCACCTAGCAGATAGAAAGCAGAAATATGAGTAGATAAATAGGTACCGTTTTTAGTGGGGAGGTAATAAAAGGCGTTCTAAGGACAACAAAAACTCCTCGACTCCTCGAAAGATGGAGCGACAGCACCCCCACAGTCGGAATATGATGTGAAATGCATTTACCTCTGTTTGTGTATCATCTGTCCATGTTAAATGTGTAGAATCATAGAATCATAGAATAGTAGAGTTGGAAGAGACCTCATGGGCCATCTAGTCCAACCCCCCGCTAAGAAGCAGGAAATCGCATTCAAAGCACCCCCAACAGATGGCCATCCAGCCTCTGCTTAAAAGCTTCCAAAGAAGGAGCCTCCACCACAGTCCGGGGGAGAGAGTTCCACTTCCGAACAGCCCTCACAGTGAGGAAGTTCTTCCTGATGTTCAGGTGGAATCTCCTTTCCTGTAGTTTGAAGCCATGGTTCCGCGTCCTAGTCTGCAGGGCAGCAGAAAACAAGCTATTCCCTCATCCAAAACCTGACACTAAAATCCACTTGAATCTGCAATGGTGTCCCTGGGCTGAGCTCTTAACTTAAAGAATACCGCTTGAGAGTACCTCAAAAGTCCATCTTATATTTAACCTGGCTAGGATTAATAGGGTATTGATGAAGCACTGGTACTTAACAATTTGGCATCTAACCAATTGGCTGTTCCTTTTGCCCCTTTCTCCTGTGACCTGGCTTCCCTGCCGCTGAGAAGAGTGTCCTCAATTTGCCCAGCTGGTTTTTAACCCCCTGCAAACCAGGGATCTCTGGACGGGAAGGAGGGAAGGCAAAATGCAGGAAAGGGGCAAAGAAGGCAAGGAATCCCAGCTATGCGGTGGGAATGCGTGGCAGCTGGGTTCCCAGTGCCAGCCCAGCTTAACTGGCCTGCTGTGGAGAGCTGCAAAGCCATTGGATGCCCCACGGTCCTGACTGGCTGCCAGCAATAAATTAACCATTAGATTAAATAGACTATAAGCTAGGACCCACTTGAAGAGATGGATTTGGGGCCCAAGCCTTTCAGCGATACTGTTAAAAGAGTTTTTCCATGAGCAGGCAATACTTTAAATACTCTAAAACATTGCTGCTTCTGATGGAGAGAATTGGTATATTTTCCCCATAATATGCCATGGGCTGGTACCACATTTATACCCATTGACCAGAAGTACATTTACACTACATACTTATTGCAGTTTGACACCACTTCAACTGTAATGTCTCAATGCTATAGAATCACAGAAGCTGTAGTTTTACAACGTTTTTAGTCTTCTAAACAAATTACAAATCCCAAGATTCCATAACATTAAGCTATGGGGTTGAAGTGTTATGAAACTACATTAACTCTTTCTTTCTTCCTTTCTTTCTTTCTTTCTTTCTTTCTTTCTTTCTTTCTTTTTTTCTTTCTTTCAAACTTGCTATATAGACTGACAGCCAAAATCTCACAGAATGGCACTAGTCCAGAAACCAACTTTTTGAACAAAACAAAGTGAAAAACTGAAGTTAGTCCTCCAACCTTCTTTAGAAATCAAACTTTTAGATCAGTGGTTCCCAACCTTTGGGCCTCAGGTGTTTTGGACTTCAACTCCCAGAAATCCCAGCCAGTTTACCAACTGTTAGAAACTGTAGGAACCGAAGTCCCAAACACCTGGAGGCCCAAAGGTTGAGAACCACTGTTTTAGACTCACAGTGATATCGAGCCTACACAACTCTCACCATCAATTTCCATTGCCCTGCTGGATAAAGCTGCAAGAAACTGCAGGCTGAATCATTTGCCAAAAGTCCCTCATCAACAGCATGGTGAGCACTGGATAATGGATGCATCTACACTTTAGAATTAGTGCAGTTTGATACCCCTTGGTCCTCCATGGTTCAATGCTACAGAATCCTGAGATCTGTGATTTGGTGAGGCACCAGCAGTATTGGACAAAGAAGGCAAAAGACATTGCAAAACTACAACTCCCAGGATTTCCATAGAATTCAGCCATGGCAGCAATAAATCTACTGTATGGATGCACCCTATGCCTCTGGAAATTAGGGTTCAAATCCTCACTTGGCCAAGGAAACCCACTGGGAAAATCACACTCAGCAGAAAAACAAAACAAATAGAAAACTCTCCCCCATTAACTTTCACCTGATTTTTAAACAGTACACATGTTGAAGCAGATACACATGACAGTGGTTAAAGGAGAACAGATCTGATTTTGGCCCAACTGTATGAGGATTTAACAGCTTGTTCTCACTTCTGTCTCACACTTTTTCCACTTTCTCTGTGTCCCTCCAGAATGGCGCCTTTCCAACTCTCCTTATGCTCATTCCAGCCAGGAGTGGGCAACAAAACCAGCTCCAGACTTTGTTCTGCCAAGGAGGCGTGACTTGCATGTCAAGATAAATTTTAGATACAGAAGATCCAAACCACTCATTAAGCAAATGCTTATTGTTCTCCATTTGCAACCAGGCGATCAAAAGGGGGAGCATGCTTTGACTTCGCCCAATATAGTCAACTGTATCTGCATCCACCCAACCAGTACTACAACTTTCCCTATCTCTTTTCCAGTCTGAACAGCTTCTTGTCTTGTCCAGAAACTGCTGATCCAAGAAAAAATGTCTCATAAATTGCCTAACCCTTTGCATTCGCTCAAATACTCTGCCAGCTTCTCAGACAGGCTGAATTTGTCTCCTCCGCTCCACAGGCAAAAAAAAAAAAATCCCCACTTAACATAACTTACTACTCCCTCTATATTCTTTAAATATTTCTGCCCTCTGTCAGCAGTCTGCAGCCTTCCTCCTAAGAGTAGTCAGAGGCAGTCCAGGATTTAACACCAAAGGCAGTTCAGTAAACAAAAGCAAGCAAGCCAATTCTGTTGCTGGGAGGAAACCCTCCTCCTCACCATCCTCAACTGGCCCCATGGTCCTGACACCCTCCAGCATGCACAGCTAGAGATAAGCTGGTCTCAAGCAATATGTTTTAGCTACATAAGCACAGAACATTCCTCACCAGGGAGAGCCAAAGATATGGATGTGCAAGGCTATAATTTTCAAACACATAAAACCTATACCCAAAGGCAAAAAATATTTTCCAGCTATAAAGGAGATGGGTAAGCACATGCAAATTGACCAAGGTAACATGATGAACTTTGTAAGTTCACAACAACTGGGAAGAAAGCTCATGTTTTTGTTGTTAACTGCTTTCAAGTGAACTTTGGCTTATGGTGAACCTATGAGTGAGAGAACTTCAAGTCACCCTCTTATCAGCAGCTCATGCAAATTCAGGGTTATGGCTTCCTTGGTTGAGTCTATGCAAGTATAAAGTTTGTTGTTGTTGTTAACTGTAGTCAAGTCAACCTTGCCCCTGTGAGTGAGCGATCTCTGAGCCACCCTGCCATCAATAGCTCTGCTCGGGTCTTGCAAATTCAGCTCTATGTCTTCCTTGATTGAGCTGAATAAACTCAATACAGTAGAGAGTCTCACTTATCCAAGCCTCGCTTATCCAAGCGTCTGGATTATCCAAGCCATTTTTGTAGTTAATGTTTTCAATATATCGTGATATTTTGGTGCTAAATTCGTAAATACAGTAATTACAACATAACATTACTGTGTATTGAACTGTTTTTTCTGTCAAATTTGTTGTATAACATGATGTTTTGGTGCTTAATTTGTAAAATCATAACCTATTTTGATGTTTAATAGGCTTTTCCTTAATCCCTCCTTATTATCCAAGATATTCGCTTATCCAAGCTTCTGCCGACCCGTTTAGCTTGGATAAGTGAGACTCTACTGTACTTAGATAAAGCTTTGTAGTAACAGTAAACTGCTATCAATGGATACTCCACTTGCAGAAGAACTGCAAGATCAAAACAAGCTATGAGAGTAAAGACAAAGATCTACCCAAAGGAAAAGTGTTCTTGGCATACATCACGGGAACCATTGACCGCATAGGGAAGCTGATGAAGAAACACAACCTACAAACGATCTACAGGCCCACTAAGAAAATCCAACAAATGCTATGGTCAGCGAAGGACAAGAGGGATTCTCTCACCTCTGCAGGAGTCTACCGGATACCATGCAGCTGTGGACAAGTCCACATAGGGACCACCAAACCCAGCATTGCCCAGACACGAGTTAAAGAAAATGAAAGGTACTGCAGACTAATTCAACCAGAGAAGTCAGCCATAGCAGAGCACTTGATGAACCAACCTGGATACAGCGTATTACTTGAGAACATAGACATGCTGGACTACTCTAACCACCACCTTGTCAGACTACACGGAGAAGCCATTGAAAGCCACAAGCATGTGGACAACTTCAACAGAAAGAAGGAAACAATGAAAATTAACTAACTGAAACATTTCGTTAACAAGCAAGGATCAAATATCATGTTTTCACAAATGCTCGTTTGACATGCTCAAAGAATGCTAAAACTTAGTGACACACATTTAGATGTCTATTTAGTAACACTTGTTCTGAGTACTAGAATATTTCATATTTAATCATGCTTTTCCCATGTCCTTTCTTTTTTCTTTCACACTAATATTACTCCTGCCACTTTCGTTCTTCTTAATGTTATTTTAAAAATTATTTTAAGCACCAAGGATAAAGTTGGCATCTTTGCCATTAACAGAGCGGTTATTTTAAAAAGGAAAAATGCTTTTTTCTTTGCTTTTTCCTCTTTCTGTGCCACGCGTCACAAGATCAGCCCTGATTGTACCAACAGGTTCTTTTCTAAAATGATCCGGAAACTCTGAAATTATGACATAATCTCTCGTGATCTGGCCGCATAAACCAACAGCCAATTGGAACATCAATGCCCATATATATCATCCACTTAATTGGATCAGCCTTTCATCTTTCTCTTTCATCTTGTCTTAATTTGCTTGGAAGAGTTTGTCCCGTGACACAGACTATAAAACTTGGAAAAGAGGAAAACAACACTTTTTTCCCATCTATATTTGATGAGCAAGATTTCTGTGTGTATAAATACCTTCCAAGTTCTCTGTCAAATTGTGGCTACCCCATAGGTTTTGCAGGGTTTTCTTAGGCAAGGAAAACTCAGGGGTGGTTTTGCCAGTTCCTTCCTCCAAATAAACTCCAGAGAAATAAAGCTTGTTTGTTGTTTCCTAATTTATAACATGAGTAAAAGATGAAATGGGAAGTAAATTAAATGAAGTGCCAATTAGAATGAGGGTGATTTGGTCTAAGTAATGCCTGCTCCTTTTAGCACTCGGGAAAAGTTTGTTGAGACAGAGTTTGGCATTGTAGCTCCCACAATCGGTTGGCATGGTTTACGCCTGAGTCTCGTGGAATTGTAGTCCAAAAACATAATGGCATACCCTCCATCATTGTAAAAGCAGGTCATATGTAGCCAAGCAACATCAGAGTGTAGCTGAGATGGCAAGTATTATTCATGAGGAAGAGCACAGAAATGAGGAGGCGTTGCTGCAGTTTCCTTTTGCCTGAGCCTACTGGGAAGTGCAAAATACTTTCCCCCAGCTAAGTTAATAGAGTCCAAACTACTTTTGCACTTTGAACTCGATTTGCTTTATTGATAGTAATTGCAATCGCAAGGCGTATTGGAAGTTGAAGTTGTGTGAACTCGAACGCCATGTCGGTCAGAATGAATAGTATTCCCAGGGCAATCACGCCCAACTCCTGCGTGTATGTAGAGTTGGCCATGTTGGGTCTGTGTGCCAGGTTTGGTCCAGATTCGTTGTCGGCTGGGTTTAGTGCACTCTGGCTAAGAGTGAACTACAATTCCCGTAATCATTGTCAATGCCCACAAACTGCAGCAGTATGTTCAGTTGGTCATGGGGATTCTCTGTGCCAAGTTTGGTCCCAGTTCATTGTCAGTGGGGGTCATAGTTTATCTGGATGCAGGTGAACTATAATTCCCATCATTCAAGGGCAATATCCCCCAAACCTCTCCAGTATTTTCTGTTGGTCATGAGGAGTTTGTGTGCCAAGTATTGTCCAGGTCTGTCATTTGTGTGGGTCTCAGTAGTCTGTTGAAGTTGGAGCTGAATCAGGTGAAGGTACTGTAAATCCCATCATTCGTGGTACATCCTCCTCCTATCGGCACCAAGAAGTAAAGTGGGTAATGGGGTGTCTGTGTGCCAAATATGGTTCAGGTTCGTCATTCGTGGGGGTTGCAGTAGCCTGATTTGGGTGAAGGTACTGCAAATCCCATCATTCATGGTTTGTCCACCCCTAACCGCACCAGGACGTAAAGTGGGGCATGGAGGTCTGTGTGCCAGGTTTCGTCCTGATCTATCATTGGTGCAAGTTGTAGTGGTCTGTGGGAGGTGAAGTGATTGAAAGTACTGCATATCCCATCATTCATGGTTCTCTCTCCCCCAAAATCATTATTAAAACAATTGCGCATTGGTATACCATGTTGTGTCAAAATTTCAAGTTGATCGGCCATCTACTTTTCGAGTTCTGCATGCACAAACATACGCAGGCTGTATTTTTATATATAAAGAATATGGTGACTTTATCAAAGGGTTTTCCTATCAAAACTTGTTCCTTTGCCTTCCCCTGAGACTGAGAGAGTGTAGTTTGTCCAAGATCACCCAGTGCATTTCCACAGACTTGTCAACTAAGCAGGGGAGAATCTTCTTTTCCCTGAATGGTGGTGGAAGATGACCCCTGCTATTCAGCATTATTATGGGTCATTCATGCAGAAATTTACGCAAAAATTGTTTCTTGGAGACACAGAGGCTGACAATTGCCTCTAGGTTATGATCTGCATGTCAGACATGCTGAAACAGGACTGCATGCTGTGAGACCCATCAAGCAAATCCAACCCACAGAAACAATAACAATCAGTGATGCTACCTATAAATAAATATAATTTATTGGCAATGTAAAACCTGAACAGATTATTTTAGTGTTAACTGCTTTGAGTTTCCTTTGTGAGAGAAGAGGGATATAAATACTAATGATGATGATGATGATGATGATGATGATGATGACGACGACGATGATGATAACATAACACACCAGACATCATAGTTGTGGAAAAGAAAAAGGTTTGGATCATTGATGTTGCCATCCCAGGTGACAGTTGCATTGACGAAAAACAACAGGAAAACTCAGCCGCTATCAGAACCTCGAGATTGAACTTCAAAGACTCTGGCAGAAACCAGTGCAGTTGGTCCCGGTGGTGATTGGCACATTGGGTGCTGTGCCAAAAGATCTCAGCCGGCATTTGGAAACAATAGACATTGATAAAATTACGATCTGCCAACTGCAAAAGGCCACCCTACTGGGATCTGCGCGCATCATCTGAAAATACATCACACAGTCCTAGACACTTGGGAAGTGTTCGACTTGTGATTTTGTGAAAAGAAATCCAGCATATCTATCTCATTTGCTGTGTCATACAATATTAGTAATAGTAAGAGTAATTAGAAGGGCAATACTGGCAAATAATTTCCCTCTTTGCTAACTTCTTGGTAAATCATCGGTCAATCATCAGCACTGGCATGCTTCATCTTGCACTGACATGGCTTCTTCTTCAACTATTTAAAATATCTAATAAAGGTTTGCTGTGAGTTTTCCGGGCTATATTCCAGAAGCATTCTATCCTGACGTTTTGCCCACATCTATGGCAGGCATCCTCACAACCTCTGAGGATGCCTGTCGTAGATGTGGGTGAAACATCAGGAGAGAATGCTTCTGGAACATGGCCATACAACCCAGAAAACTCGCAGCAATCCAGTGATTCCAGCCATGAAAGCCTTCAACAACATATCGAATAAGGAATTGGGAATCAGAAATCGCTTTTAAACGTGCTGTGGGTATAGTGTAAATACAAAGTTGATGTTTTGTTTGCTTGTTTATGTTTTAAAATTTTAAATGTGTAATAATTTAAGTTTTATTTTATATAGATGTTTTGGGGCATCGAATTGTGCCATGTGTAAGCTGCCTTGAGTCCCCTTCGGGGTGAGAAAGGCGGCGTATAAATAGGGTAAATAAATAAATAATAAATAATATATTTTGTATTTCTGATTTGATTCATTGATTGACACTTGTAACCAGTGTTACTGAGAAGGCATGAGGAAGGCATGAGGAAGGGGAAGCGGAAGGGAATGGATGGATGGATGGATGGATGGATGGATGGATGGATGGATGGAAGGAAGGAAAATTCTGCTATTATTTGTTTCCATAGAATCCAAAAATGTGATCTATTGCTATTATATGCAGGAACTCTAAAATTCTCACCCTGGACATTCCACAGATATATATACTCCACATGCTTTACAACCATCAGATCCTCTGAAGATGCCAGCCACAGATGCAGGCAAAACATTAGGAGAAAATGCTTCTAGAACACAGCCATACAGCCCTGAACCCACCCAACACCCCAGTGATTTCTACCATGGATGCATTCCACAATATATCCCACATGGAGACTTTCTAAAGAACCTGAGGAATATATATTCTTGTTCAAACAAACTTTTAGGATCTACAGGCCCCAGAATCCCCCTTCAATTTCTGCGATGGAAGCTATAAGGAGCCGCAATACAAAAACAAATCTTCAACATCCACTGTATATGAACATGGCTTTCTGGTGCTACATAGACAAAAATATTTTTCAGTCTAAACTTCACATTTGAATCTGAACCATTTCATCATTTCTATCGTATTTGACATTTCCATCTTATTAAACTGTCACCTTTTTGTTTGCCTGGCTGGAAAATCAATTTTGAGAAAGGAAAAGCCATTGAGAAGGGTGATCCGCACAGGATTACGTGACTTCTATAAAAATTCCTCCCCGTGCTGTCACTGCCAAGCAATGCTTTCTCTAATTATAGGATTGCCTTTGCAGTCCCATGGCAAAGGTACTCTTCGCATTCGGTTTGGAAACTCCATTTCTGGACCGGCCAGAAATTCACACCACGGCGCTGTCTAACTTCAGACAGGGAAAGGATAGTCTCTGCGGCTCTGTTTAAAAAACAGGAAAAGAAAGGAAAAGCATTTCCAGAGGAAACAATACCCTGAAAGTATGTTTCCCACTCCATTTCCTTGAGGGTTGAAATGTCATTCATTCCACACCCGCCTCTCTGTTGCATCTCTAGCACAGCAGCTAGAAGTTTGGATTTGAACTGAGAGCACAGGATTCAGTAAGGGTTAACGATTAACTAGCATTTACAAAGTGTTTCAGATTGTTCAAAGTACTTTACATATCTCAGAGCCAGCCTAGACATAAAGGCGGCTACCATGTTTGTTTGTTCACATGTCTGCCCTTATTAGCACACAAGATAAGTGAGTGAATCTAACTTTAGGATCAAAAAGGACATGCGAACAGAAAGGGAAGTCAGTGCTCCGTTCCCACCCTTGCTTCACTTACCCAAGAAACTTTTTAATCTTTTTTTCCCCTTTGCCTGTCTGATATTGGAAACACACTAAGCCTGGGGCATTAAAGCACAAGGACGGAGCTAAAGGAAGTTAAAATTAGACCCTATGCAAGAGCAAACACTAATACTGATATGAAAGCAAGCAACTGGATGGTACTATCAAATGGTGGTCCTCGTTAGATTATTTATTTATTTATTTATTTATTTGCAGCATTTATATTTCGGCCTTCTCACCCCGAAGGGGACTCAGGGCGGATCACATTACACACATAGGCAAACATTCAATGCCTTTTAACATAGAACAAAGACAGACAAACATAGGCTCTGAGCGGGCCTCGAACTCATGACCTCCTGGTCAGAGTGATTCATTGCAGTGATTCATTGCAGCTGCTCTCCAGCCTGCGCCACAGCCCGAGATATCCCAAGCAGCAGGCATCACAATATCCCAGTGCAGAGTTGGGCTGTGTGTGTGTGTGTCAGGAGTAACTTGAGAAACTGCAAGTCACTTCTGGTATGAGAGAATTGGCCGTCTGCAAGGACGTTACCCAGCGGACGGACGGATGTTTTTGATGTTTTTACCAACCTTGTGGGAGGCTTCTCTCATGTCCCCACATGGAGCTGGAGCTGATAGAGGAAGCTCATCCGCACTCTCCCCAGGTTGGATTTGATCAGGCAACCTTCAGGTCAGCAACCCAACCTTCAAGTCATCAGTCCTGCCAGCACAAGGGTTTAACTCACTATGCCACCAGGGGCTCCTGTTGGGCTGAGACACAGGTTACATCGATACTGTAGAATCGATGCAGTTTGACACCACTTTAATTTCCATGGTTCAGTACCAATGCTTCTTGGCAGGGAGTTGGACTTGATATCCCACAAGGCCACTTCCAACTTATGATTCTATGAATTGTGGGAGTTGTAGTTTTACGAGGTCTTTAGTCTTCTCCGCCAAAAAGTGCTAATGCATCACAAAACTGCAATTCCCAGGATTCTATAGCATTGGGCCATGGTAGTTCAAGTGGTGCCAAACTGCATTATATCTGCAGTGTACATCCACCCATAGCTGATCACTTAAGTCCTCCTATGACTGAAGTTATTCATTGATTTTATATCCTTTCTTTCTCCTGGGACAAGATGCAAAGAAACATGTTACTTGGCACACAAATAGAGCAGAAAACAGGCCAGCAAATGAATCCCAGATATGAGCATTTTTCTAGTGGGCAAAGCAGCATGTGTCTGTGCATGTGGAGATGACACGGAAGTAGAGAGTTGGGGTAGTGCCAATGTTCAGCCCTCTGCTTTTGCTCTGCTGCCATATGTTTTTTTCCCCAGTCTTGGTGTTAAAGGCAGGTAGAAAAGCAACTTAACTGGAGAAGTAACTATGGAAAACGAAAGGCAGGAAAAGAGTTAAGACAGACACATAAACCACTTTTATTTTGCCTCTCTCTTTTGCACCCAGGTAACCAATATAGGTGACCCTCCACATGTGTGACCTGAGTTTTGCAGATTTGATTAAAATGTTCTTTCCGAGGAGCTCTAGGTCCTCCACGCAACTCAACCATCATCTTACTATGGACACTGACCATAGCTTTATGAAGAACCTAAAGATTCTTAGATAGGTGTTTGCTTAGATAAAATAAAATGCAAGGTTCTTCCATTTTTGTGGGGGTCCTGTGTCCCTAACCCCAATGAATGTACCTTGACTATACCTTATTTCAGGCATGGGCAAACTTCAGCCCTCCAGGTGTTTTGGTCTCTAACTCCCACAATTCCTAACAGCCGGTAGGCTGTTAGGAATTGTGAAAGTTGGAGTCCAAAACACCTGGCGGGCCGAAGTCTGCTCATGCCTGCCTTTATTTCCTCATCAGAGAATATTTTGAAATAACAGGTTTAGGTGCGTCATGAACCCTCGATATTATAAACACTCGGAAAGAAAAGTATTGTTGACTTCCAAAAATATATTTATGTTGTTGCCAGATACTGGCTATATTCCAGCATTCAGTTAAATATAGTTTGATCATTAGACATACAAGCTGCAGCAAGTTTGTATATATACTCCCCTTAACCATTTTCTTTATGCAAATGGAAGAGATTAGACACTTAATATCAACCATTGGCAAGTCAGAATTTGCTATTATGGCAAAACGTAAGAAACTATGGTTTCCCATAGTTGCTTCTTTGCCCCCTGGTATGCACAAGGTAAGTGACTGTTAGTTTAACTTATATCTCAGAATACATGTGTGTATGACTTCAAAACACCTTACTTCATGTTTAAATAGTTGAAAATATATCATATTGAGGAGGGAGCTAGATTGTTTTCTGCTGCTCCAGAGATTAGGATGCGGAGCGATGGATTAAAACTATAGGAAAAGAAATTCCACCTAAATATCAGGAAGAGATTCCTGACAATAAAAGTGGAATAAGCTGTGTTGAAGTCTCCTTCTTTGAAGGCTTTTAAACAGTGTTTTGATTGTGTGTTCCTGCCTGGTAGAGGGTTGGATTAGATGGCACTTGTGGTCTCCTCCAACTATATAATTCTATGTTATCTTATGGTGACCCAATGAAAGTAAAATGTGTGTAAAACCCATTTTCACTGAGGACCACATCAACTTTATGATTGCCTTCAACAGCCCTTTGAATCCAGGAACTGAGAATCCATGGATAGCGAGTCAACTATATATTTTTTTACACAGTGGTTGGTGCTTTTTAGTTTTTACCCTGTTTGAATCCCCAGATGTTACTGAACATCAATTCCCATCCTTTTTATTATTCTCCATGTGGACTGGGGATAATGGGAACTGCAACCCAGCAGCATCAGTGGCTCTGAGTGTGGCGAAAGGTCAAAGGACTTTTTAAAGGTGGCACAGCAGGTTAAACTGCTGAACTTGCTGATCGAAATATCAGTGGTTTGCATCCAGGGAGTGGGGTGAGCTCCCGCTGTTAGCCCCGGTTTCTGCCAGCCTAGCAATTCGAAAACATGAAAATGTGAGATCAATAGGTACCGTTCCAGCAGGAAGGTAACGGCGCTCCATGCAGTCATGCCGGCCATATGACCTTGGAGGCATCTACGGACAACGCCGGCTCTTCAGCTTAGAAATGGAGATGAGCACCAACCCCCAGTGTCAGACATGACTAGATTTAATGTCAGGAGAAAACCTTTACCTTTACCTTATCATATCCACAAGCCTTGTATCTTGCCCATTCAAACTCCATCCTCCTGATTAACTACAAAAAACTGCAGCCTTCCCGATGTTACTATATCTCAACTCCCATCAGCTCTAGTCATGATCTTTAATGAAGAGTTGTAGACCAGCATCTGGAGAGCCACATAAAATGACATCGCTGGCCAGATTCGGCCCACAGGTCTCATGTTTGACACATGTGGCATAAGGAATAACCAGGTATTACTACGTTAACAACATACATCATGCTTACTCACGGTTATATTTAGAGCACTGTCAGTTATATCGCCATTTCTTTATTTAGAGTTTTGGTACACACCTATCTGGGCAACCACCAGTCTCTTTGCTTTGACACATGGCCCTTGTGCCAAGAACACAAAGCCAAGCTCAAATCTCCTCCCATTGTGCATAACTCCAGCCAAGGTATTTGTATGATTCACACATAGGGAAAGAAGTCTGAGGAATTATCTACTCACCAACCTCCACAAACAGAAGTATTACTTAAATTTATGCTGTAAGTATGCAAGCTTCTTATCTACTCTTTCTAACAGTTTCTAGTATTTTATTGTTAAACATTCAGGCATTGATGGTGGTTATTATGATATAGGTTGCAAGAGTGTAGCCAGTAGAAATGCTGGATTTCAAGCATATCATAGTACCATAGCAGACAGGGGACCACAACACAAAAACCACTGATAGCAAAAAAGTATCTATATACACATGTAGTTAATTTGTTTAAGCTCGAGTATCCCTACCCTGAAATGCTTGGGACCAAGTGTTTTGGATTTTGGAATACCTGTATTTGCGTATATATATATATATATATATATATATATATATATATATACACACAACATGAGTGGCGCAATAGGTTAAACCCTGGTGGCCTGAAGGTTGGGTTGCGGGTTCAAATCTGCGAGATAGGGTGAGCTCCCATCTGTCAGCTCTAGCTTGGGGGGACATGAGAGAAGCCTCCCACCAGGATGGTAACACATTCAGGCATCCCCTGAACAACGTCTCTGTAGACAGCCAATTCTCTCATACCAAGAGTGACTTGCAGTATATTCTCAAGTTGCTTCTGACACGATTAAAAAATCATGAGTGCTTGGAGATGTGATCTAAGTATAAACATGATCACAGAATCATCGAGTTGGAAGAGATGACATGAGCCAACCAGTCCAATCCCATTCTGCCATTCAGGAAAAGCACAATCAAAATACCCCTGACAGATGGCCATCCAGTCTCTGTCAAAAAGCCTCCAAAGAAAGAGCTTCTTTGCACAAAGCCTGAAAATCATTTTTAATAATTGCACATGAACATTTGTGTACATTGAACCATTAGAAAAGAAATATATCACTATCTCAGTGACCCATATGGACAATTGTGGAATATTTTGGAGTTCTGTATAATTCTGGGATGCTCAACTTGTCCATTTCGCCTTTTTAACACAGTTTTTTGAGGGCTGCTGTTACTACCATTTTCTAGAAGGGAACCCCAATGACTAGTTCCAAGATATTTCTTGTCAGGTTCCTCAACTGGCAGAATCAGTAGGGCTGCCTTTGAAGACAGCTCGGAAACTGCAATTAGTACAAAGGTCGGCAGCCAGATTACTAACTGGGGCTGCTTATAGCAGTGGTTCTCAACCTGTGGGTTACCAGATGTTTTGGCCTTCAACTTCCAGAAATCCTAACAGCTGGTAAACTGGGTGGGATTTCTAGGACCACAGGTTGAAATCCTGGGTTCCTAATTATGTCAAAATTTAATGTTATGAGTGTATGAGTCTGAAACATACTGGGAACAATGCTGGCAAAGTGAGAACTAAAGAAATGGGTTCTGTGTAACATCAAAATAAAAGTGCAAGACTCAAATTCTGTCAATGCTGTTGTCTGGGAGAAAGTCACAAGACTTCCTGGGGCTCCTTAACAAAGAGTTAAGCATCCTTTTCTGCAAGGGATTATCATGGAAATTCAGCTGCCAATCACCAGCCCCCAAGTCAACAGGCTCAAGAGTCTGCATATTGTCCATCCATGGGAGAGCTAGGATGATAGCACAATGAAGGCAGTGTGGAGGAGAAAGGACCCTCCAAACAGATTTTTTAAAAATCAAAGAATGTGGCAGCTTTCCATACTTTCTGCCATTTATACTTTTAGGGGAGTATACTATCTCTCAGAAATACATCTGTGTTGAAAGATTGGCTGTAATAAACCTTCTTGGCACGCTGCTCGCAGCAATAATCTTAATGCAGAGGAGGAAATATATTGTAGCGTGCAAAGAGACCGCAATGAATGGTTTCAAAGGGGCAAAAGGGAGGTGAGGCATGGTAGGTAATCTTTTAAAAAGAAAGAAGTGGAAGATCTCATGCTTCCAAAATTGCACAAGTGTACATGTTTAGTTTGGATGTTAATCCCACAAGGTATTTACTGAAATTCCAGGTATACAAGCAAAGCTGTAAGAATTTATTTATTTATTTTTATTTATCACATCAGAAGGGAACTGAGGATTTAGTTATAATGTATTTGAAAACACAAATAAAATTAAAAGCTTGGCATTACACCAAATTTCCTTTGACTAGAAGCTGACCACTTGGAAGTGCCTCTGATGTCAGAGAAAGTCCTCCGTTGTGCATGTGGCAGGGCTCAGGTTGCATTGTAATATGTGGTCTGTGGTTTGCTCTTTTCCACACTCACATGTCATGAGCTCCACTTTGTAGCCCCATTTCCTAAGATTAGCTCCACATCTCAGCAAGCCAGAAAGCAGTCTGTTCAGTGCCTTCCAAGTCGCCCAGTCTTCTGTGTGCCAGGGCGAAATTTCTCATCTGGTATCAGCCAATGATTGAGGTTCTGGGTTTTAACCTGCCACTTTTGGACTCTGGCTCACTGAGGTGTGTCTGTGAGTATCTCTGTAGATCTTAGGAAGCTATTTCTTGATTTAAGGTATTAGCGTGCTGGCTGATATCCGAACAGACGATGGGCCAGAGCTGTCAATGCCTTGGTCCTTCATTACAGGCTGCTACTTCCCAACAGATGTCAGGTGGTGCAATACCGGTGAAACAGTATAATTTCTCAAGTGGTGTAGGGCATAGACATCCTGTGATAATGTGGCATGCCTTATTAAGGGTCACATCCACTGTTTTAATGTGGTGAGATATATTCCACACTGGGCATGCATATTGAGCAGCAGTGGCAAAGCACCAGGGCAGATGTCTTCACTGTGTCTGGTTGTGATCTCCAGGCAGTGCCATCCAGCTTTCATATGATATTATTTCTAGCAACCACTTTTGTTTGATAGTCAAGCCGTGCTTCTTGTAAGTCAGAGGACGGTCCAGGGTAACTCCCAAGTATTTTGCCGTACTGCAGTGCTCCAGTGGGATTCCTTCCCAGGTAATCCTCAGAGTTCGGGATGCTTGTCTGTTCTTAAGATGAAAAACATATGTCTGTATTTTAGCTGGTTTTCCCTGTAATAGGCAGTAAGACCACCCAAAGCTTCAGAGAGCTTCTATTCAACCATTCCAAAGCTCCCTGCCTGAGTGGTGATGGCACAATCATCAGCATAGATGAAACTCTCTGATTCTTCTGGCAGTGGCTGGTCATTTGTGTAAATGTTGAACACTGATGGAGAGAGCATGCTCCCGTGAGGTAGGCCGTTCTTCTGTTTTTGCCATCTGCTTCTCTAGAATTTAACCAAAAAGCTCCTGTTTAGTAGCAGATTTTCTATGAAGCAGGTGAGGTGGTAGCCCTTTGTGATATTATAAAGTTTTCTCAGGAGAAGGCGATGATTTACAGTATCATATGCTGCTGACAGGTCTATGAAGACAGCCCCAGAATGATAAAAATCTTGCTCCTTCAGGTCATCCTGACTGAGAATGCTAGAAAATGTGGTTCAAAAAGTAACTGTTTGAAGCTCTGGTCCTACTCACTAGGATACAGGCTTTCAGATGTTAGCTTATAACGCCCAGTATATGCCATTTCTAGAAGAATTCACAATATTCTTCATCTAGATTAAGTGAAGAATATTGGGAATTGCAGTCCAATATCATATAGAGGGCTGTTCTTTGCTTTGATGATGGTGGTGGTGAGTATGTTTATTTATACCCTGCTTTTTCTCTCCATGAAAAATGTAATGCTTTAACATTATATAAGGAAGCAGAATAAGTTGATAAGTTGATAAGCTCCAGATGATGTTGGGCCACACCTCATATCAGTCCTAGTCAGGATGCCTAAGAAAGACGGAACATGGAAACTACTGTCTAACATAGGCATGGGCAAACTACGGCCCTCCAGGTGTTTTGCACTTCAACTCTCACAATTCCTAACAGCCAGTAGGCTGTATATATTTTTAAATTCCCAACATCAAGCCTTGACTTTGCCATTTTATATAAAAGATACAATTTTACGGTATATAATGGGATCTGAGCAGCAATGAATTTTGGTATCTATAGGGTTCCTAGAAGCAAATCCCAATGCATACTAAAGGTGCACCGTACACATTTATGGTCAGTATGCTGACCTCAGGCTAAATCCTTCCAGATCATACTCAGCCCCAAGTTTCCTGCAGAGGACAACAACAATTTCAATATCAGCTCATCTCTAGAATTCATTTATCTTAGAATTTTATCTAATGACAGCATCAAGCCAGAGCGGAAGGTCACAGGCAGAGAGCCATGAAAATATCTTTCTTATTCCTCCGCCATTTTGTTGTTGTTTTACATAAAAAAGAACATCTGGTGGCCAGAGATAGTCAATTTTTGAACACGAACGTTGCTATTTTGCAATTTTTCATGAACAGAAGCATAGAATCATGGAAGAGACCACAAAAGACATCCAGTCCATCCCCATTCTGCCATGCAGGAAAAGCACCATCAAAGCAACCCCAACAGATAGCCATCCAGTCATTACTTTAAAACCTCCAGAGAAGGAGTCTACACCGCACTCTCAGGCAGCATGTTTCACTATTAAAGAGCTCTTGCTGTAAGAAAGTTCTTCCTAATGTTTAGATGGGATCGTTTTTCCTGCAATTTGAATCTACTGCTCTGTGTCTTAGTCTTCAGAGCAGCAGAAAACAAGTTATCCTCCTCAATGTGACATCCTTTCAAATATTGAAACATGGCTATCATGTCCCCTCTCAGCCTTCTCCTCTCCAAGCTAAACGTACCCAGCACTTTAAGCCGCTCCCCATAGGGACCATTTTAGTTGTCCTTCACGTATTGACACGTTCCAGCTTGTCAATACCCTTCTTGAATTGTGCTGCCCAGAACTGGACACAGTATTTCAGATGAGGTCTAACCAAAGCAGAATAGGATAGGACTATGACTTCCCTTGATCAAGACCAATTGTTCCCAACCTGTGGGCTCCCAGGTATTTTGGACTACAACTTCCAGAAATCCCAGCCAGTTCACTAAGGTAAAGGTAAAGGTTTCCCCTGACGTTAAGTCCAGTCGTGTTAGACTCTGGGGGTTGGTGCTCATCTCCATTTCTAAGCTGAAGAGCCAGCATTGTCCATAGACACCTCCAAGGTCATGTGGCTTGCATGACTGCATGGAGTGCCGTTACCTTCCCGCCGGGGCGGTACCTATTGATCTACTCACTTTTGCATGTTTTCAAACTGCTAGGTTGGCAGGAGCTGGGGCTAACAGTGGGCGCTCATTCCGCTCCCGGGATTTGAACCTAGGACCTTTTGGCCCGCAAGTTCAGCAGCTCAGCGCTTTAACACACTGTGCCATCAGGGTACCCACAAGTTGAGAAACACTGGTCTAGAAACTATACAGTACACCTGTTGATGCAGCCTAGCATCACACTAGCTTTTTTAACTGCTGCATCAGACATTGTCAGGTTGCTTCTTTATCTTGCTTTCCTTGCTCTTTAAGAACTATGAAACCTATTCAACACACTGCTCTTGGTTCTTCTTTTCAAGCTTGTCTTCATCACAAGCAGGGTTAGTATTTTTCTTTTTCAAAACAATCAAATCTGTGGGTACATTTACACTGTAGAATTAATGCAGCCTGACACCACTTTAATCACCATGACTCAATGTTACAGAATCATAAGAGTTGTCCTCTTACAACTCTGTAGCCTTCTTTGCTCAAACACTGTTAATTCCATTTTTGTCTTAAGCATACCCACTTTCCTGACCAAATTCCCTTCAGGTTTTAATTTCAAAGACTGCTTGCTGACTCAGCTACACATTCCACGAGGAGCGATTATTTGTAAGGAAACCTACCAAGGTTTCCTTACTTGATCAATAATACACTATCTTTATTAATAGAGAAACTAAACTCAGTTAATTATTCTGCTGTAGAGTTATATAGTGACAGGACGAGTTATACCACCTTGACTAGAACATCTCATCCTTTTGTTCTCTATCTTCCTCCATCAACTTCCTTCCACTTTCCTTACTCTATTGCTTCTCCAATAAACTCAATTTGGAACACACACCTTTTCCCCAATTTATCCTTTTGTTTCTGTGTGCCTTGAAGTCATTTCTAAATTACACCAACCCTATCATGCGGCTTATTGGAGATGAGGGTGGCTGTCTTGTGAAAAGAATTTTTTAGTACAGGTTAGTGTCCCTTTTCTGGAAATCTGAAATGCTTCAAAATCCAAAAAGGTTCATAAGAATGGCTCGGATAGGGTGCATCTACATGGTCAAATGGAGCCAACTGGCCAGAACTATAACTGGCATGGCTCGGTGCTGTTGAATCATGGGGAGTTGTAGTTGTATAAGGTCTTCAGACATCTCTGCTAAAGAATGCAGGTGGCTCACAAAACTACCACTCCCATATTTCCATAGCATACAGCAATGGCAGTTAAAATGTGGTCAAACTGCATTTATTTGATAGTATAGATCAGCCATGTGAAAACGTTGGCCCTCCAGGTGTTTTGGAATTGTGGGAGTTGAACTCCAAAACACCTGGAGGGCCGAAAATTGCCCATGGCTGGTATAGATGCACTCATAATGACACCTGTGCTTTTGGATAGCTCAATGCACACACATTTTGTTTCAGAACATAATTATTAAAACGATTGTGCCTAAAACTACCCTGAGGAGGCCCCGATGGCGCAGCAGGCTAAACTGCTGAGCTTGCTGACCAAAAGGTCAGTGGTTTGAATCTGGGGAGCAGGATGAGCTCTCACTGTTAGCCCCAGCTTCTGTCAACCATGCAAATACAAGTAGATCAATAGGTACCACTTTGGCGGGAGGGTAACAGCTCTCCAGGAAGTCATACCAGCCACATGACTTTGGAGGTGTCTATGGATAAAGTTGGCTCTGCAGCAAAAATGGAGATGAGTACCAACCCCCAGAGTTGGACACGACTAGACTTAATGTCAGGATAAAACCTTTTACCGTTACCTAAAACTATCCTTGTGCTATGTGTACATGGTGAATATGAAAATATATGTGAATTTTATATTTAGACATGGCTCCCATCATTAAGATAACTCTAAGTATTTGCAAATACACTACACACACACACAATCCCAAAGCCAAAACACATAGGGTCCCGGGCATTTTGAATAAGGAAAATTCAACCTATATTAAGAAGTAGTTCATATCTTCCTTTTCTGTCAGTTCCCTCTCTCGTGCCAGGACTTCTAAACTGCTTTCCTGCACACAACATTTATCCTTGATGAGAAATAATGCTTCTAGGAACTTTAAACCAAAATGAAAAATATTTGGACTGGGGCAGGAATTATGAGGCATTCTAGATATTAGCCGGCAACTTTCCTTCTCTTATCATTTCCTCTGCAGGCTTGGATTTATGGGAAACACTGTCCATAAACATCTACAGGGAGGCACGATTTCTCCAATTTCATAGGACTGCCCTAAGCAAGGAATGCTCAGAGATGCTTTTGCCAGCTCCTTCCTCTGAAATATAGCCTACAGCACCCAGTATCTGCTGGCAATCTCCCATCCAAGTACCAAACAAAGTTGACCTTGCTTAGCGTCCAAGATCAGATGGGATCTGGTGCCTTTAGAGTACTGAGGAGTTTCTAAAAACATTTATACTCCCAGCTTTATCTACAAATCTCAAAGTGACAACTTAAAACAATTACAGAACCCTTATTAAATATTTTGAAACGATTCAACAGGTTGTCTAAGAGCACTGTTGATTTCATTTTGCTTTCCATGTCTACACATGAAGGGTTCAGCCTCTGACAAATCACAGTATCGGTTCCTTTATCTGGAAAATCTTGCTATACAAAAAAACAGGTCTCAGGGTTGCATTGTACATAGCAGATGAAGTGAAGGAAACCAGGACCACCATCCGCTCTGCAAAGAAGCCAGATCCTCCCTGGGCTCCATCCTTCATCAGCTGCCATCTAGTAATTGCTATTCCATCAAGTTCCAACGATCAAGAGAAATAAAGCAGAGCAGAGGCATTGACTTAGCTCATTATTTCACTGAACTATCCTATATACCAGTACTCATGCACATAGTCAAAAATCAACCCAAAAGACTGGGTCAATTGATCAATGACCTATCCATGAGGTCAACTAGTACATGAATATGTATGGTACTTCATTTCTAACAAGCTCCCATGAGCCTTCAAGTCGAGTCTGAATTAAGGCAACCTTATCGCAGGACTATTGTTGACATTTGTTTTGCAAGATTGGTTTGAAGGGGGCTTACCATTGCCTTCCTCTGAAGCAAAGGGAGTGTGATTTGCTCTAACATGCATGATATATTTTGTGCTTTTGCCTAGGTAAGGTAAGGTTTTCCCCTGATATTAAATCTAGTCATGTCTGACTCCGGGGGTTGGTGCTCATTTCCATTTCTAAGCCAAAGAACCGCCATTGTCCATGTGGCCAGCATGACTGCATGGAACACTGTTACCTTCCCGCCGGAGCAGTGCCTATTGATCTACTCACATTTACATGTTTTTGAACTGCTAGGTTGGCAGTTGGGGCTAACAGCAGGAGCTCACCCCACTCCCCACATTTGAACTGCCAACCTTTTGGTCTGCAAGTTCAACAGCTCAGCAGTTTAATCTACTGCACCACCAGAGGCACCCACTTTTTGGCTAGCATCCCTAAAAGGCTATCACTGTTTTATGGATTTTGTTGCATTTAGCCAACACTACTACCTTGTAAAATGTTCACCCAGTGGGTTTCCATGGATAGGCAGGAAACTGAACTCTACTCTTCCAAATTCCCAATCCAGCCCACAAACCACTACACTCCACTAGTACCCTAGCTGGTCATTATAATAGCAATAATCTAAGAAGCAATCCTTCCTTTCCCTCCTCCATCCAAATCCCTTTTTCTTTTGTTATGCCACTGAGATTAATTGCATAGACTGTCTTATTTTTGGATGCAGTTTTCAGAGACTTTGTTTGGCAAAGTGACAGTAAAAAGTCTTCAGATACACAAATAGATAGATGCACATTCATTTTCCAGTGCATGGGCCAAGTGGCACCATCAGTGTATAAGACAGAAACAGGTTTGGGAGGAAATGGATGTGATTATTTATTTATTTATTTATTTATTTACAGCATTTATATTCCACCCTTCTCACCCCAAAGGGGACTCAGGGCGGATCACATTACACATATAGGCAAACATTCAATGCCTTTTAACATAGAACAAAGACAAGACAAACACAGGCTCCGAGCGGGCCTCGAACTCATGACCTCCTGGTCAGAGTGATTCATTGCAGCTGGTTGCAGCTGGTTTGCTCTCCAGTTTTTTTATTAAAAATTTCTCTCCAGGAATCTCTAGATCCTCCAGTATGATTCTATTGTCAATTTCTTGTGGTCATGCTGGAAGACGTAGAGATTTCGAGAGAGAAACAGCTCTCTAGGAATCTCTAGATCAAGCATGGACAAACTTTGGCCCTCCAGGTGTTTTGGACTTCAACTCCCACAATTCCTGGCCTCAGGCCCTTTCCTTTTCCCCCTCAGCCGCTTAAGCTGAACGTTGTTGGTTGTTTCTTCCTTAAACTACTTCTTTTCTAGCTGATCACATGTTTCTCTTATGTGTTTTCTAAGGGACTCCAACTTAAGCTGATCTTATCACAGGATTTTCTTGACAATATTGACTCAGAAGGCGTCTGCTATTGCCTTACTTTAAAGTCAAGGTAACATGATTTGCTCAAGGTCATCCAATGCCTTTCTTTAGCAGAGCAGGAATTCCTATTCTGATCTTCCCAAAATCTAGTCCAACACTCAAATTATCCAACATGTTGGTTCTACCTCAGTATGCTTATTAGACACAAAATGCTATACATCCACTAGAGCAGTGGTTCTCAACCTGTAGGTACCCAGGTGTTTTGGCCTACAACTCCCAGATATCCCAGCCAGTTTACCAGCAGTTAGGATTTCTGGGAGTTGAAGGCCAAAACATCTGGGGACCCACAGGTTGAGAACACTGCACTAGAAAGAGAGAGGAAAAGAGAACTGAATTAATTTGGAAGATGATATGGTGAACTGAAATACTGAACCATAATAGTCTACACAAAAAGTTTTCAATCTTTCATGTTGCAGTCATTTGGGACTTCAACTCTCATAATTCCTGACCATGTCCAGGGGCTTCTGAGTGGCAAAGTCCAAAATATCTGCAGGACCAAAGACTGAGAATCACTGATGTGTAATATAACACTTATTTTCAAGGCCCACTTATTTATTTTATTATTACAATGGGTTTTTGGTATCCACTGGGGTTTGGTTCCAGGACCCCCAGTAGATACCAAAAACTCATAGATGCTCAAGTCCCATTATATAAATTGGAATAGTAACATGGGACCCCTTATATAACGTGGAAAAATGAAGATTTGAATGTTGGGGGATATTTGTATACATTATCTATCTCTATATATTTGTATACATATATCTATATCTGGAAGTGAAATTCACTCCAGAAACAGTTATCATGTGGAAAAGGTGTGTCAACTGAGGCTCTATCACCAATCTTTGTTTCCACAACAAGCCATTTTTTTTTTCAAAACCCAATTATCACAGAGAGAGAAAGTGTGGTTAAATCTTCTGAACAGGGGCACAGACAACAAAACAAATGCCACAGGGGTGTTAACCCTTCCCTATAATATCCAAGGCTATATATATTTTGTGGACTACCTGTATAGATATAAAGATTATGTATACATATGAATATATCGCTACATATAGATATGAATATCTTCAAGTCATGAATGGTGAATCCATGGATACAGAATTTGTGGATAGGAAAGAACAATTGAATTAATTATATTATCGTCATTTATGTGTCATTAGAAGTTATATACTATGTTTCTGAAAAACAAACTGTGATGAACTCCTATGTTCTGAAAAATCAAAACAGGACTCTCTGGGGTGTCTCCAAGTTTGCACCCTTGCTGTGGCCACAAGCACTCTCTCATTCCTTGTTACAATAGACCAACTGGTTGAAACTGACTGATAGCACAAGTCCCAAAATATCGAAGGAACTAACCCCTAAAGCATGTTAGACTAAATCACTGGCCTATTCGCATCAGAAACTGAACTTTTCTCACAATCAGAGCAAGGAACAATCTGTCTCCACCCGAACTGGGCAAAGAACACAGTTCTGCAAATTTCATGTTGGCTCCAGTATGTTATATAGAAGGGAACAAAATCCATACAGTAAGTCCTGCTGCTGTGTTTCATTGGGTTTAATCCCTCCCATATAAGTAAACCAAGGGTTGCAATCTAGGGTAATTGGGGGCATAATCTTAAGAACACTTTCAGTAAACCCCATTGTACTCAGCTTCTCAAATAAACATGCTCAAGATTGTGGACCAAACTTACTTTTCTCCAATATGGTAGTCATTGACTTATACGGGAGATAAACACATATTCATGGGTAACTATTGGGAAAACTATTACGCTCAGACAAATTATTGTACTGGTTCGGAGCTTCTATCTCCAACACTGAGTGGTCTGACATCATGAGAAGTACAATGTGCCTCTGAAAATAGAGATATCATTCTGCACACTTCGGCACAACATCAAGCCAATGGAGAACAATTTTTATCAATTTCAGATGGCCACTGTGTGCCTTCATGCTGTTTCTGGCAAATGGGGGCTCTAAAACATCATGGGATTTTCTGAAGCTAAGAGTATGCAACTTGTCCAATGTGGGCTTTCATGACCAAGCAGGGATTTGAATCCAGAGTTGTAGTCCAAACTACTGCACCATGCTGGATACCTTTATTTTGATTTTATTTTAGTAGTTACATTTATCAGTATATTTCACCATCACTCTTTCTAATGAACTCAAAGTGGTATTCTGTGGTTCTGATCTTCTCTCTTCTATCCAGTATACAATAACCCTGTGAAGCCAGTCAGACTACAAGACTGTGACTGCTAGTGGTCCTATATTATGGCTCAACGCACTGAACTGGATTATATGAGTCTACACTGACCATTTAGTGCAGTATAATGCATCTACACTGCATCATAATGGCAGTGTAGATGAGGCCTCAGGCTACTCAGCCAAAATATTCTAGTAATTTCCCAAACACCATTTCCTGAGATTACATAGCACACACCTCTTATAGTTAAAGTGGAATCCAAAAACTATATTTATGCGAAGGTGGAATAAGACTATAACCACTGCATTAGGCTCACTCTCTCAGATGATTGATGAAAAGTAAAAGGGGAATAGGCAAATTCCTGAAAGATAGGTTTATCAATAGGTATTAGTAATAGAAACTTTTGCTAGAAAAATCTAGCAAAATGTGATCCAACTCAATATGTGGGCTTCCAAGGGTGCATCTACACAGTAGAATTAATATGGTTTGACACTACTTAACTGCCATGACTCAACATTATGGAATTATAGAACTTGCAATTTTATAAGGTCTTCTCTATCCAAAGAGTGCCCGTGCCTCTCTAAACTACAAATCTCATGATTCCATATTCAAAAGCCATGGAGGTCAAAGTGGTTTCAAACTGTATTAATTCAACCGTGTGGATTCACTCTGGTGTTCCCAAAATATTCCAGCCAATATGCATGCCATTAGCTATTTTAGCTAAGGGGGATTCTGGAAGCTGCAAGTCCAAAACAAAACTTTTTCCAGTTTTACTGCTCTTGAAGCTGACTCATTAGATGACAAGGTGGTTGAAAAACATCAAGCGATGCCAAATCTACCGGATGATCTCATGCATTCACTCATTACATATGATAAATACTCAGACACAAATCCAGCGCTAAAACCTAGCTACGGTCAACCCTTCACATTGGTGGTTACAAATTTTGCAAATTTGATTAAATATGATATGTTCTCTCCAGCAATTTCTGGGTCCCCACTATGACTTTTTTGTCAATTTCCTTTTGTCACCTCTCTAGAAATCTCTAGGTTCTCCAATGTGATTCTATGTTGGACTTCCAGTGAAATTATAGAAATTCCTAGAGAGGTATTTGTTCCAGGGAAAATATACCCATTCGTTTATTCACATTTTTCAACTTTCTCAGGGGTCCTATGTCCCTAACCCAGTAAATATGAAAAACAGACTATATAACAGACAGAGTCACATGGGATTTATCTAAGTGTCAGTTCAGCAATTGATTAAGAGTGTACATACACATGCTTGTAGAATCAATGCAGTTTGACACCAGTTTAACTGCAATGGCTCAATGCTATGCAATTTTGGAGAGTTGTAGTTTAACAAGGTCTTCTCTGTCAAATATAGCTAATGCCTCATCAAACTACAACTCCCATTATTCCATAGCTTTGTACCATGGCAGTTCCAGTTATGTCAAACTGAATTAATTCTTCAGTGTAGATGCACCCTATGTCTGCTTTAGTGTGTTTTCTCATCATTAAAGCCAATGTTGGAATTGCCTATGCCATACTACTTCCATCTTGTATGTTTGGACAGAGGGAAATCCAGGAAGCCACAGTTCTGAGTTCGCAAGACCTGAGTATGTGTTGTCGAAAGCGTTCATGGTCAAAATCACTGGGTTGCTGTGAGATTTCCAGGCTGTATGGCCATGTTCCAGAAGCATTATCTCCTGATGTTTCATCCACATCTATGGCAGGCATCCTCAGAGGTTGTGATGCATATTGAAAACTAAGCAAGGGAAGTTTATATATCTGCGGAAGGTCCAGAATGGGAGCCTTGAAGATGCAAGGCTTTTCAATGCTAATCAAGGTGATGAATTGCAACATTCACACTTACCTCCAACTGACAAGAGTTCTTTCTCCCACCCTGGACCTTCCACAGAAATATAAACCTCACTTGCCTAGTTTCCAACAGACCTCACAAACTCTGAGGATGCCTGTCAAAATGTGGGTGAAACATCAGAAGAGAATGCTTCTGGAAAATGGCCATACCGCCTGAAAAACTCAAAGCAACCACTGAGTAGTTATTGTTGATGACACTATGTAACCCAATTTTTATTCCTGGGTTATAAATGTCATTTCCTGGGTTATAAATGTAATTGATTATATAATAAAAGCATAGAAAAGGTTTATTAAACTGAAAAAACTTCCTTTTTGCAGGGCACCCTGTAGCACATTTTGCTATAGATTTTCAATGAATATCTGACAGTCTCAACCAATTCAACAAAGTCTGTGGCAGCTACAAAAGCAAATTTTTTTAGAGTATAACAACTACATTCAAAGTAAGTACCGCACAACTAAACAAGAAATAACACTTTCTAACCAGGAACCGAATTCTTTTCAAAATTTGTTACATAGTGTAACCAGGGTTTCCATTATCAGGACTGGCATAAATCAAAGCAGATCTGACGTCAAACAACAGGTAATTGAAGTGAGGTCTAATGGTACTACTAGCAATAACAATCATGCACAATTGTATACTATGTACTTCCTAAGTGTTCCAAGTGCTTCCGCTATATTGTCTCTCTCATAAATCTTACAACAACTCCGTCCAGCCTTGTTCTCCCTACCCTTTCTATTCCAAATATTAATTTTTTAAATTTAAGTGCGTGGTTGCCGTCTACAAAGAAACTATGCCGAGGGATGGTTGGCTGCCGTCTTTGTTAAGTCAGCATTTGCTGGACTACTCAAAGGCACTTGTTCAGCAGAGCCACTCCGCATTCCCGGCACACGTGCAGGAAGCACAGACGCTTGCAGCCCACCTGCCTCTCCGAACAGCTGGCGTCATCCCTGAAAAATGGGAAGCCAAAGGCAATTTTGCTCATGCTGGGGGTCTCCAACTTGTTCTGCTGAGGGATACCTCTCACATTCAAAAGGAAATCCATATTAAATTATTCAGTGGGTGGAAGCTTGAGTCCTCACAGAGTGGGGAAACCTTGGGTGCATCTACACTATTCAATTAATGCAGATTGATACCACTTGAACTGCCATGGCTCAATGCTATAGAATCATGGAGTTGTAGCTTGGTGGGGCTCCAGCGCTCTTTGGCAGGGAAAGCAAAAGACATCGTAAAATTACACACAATTTCATAGTATTGAACCTAGTGGTATCAAACTGCATTCAGTCTTTAATGTAGATGCACCCCATGATCAGAATCTATCCTCTGTGCCAAAGTGAATAATGTTTCCCCGAATTGCAGACCCAACAATGCTTCAGATGTGACCAAAACCCTGCAAGGAAAGGATTTCATGAGCATATTAGTATGCAACCGTTGTCTGGCATATGTCTCCATATCAATATGCATTGGCTGTATCTCCTGGCAGCAAACTCAAAGCCCCTTTTTTCCTTCCAAAGAGGAAATCCATCTAGTTAAGAGAAGGAAGGAATGAACCGAAAACAGCACCAAACGCATAGAGAAATCATTTCGCCTCAAAGCTCAAATACGATGAGGGGACACACTGACCCCCAAGTCTTTTAATATATGTGTTTTAATGGTCTTATGTTTTTATTGGTGTATTTTTACAATGTTGTCTTGAGGAGAAATGGATAACAAATAAAAATTTATCATTGTTATTATTAAGCCAATTTCCACTCAAAAGTGCTGGTTGGTCACTGGCAGAGAAAGGCACTCTGCCCATGGTCAGAGGTGGGTAACAAATACAAAAGTGGGTTGCTGTGAGTTTTTTGGGCTGTATGGCTATGTTCCAGAAGCATGACCTCCTGATGTTTCGCCCACATCTATGGCAGGCATCCTCAGAGGTTGTGAGGTCTGTTGAAAACTAGGCAAGTGAGGTTTATATATCTGTGGAATATCCCCCAGGCAGGAAGCAGCCAGGCTTTGAAGCTGCAAAGCCGTTCAGTGCTAATCAAGGTGGCCAATTGCAACATTCACACTTGCCTCTTACTCTCATCCTGGACATTCCACAGATACATACCTCACTTGCCCAGTTTCCAACAGGCCACCTCTGGGGATGCCTGCCGTAAATGTCGGCGAAACATCAGGAGAGAATGCTTCTGGAACATGGCCATACAGCCCAAAAAACTCACAGCAACCCAGTGATTCTGGCCATGAAAGCCTTTGACAACACATTAAATACAAAAGTATCACTATTATTATTACTAGTATGCCAACTTCTGCAGAAACAAAAGGATGGGCCTAAACAAAAGCATGTGGACAATTTCAACAGAAAGGAGGAAACCATGAAAATGAACAAAATCTGGCTACCAGTATTTAAAGAACGCTAAAACAGTGGTACTCAACCTGGGGTCTCCAGATGTTTTTGGCCTACAACTCCCAGAAATCCTAACAGATGGTAAACTGGCTGGGATTTCTGGGAGTTGTAGCCCAAAAACATCTGGGGACCCCAGGCTGAGGACCACTGGTCTATAATCAGGAGAGTAAATAAAGAACAACACTCAGAAAACAGAGGAAGTCCTGACATGAAACAATCAGGGCCAGCCAACACCTCTCAACAATGGATTTCCCTGGGCAGGAAGCATCCAGGCTTTGAAGCTGAAAGGCCATTCAATGCTAATCAAGGTGGCCAATTGTAGCATTCACACTTGCTTCCAACAGACAAGAGTTCTTTCTCCCACCCTGGGCCTTCCACAGATATATAAGCCCCACTTGCCTTTTTTCCAACAGACTTCACAACCTCTGAGGGTGCCATTGATGTGGGCGAAACGTCAGGAGTAAATGCCTCTGGAACATGGCCGGAAAACTCACAGCAACCGAGTGATTCCGGCCATGAAAGCCTTCGACAACATATCATGATTATGGTGCAATGGATTGTCCACATAAAAGTGCTGGCAAACATTCATAATGTCATACCTTGGTGGAGAAAGACTCTGCCCATGGTCAGAAGTTGTTGTTGTTATTTTATTATTATTTTATTATGACACAGCAAACAAGATAGACATGCTGGATTTCATATCACAAAATCACAAGTCGAACACTTCCCAAGTGTCTAGGACTGTGTGATGTATTATTATTATTATTATTATTATTATTATTATTATTATTATTATTATTATTATGCCAATGTGCAGCCAAAAGCCCTTTGAAGACTTCCTGATGCTTACTATCGAGAGAAAAAGACGCTCTGCTCGTGCTCAGAGGCATTCTTGCTTTAATAGCTAAACGTTGGCGAGCTTGAACTCCAAGTGGAGAAGTCCTGCTTCCCCTTTTCCCTTTTGAGTGGATTTCCACCGGAGTCCAGAATCCACTTCTGCCCAGGAGCAGGTGACTCTGGCTCCAAGCCGAAGCGAGACCAGAAACTGGGCAGCTCTGTTTGGGGTTTGTTTAATACCCTTATTTCCCTTTGGATATGTGTCCTGCCCTCCCCCCCCCCCCCCCGCCCGTCCCCCGAATATAACCAAATAGGTGAACCAAATTAGGCATGTGATTATTTATTACCTTTCCTGGCTCCCAGCTGAAGCCGCGTTTTGGAGAGAGAGAGGGAGAGAAAGAGAACAAATCCACTCCGATTCAACTCCCGACAGGACTCTCAGGCGGTGCGGCTGACTCTTTTTGTAATCCAGTCGGAGAAGGGAAAGAAAGGAGAGGGAGAGGAAGCTGTGCGGCGGGGGAAGGGGTCCCAAGAGAAGCTCCTCTTCGCTTCGGGTCTTTTTGCCAGGGCCAGCCAGCCCTCCTCCTCCTCCTCCTGCTGCGAAGTTGCTCGGCCAGTTGCTCCGGACTGAGCTCATCCAGCCCTTGCCTCTTCCCTCCCCAATACCGAGCTCACTCACAGGCGCTTTGGGGCGGAGATTCCGACTCCGACAGGCTGGGCTCTGGGTGGGTTTGGCAGGCCTAGGGATGCCCCTCCCCACTCTCCTCCTTTCTCTCTCTCTCTCTCTCCCTTGTTCTTTCTCTCTTTCTTTCTTCTCCAGCTAGCTCACAGCCCCCTTCCCTCCCTTTCAGCCTGGCTTGGCTTTCCCCACCGGCCCCTCTCTGAAAGGAACTCACGCCTTTTCGCTCAGCTGTTGGCAAAGGGCTGCTTCACCACTACCTCACCACAAGCTACTTCTAGTGGGACATTTATTTATTTATTTACAGTATTTATATTCCACCCTTCTCACCCCGAAGGGGACTCAGGGCGGATCACATTATACACACATAGGGCAAACATTCAATGCCCATAAACACATCAAACAGAGACCGAGACAGACAGACGCAGAGGCAATTTAACCTTCTCCTGAGGGGATGTTCGATTCTGGCCACAGGGGGGAGCAGCTGCTTCATCATCCACTCTGAGGGCACTTCCTCATTCCAGGTCGTAAATTAGTTAAACTTGCCTCCCCACTTTTTTTATAAGTGGTACCTTATTTCCTACTTGATAGATGCAACTATCTTTCGGGTTGCTAGGTCAGCAACAAGCAGGGACTATTTTTTATTTTTAATTGATGGGTGCTCACTCCGCCACGGGCTGGCCTCGAACTCATGACCTCATGGTCAGAGTAATTTATTGCAGCTGCTCAACAGCCTGCGCCACAGCTCGGCCCCAATGAATTGTATGATCAGAAAGATGGAGTAGCCATGGGGAGCCCGCTCAGCCCCGTCATAGCTAATTTCTGGAACACTTTGAGAAACAAGCCCTGGAAACAGCAACAAAAAAGCCCACAATATGGTTCAGCCTTTGGAACCATGGAGAAGAAGAACTCAGCAAGTTCCTGGATCACTTCAACAGCATCCACCCAAACATCCAGTTCACCATGGAAAAAAGGAAATTAAGGAAAACTGCCATTTCTAGATGTCCTGGTCACCCACAAACCCAATCAACAATTGGGACTCACAATGTAATACAGTAGAGTCTCGCTTATCCAACATAAACGGGCCGGCAGAACGTTGGATAAGCAAATATGTTGGATAATAAGGAGAGATTAAGGAAAAACCTATTAAACATTAAATTAGATTATGATTTTGCAAATTAAGCACCAAAACATCATGTTATAAAACAAATTTGACAGAAAAAGTAGTTCAATACACAGTAATGCTAAGTAGTAATTACAGTATTTACGGATTTAGCACCAAAATATCATGATGCATTGAAAACATTGACTACAAAAATGTGTTGGATAATCCAGAACGTTGGATAAGTGAGTGTTGGATAAGTGAGACTCTACTGTAATAATAATAATAATAATAACTTTATTCTTATACCCCGCCCCATCTCCCCGAAGGGACTCGGGGCGGCTTACATGGGGCCAAGCCCGGAACAGCAATATAACAGCAAACACAAACAATAAAACAGATCAATCAGCAATAAAACATCAAACAAAGATAAAAACAATCATAAAAAGTCACATACAAGATAAAATCTAATATACAGAAAACCTACACACAAGGATAAATAGGTTAAAGGTAAAAGTTTTCCCCTGACATTAAGTCGAGAGTGACCGACTCTGGGGAGTTGGTGCTCTCATCTCCATTTCTAAGCCGAAGAGCCGGCGTTGTCCGTAGACACCTCCAAGGTCATGTGGCCGGCATGGAGCGCCGTTACCGTCCCACCGGAGCGGTACCTATTGATCTACTCACATTTGCATGTTTTCGAACTGTTGGTTGGCAGGAGCTGGGGCTAACAGCGGATGCTCATTCTGTTCCCGGGATTTGAACCTGGCACCTTTTGGTCCGCAAGTTCAGCAGCTCAGCGCTTTAACACACTGTGCCACCAGGGGCCAGGGGATAAATACCTACATCCAAACAACAACCATCAGTACTATCCCCCCATGTTGTTTAACATATACATGAAGCCACTGGGAGAGATCATCAGGAGTTTCAGAGCAAAAAAGATCTTGGAGTCCTTTTGGACAACAAGTTAAACATGACCCAACAATGTGATGCAGCGGCAAAAAAATAAATTTAAAAAATGGGATTTTGGCCTGCATAAATAGGAGTCTAATACCTAGACCCAGGAAGGGCATACTCCCCTCTATTCTGCCTTGATCAGACCACACCTGTGTCCAATTCTAGGCACTGCAATTGAAGGGAGATGTTGACAAGTTGGAATGCATCCAGAGGAAGGTGACTAAAATGATCAAGAGTCTGGAGAACAAGCCCTCTGAGGAGCGGCTTAAAGAGCTGGGCATGTTTAGTCTGCAGAAGAGAAGGCTGAGAAGAGACATGATGAGGGCCATGTATCAAGATGTGAGGGGAAGTCATAGGGAGGAGGGAGCAAGCTTGTTTTCTGCTGCCCTGGAGACTAGGACGCGGAACAATGGCTTCAAAACTACAGGAAAGGAGATTCCACCTGAACATTAGGAAGAACTTCCTCACTGTAAGAGCTGTTCAGCAGTGGAACTCTCTGTCCTGGAGTGTGGTTGAAGCTCCTCATTTGGAGGCTTTTAATCAGAGGCTGGATGACCATCTGTCGAGGGTGCTTTGAATGAGATTTTCCTGCTTCTGGGCAGGGGGTTGGACTGGATGACCCACAAGGTCTATTCCAACTCTATGATTCTATATAAAGCATGTGCTTCTGCAGAACACCAGCAAACATTCCTTACACTGTTAATCATTGTTCATGTGTGAATACAACAAAAATGTGATCTCACGCTGACCTTACTGCTGAACAAGAAGTTTATAAAGTACTGAAAAATCAAAATTAGTGAAGTGTGAAAAACACTATGCAAGCACCTTGAAAAACACCAGTTTCTTTTCATTTTCAGGGAATGAAAAGTTTCTGCTTACTTGTCATTGGCCTTTGAATCTGATGGGCAGAAACTATTGAGGTTCGACACTAAAGTATTACAAAGTGTACACATGCCTTCAAGTCACATGTTGATGCATTTTATCCAGTTTTCTTAGGCAAGGAATACTCAGGGATGCTTTTTGCCAGCAGCTTCCTCTGAAATATAATCTATAGCACCTGTATTTATTGGTTATCTCCCACCCAAGTTCTTACCAAGATTGGCCCTGCTTAGCTTCCATGATAAAATGGGATCTGATGCCCTTAGGGTAAGGTAGCATTTTAGTAGTCTGAAGCTGGTCGGTTATGTGAATGTTTGGGCTACAACTTGGGAAAGTTCCTTTTGGGGCTATTCCAAATAGCAAATTTTCCCAGAATAGTGTACCCTTGGTATCTGCTGGAGTTTGGCTCCAGGACCCACTGTGGAACAAACCTATGGATGATCAGATCCCATTAGATAAGATTCAGGCAAGATCAGGTGCTTTTAGTAGTGCAGAAAAATGGCAAAATTAGTTTCCACGGTTTTCTTTTTTTATTTGGAATATTTTCAAGCCATGGATGCCTTAACTGTGGATGGAGAACCTGTGGATCCAGATAGTCGACTACTGATTTGGGCTAAAAAATGTTGGAGTGAGCTGTGAAGAAATAACTGTAACACTAAAAGAGCGAGGAAGGATTTTAAGCTTTCTCTGATTCAGCCCAAAATACTGTGACATTTCCTTGGGAATAAAAATGGAGAAAGGAAACCATCAGAATGGATTTTATCCTGAGAGAGAAGGAACCAACGTCAGAGTTCATCAACCAACTTTTGTACCATTTTACATTTTTTGGCACAAAGTGACCATAGGGGTTGAATCATACCGTTATCAAACTCAGGATTTCCTGGCTTCAGGCATGACTTAGATCCTGCCTCTGTCCTGAAATAGGATTTCCACAGTACCTCTCCAGACTGGAAATTACAGAATTAATAAAAGTGAAAGCTAAGCTGGCAGAAAATCAGCCCGTCACAAATGTGAAAGCATTTCCCAAGGTCAAAAGGCCTCCTTTTGATTATGGATGAACCTGAGAGTTCTGTTCGTACATATGGATGTTGAATATTTTATACTTCTTTAAGGGCTGGGGAAAACACATTTTGCAAAACATGGGGATCAGCCAGTTCTTCTCCTTGGAGCCAGTTTGGATGGAGAAAAGATATCAATGTGCCAGAGTGAAGGAGGATCTGGTTGTAATTGGTGGATTTGGTTCGCCTCCCTTCCCACCTCTCTCGCTTTATGTTCACAGCTAAACTTATTATGACAAGAAGGTCTTTGTGTTCTTCTCTTATATCAAGAACAGGAAGAAAGAATGTGTTCTGTAACATCTTAAAGATTAACAGATTTATTGTGACATAAATTGTCACAATATCCCCAATGGAGTGTGTTCTGGTCTGCAAAAAATGTGCCATAATTACTCTGCTAGTCTTTTAAGGTGCCACTGAACTCTCTTTTGGTCTCAGCCTCACCCACTTTCTGGTCCACACAGAGTGCATCTCCACTACTGAATTAATGCAGCTTGAAACCACTTCAATTGACATGGTTCACTGCTATGCAATCCTGGGATTTGTAGTTTGGTGAGGCACTAGCATTCGTTGCCAGATCTGATAAAACTCCAGATTCCAGGATTCCACTGCATTAAGCCATAGTACGTAGTTAAAGTGGTTGAATGCTGCAATAATTCTATATATAGATCAGGCATGTGCAAATTTCAGCCCTCCAGGTGTTTTGGACTTCAACTCCCACAATTCCTAACAGCATACCAGCTGTTAGGAATTGTGGTAGTTGAAGTCCAAAATACCTGGAGGACCTAAATTTACCCAGATGCACCCTCACTTTAGAATGAGCTTAGTTAAGGTAAAGGTTTTCCCCTGACATTAAATCTAGTTGTGCCCAACTCTGTGGGTTGATGTTCAAGCTGAAGAGCTGACATTGTCTGTAGACACCTCCAAGGTCATGTGGCCGGCATGACTACATGGAGTGCCGTTACCAGAGCAGTACCTATTAATCTACCCACATTTGCATGTTTTCGAACTGCTAGGTCAGCAGATGCTGAGGCTAACAGCAGAAGCTCCCCCGCTCTGAACCGCTGACCTTTTGGTCAGCAGGTTCAGCAACTCAACGGTTTAGTCCACTGTGCCACCAGGGGCTTCCAGTGCTTTGTTATCCTTTTCTAAACTGAAACCTAGTATCGGAGCAGGAAATCGTGAGAAAAAAAAACTTAGGAAGAAAATGATTGGTGTACAGTTGGATGTTTGCACAGGAGAGAGTTAATGGTGTTTACCTATCAAGTGTACCAAATGCCTTTATTACCAGAAGAAGAATTGGATGATTGTTCTCAAAAGCTGCCCTTGACAACGGATGACATCAATGAGAAAGACATCTCAGGTATCGCTGCCTCCCCGCCTACAGGCTTGTAATCTAGGCGCCAGTGAAGGAAACAAAAATGTCAGACTGTGATTTGTAATAATACTGCATGGTGGAGGAAGATGTATTGCTGCTGAATGTCTTCACATGGTTTTTTGGCTTATGGTAACCCTAGTGCACACTTAGCCAAAGGTTTTCTTGATGTGTACAACATCAAAATCTTTTTATTCAGGCAGGCTTTTAAAAAAGAAAGTTTTTAAAACCAAGTCAGAGGGCATTGTGTGGTGGTTTATATATTTTAAACTATTTTAATTGAGTTAATTATTCATTTTTATATCTAGTTCTATTTTCGGAGGCCTCCAGTGGCTCAGTGTGTTAAAGCGCTGAGCTGCTGAACTTGCAGACCAAATGGTCGCAGGTTCGAATCCAGGGAGCGGAATGAGCGCCCACTGTTAGCCCCAACTTCTGCCAATCTAGCAGTTCGAAAACATGCAAATGTGAGTAGATCAATAGGTACTGCTCCAGCAGAAAGTTAACGGTGCTCCATGCAGTCATGCTGGCCACATGACCTTGGAGGTGTCTACAGACAACACCGGCTCTTTGGCTTAGAAATTGAGATGTGCACCAACCCCCAGAGTCGGACACTACTGGACTTAACGTCAGGGGAAATCTTTACCTTTACCTTTACCTTAATTCTATTTTAATGTTTACAGTCCTTGTGTTTATAATTGTATGGTATTGTTTTAGCCACGATTCAAATTCACCACTTTGAGTCTCTAGTAGTAGTCGTAGTAGCAGTAGTAACTCACACAGCCAAGTATAGTCTTTGATGAAGTTGCCATTTGTTGCATGCCTTCAAGTTGTTTTTGATTTATGGCAGCCCAAAGGCATGCTTGTCTTGGTGTTTTCACTCTTTGTATTCTTATGTATTAATAAGAACACAAAGTGGCCAAGTCTGACCCTGGGAAGTCAGACTTGGCCACGGTGGTCCACATTCTCATCACATTTCGAATAGACTACTGCAATGTGCTCAGTTGTGGAGCTCCTTCGCAAGATCAGATTGGCCCCCTCCATCCTGGCATTTAGAAAACAAGTTAAAAGTTGGGTATTCAGAGCGTGACATAAATGCAATCTAATATCCTGTTATGACACGGTCAGAAATGATGCAGCTGAACTATAACTAGGATTGGTGTAATGTGGCATTGGTGTATTGGATTTATCATGCTTAATACGTTGCTGGTTTTAAATTATCTTATGTTTACTGTTTTAATGATTTTATGTTATGTTTTAAGGGTTTGTATAATCGAGACACTGAATGTTAGCCTAAATATATGATGTGCGCCACTCTGAGTCCTCTGTGGTGTGAGAAGAGTGGGATATAAATGAAGTAAATAAATAAATGAAATCACAGTACAACATTCAAACCATTACACTATGCTGGGAGATATATACATCTAAGACAGAGTCTAGATACCATATAGCAGGCATGGGCAAACTTGGGCCCTCCAGGTGTTTTGGACTTCAACTCCCACAATTCCTAACAGCCGGTAGGCTGTTAGGAATTGTGAGAGATGAAGTCCAAAACACCTGGAGGGCCCAAGTTTGCCCATGCCTGCCCTATAGGGACCAAACCCATCCAATCTTCAAGCTAAGCAGGGACTGCCTAGGTTTAGCACTTGTATGGGAAACAGTCAACAAAAACCAGATGCTGTAAGAAAAAGAACTGACAAAACTACCTCTGAGTATTTTTTGTCTAGGAAAACACTATGAAATTTAAGAGGTTGCCATAAGTTATAGGCAACTTGAAGGCATATGGATAAACACACATCCAGTATTTGTGCTTTTGAGGCTCTGTGGGCATTGAGATGTTAGCTATCTCCTTAGAGATCTCTTGCGGGAACAGTGGAATTTGGCTGTCTGTCAGTGTCTTTAAGCTGTCTGCCTCCACCTATGCTCCGCCGGTGTCTTTGTAAACAAGGAAAATATTACAAAATGCCAAGGAGCCTCCAGCAACTGCCTTCCAACGGAAATCAAACTTCAGTAAGCACCGTAACCCTGAAAATTCTCGCAGTTGGCAGAAGTGAGGCAGATGAGACTCTATTATCTTGTACTGATGCTTTATATGTGTAAATGTACCTTCAAGTTGCATGTCAACTTATGGCAGCCCCATCAATTTCATAGGGTCTGGCAAGTGTTGCTTTTGCACATCCCTTCCTCTGAAATATAATCTGCAGCACTGGGTATCCGTTGGTTGTCTCCCATCCAGGTATAAATCAAAGTTTATGTCACCCCAAATCAGCCATCTCATTATAACTAATGATAGAGTTAGCCATCAAGATTTGGATAGAATGAAGGCAGCATTTAGCATTTTAGACAAGTCCATTCAGTTCTAATTTTATTTATTTTTTTGCCCCTAGCAACCTAGAATCTGTGTAGCTCAGCTGTTTGCAAATTATATAGCACACACTGAGAGGCATGGGCAAGAATCTGTGTTTATGTCTAATTTAGCTCATTGTACGCTGGAAATGAGTCAAAGGAGACCAGCATAGATGATTGCTAGTGAGGAATGCATTATTAACAGAAGAAGGAAATGCTGAAGGGACTGGGCAGGTGTAAAGAAGATTAATGGGAACATGGGCAACATTTTTCCAAGAATCACATAAACTGCTGTAAACACAATTACAGACACACCAAGCGAAGGAAAACCACTGGTTGTGCTTGCTGGGAGTTTCTGGGAACCTCCATCTGAAAAAAGTAAAAAAGGTAAAGATTTCCCCTGACGTTAGGTCTTGTCTTGTCTGACTCTGGGGGTTGGTGCTCATCTCCATTTGTAAGCTGAAGAGCCAGCGTTGTCTGTAGACACCTCCAAGGTCATGTGGCCGGCATGACTGCATGGAGTGCCATTACCTTCCCGCCGGAGTGGTACCTATTGATCTACTCACATTTGCATGTTTTTAAACTGCTAGGTTGGCAGAAGCTGGGGCTAACAGCGGGCGCTCATACCATTCCCTGGATTCGAACCTGTGACCTTTTGGTCTGCAAGTTCAGCAGCTCAGCGCTTTAACACTCTTCACCACCAGAGAAAAGTAACATTTCTAATTTTATGTTGTGGAGGGATGGTTGCAGCATGCCATCCCAGCAAATTCCAGTTACTACCTCACCTCTCACCTGTGGTACAGAAGCTCTCTGAAGCTTTAGGTGCTCTTACTGTCTATTACAGAGAAAACCAGCTGGTTCCTAATCCATCTAAAACACAGACGTATGCTTTTCACCTTAAGAACAGACAAGCATCTTGAGCTCTGAGGATCACCTGAGAAGGAATCCCATTGGAGCATTGCAGCACACCCAAATACTTGGGAGTTACCATGGACCGTCCTCTGACCTATAAGAAGCACTTCCTGACTATCAAGCAAAAAGTGGGTGCTAGAAATCATATCATATGAAAGCTGACTGGCACAACCTGGGATCACAACCAGACACAGTGAAGACATCTGCCTTTGCGCTTTGTATTCTGCTGCTGAATACACATGCCTAGTGTGGAACACATCTCACCACATTAAAACAGTGGATATGGCTCATAATGAGACATGCCACATTATCACAGGATGTCTACGCCCCACACCACTGGAGAAATTATACTGCTTAGCTAGTATTGCACCATCTGACATCCTCTGGGAAATAGTAGCCAACAATGCCAGGACCAAGGTAGTAATACCTCCAGCCCATCCCCTGTTCGAATATCAGCCAGCACGCCAACACCTTAAATAAAGAAATAATTTTCCAAGATCTAGAGAGACACTCACAGGAACAAATCAGCAAGCAAGAATCCAAAAGTAGCAGGCTAAAACCCAGAACCTCAAGGCATGGCTGACACCAAATGAGAGACTCCCTCCTGGGCACACAGAAGACTGGGCGACTTGGAAGGTACTGAACAGACTGTGCTCTGGCACCGCAAGATGCAGAGCCAATCTTAAGAAATGGGGCCACAAATGGGAGTCCACGACATGTGAGTGTGGAGAAGAGCAAACCACAGGCCACCTCTTATAATGCAGTCTGAGCCCTGCCACGGGCACAATGGAGGACTTTCTTATAGCAACACCAGAGGCACTCCAAATGGCCAGCTGCTGATCAAAGGACATTTAGTATAATGCCAAGTTTTTAACCTTGTTTGTGTTTCAAAATACATTACCACTGTACCCTTGGTCTGTTTCTGACATGATAAATAAATAAAATACCTCTGGTACCCCATATCAATGTGCTGGGTTACACTTCTCACCATCCACATCCAATACCAACTAATATCCATGGTCCCTGTCTAATGATGAGTTCTGTGTCCATCCAATGCATCTGTCCCATGGCTGGGGAAGGAGGGTTCAATAATGTATACACATTTGGAATAATGTGCATTGTTCCAATTGCCCAAAAAAGATGGTTGTATTGATACTTCAAAATTATAGCCGTTTGGACCCTCATTAATTGTTATGGCTCCATAATATGAAATTCTGGATGTTGTAGTTTTGGGAGCTGTTTCTCTTTCCATAGAATGCAGCTACGGCAATTAAAGTGGTGTCAAGCTGCTAATACTCTGCAGTATGGCTGGTCTTGATATTGGAGAAAATATAATACAGAGGCTTCTGAAACAAATATAGGAAACCTAAAGTGCTTAGCCTTTTAAAAAAAATGAGCGGGGAAGGGGAGATGCTGAAGAGTAATGCTGTTTATTATACTATAAAGGATGATGCTGAGAGGGAAAAAGACAGTATTCTCTCTCTTTATTACCAACACAGAAGGAAATACTTCTTCATATAAAGTATAATTAGCTTACAGAATTTATCATCACCAGATGCAGCAACGTGACCAGAGTACCAATGTTTTAAAGAAAGGATTACAGCAAACAAAGAGATCTATCAGCAGCTTTTTAACTTGACCGCTAAAACTAGAGCGTTCAGAGGCAATGTGTGTCTCTAGGTGACAGATGCTGGCGACAAAGAGGCTGAGATGGATGTCTGCCTTCTGCAGGCTTTCCAATAATATCTGGCTGGAGAAAGAAAACTGGCCAGATTCTACAAGGCCATTCTTCTGTTTCTATCTAAGGAAGCATTTTCTTATTTTTAGTAGGTTGGCATTAAAAGAAGCTGGAGTTGTGGATATTCCTTCCTATACATTTTAAAGGGAAACACTAAATACCCCAAAAGGCAGCAGATCTCAACTGATCTTGGACGCTAAGCAGAGTCAGCTCTGTTTAGTAATTGGAGACTGCCAATGAATACCAGGTGCTGTAGGCTATATTTTAGGGAAGTAACTGGCAGCATCCTATCTGGATGAGGGCGAACAAATTGAAGTTGAATCCAGACAAAACGGAGGTCTCTTGGTCAGTCGTAAGGCCGAACAGGGTATAGGGTTACAGCCTGTGCTGGATGGGGTCACACTCCCCTTGAAGGCATAGGTTTGCAGCTTGGGAGTCCTCCTGGACTCATCGCTGAGCCTGGGACCTCAGGTTTCGGTGGTGACTAGGGGCAATTTCACACAATTAAAATTTGTGCACCAGTTGCGCCCATACCTTGGGAAGTCAGACTTGGCCACGGTGGTCCACACACTCATTACATCTAGGATAGACTACCGCAACATGCTCTACAAGGGTTGCTTTTAAAGACTGTTTGGAAGCTTCCAATAGTCCAATGAGCGGCAGTCAGGTTAATAATTGGGGCGGCATACAGGGAGCACACAACTCCCATGTTGTGTCAGCTCCATTGACTGCCAGTTAGCTACCAAGCACAATTCAAAGTGCTGGCTTTGGCCTATAAAGCCCTAATTGGCCCCAGCTCAGTTTACCTGTCCGAACGCATCTCCCTCTATGAACCAACACGGAGATTAAGATCTTGTGGGAAAGCCCTGCTCTCGGTCCCACCACCGTCACAGTTGCGATTGGCGGGGACGGGAGACAGGGCCTTCTCAGTGATTGCCCCCCAGCTATGGAACTCCCTCCCTAGGGAGATTACATCAGCCCCTCCCCCCTTCCTGTCCTTCAGAAAGAGGGTAAAGACCTGACTGTGGGACCAAGCCTTTGGGGCAATGCAATGAAGCAATGACAGGAAACCTACTCCGCTAACCGGAGTCAGTTGAATTCGTTTCTCCATGCCTCACAACCTCTGAGGATGCCTGCCATAAATGTGGGTGAAACGTCAGGAGAGAATACTTCTAGAACATGGCCATACAGCCCGAAATGCGTACAACAACTCTGAATTTGTCACAGTTTGTTTTTCAGGAATGTAGTATATAACTATGAATTAAACAATAATGGTGACCGGAGCCAGTATGGTGTCCTGAGTTGGTTTAAACAGCTGATTTTAAAGTAGATATAAGTGATTTTAATGTGTAATGTTTTAATTTTTAATATTTTTAATGTTTTAATGTTTGTGTATATTTACATTTATTTTATGCCCGGCATGGAATGCTTGCCATATATATATTGTGCTCCGCCCTGAGTCCCCTTTGGGGTGAGAAGGGCGAAATATAAATGTTTTAAATAAATAAATAACATCTGAGTATTCCTTGAATACAAAAACCCTATAAAATTCATGGGGTCACCATGTGGACTTGAAGGGCTATAGTTTTCTCTACCAAGATGTGAGTTTGAATGGTTCTACTCCAGCAACAGTGTGAAAGGCAATGTGGTATATTGTAATTGTCCTCCAATTGTTTTGGCTTTCCGTTCCTGGCAATCAGCTAAACTGGCTGAGGCTTCTGGGAATTGAAATCCCAAACATTTGGAGGACTGAAGGTTGGGAAACACTGGTATAATGGGTTGCTGTGAGTTTTCCGAGCTGTATGGCCATGTTCCAGAAGCATTCTCTCCTTAGGATGCTTCTGGAACATGGCCATACAACCCATAAAGCTCACAGCAACCCAGTTATTCCAGCCATAAAAGCCTTCAACAACATACTGGTGTAATGGTTTCAGTTTTGGATTGGGATTCCAGCAGATCAGAATTCAAATCCCAGTTTAGTCAAAGAAATCCACTGAATGCAATTGGGCAAATCATGCTTTCTCAGTCCCACAGGAAAGTGATGACAAACCTTCTGAGCAACTCTTGCCCAGAAAACTCCATCATAGGTTTGCCATAAGTCAGAAGAGACTTAAAGGCATGCAACAATGATGCTAGCAGATGATGGGAGAATTTGAGAGTCCTAGGGTGCATCTAAAATGCAGAATTAATATATGTTGATGGCATTTTGACTGCTAAGTCTCAGTGTTCTGGAATCACAAGAGCTGAAATTTTACATAGTCTTTAGCCTTCTCTGCCAAACAGTGCTCATAGCTCACCAAATTACAAATCCCTAGATTCCATAGTATTGAACCATGGCAAGTAAAGTGGTGTCAAGCTGCATTAATTCCACAATGTAGATGTACCCAAAGTCACTCCTTCTAGGCTTGGCCCTCCAAGTATTTGGGGCTCCAAAAAGCCCTAGCCAGCTATTTTAATAGCCAGAAATTCTGGGAGCTGAAGTCCAAAAGACCTGGAGGGCTGCAGGTTATGCAGACCTGTTCTAGACAAATGCTACCAAGAAAGCCTATGACAGGTTTGTCATAAGTCAGAAACAAATTGAAGGCATGCAACAACTCCAGCAGAGGACACACTAGTTGGGGGAATTTGGTTGTTGTAGTCCAGAACACCCCTTACATTTGCAAAGTCTGGTTTTTATGGGCATGGCATTATCTCGTTCAGTCATTTTCGACTCTTCGTGCCTTCATGGACCAGTCCACGCCAGAGCTCCCTGTCAGCCGTCACCGCCCCCAGTTCCTTCAAGGTCGAGCCAGTCACTTCAAGGATACCGTCCGTCCATCTCGCCCTTGGTCATCCTCTCTTCCTTTTTCCTTCCATTTCGCCCAGCATCATGATCTTCTCCAAGCTTTCATGTCTTGTCATGATGTGGCCAAAATACTTCATCTTTGCCTCTAATATCCTTCCCTCCAGTGAGCAGCCGGGCATTATTTCCTGGAGGATGGACTGGTTGGACCTTCTTGTGGTCCAAGGCACTCTCAGAATTTTCCTCCAGCACCAAAGTTCAAAAGTGTCTATCTTCCTTCGCTCAGCCTTCCTTATGGTCCAGCTCTTGCATCCATAGGTTACTATGGGGAATACCATTGCTTTGACTATGCGGACCTTCGTTGCCAGTGTGATGTCTCTGCTTTTCAGTATTTTATCAAGGTTGGCCATTGCTCTTCTCCCAAGAAGTAAACATCTTCTGATTTCCTGGCTGCAGTCTGCATCTGCAGTGATCTTTGCACCTAGAAATATAAAGTCTGTCACTGCCTCCACGTTTTCTCCCTCTATTTGCCAGTTGTCAATCGGTCTGGTTGCCATGATTTTGGTTTTCTTGACGTTTAACTGCAACTCAGCTTTTGCACTTCCTTCTTTCACTTTGGTGATAAGGCTCCTCAGCTCTTCCTCACTTTCAGCCATCAGAGTGGTATCATCTGCATACCTAAGGTTGTTTATGGAGGATCCAGAAATTGTTGTCTGTGGTAACCTTCCCATGTTCCCCTACTGCTCTTTCCATGTTGATTTTTGGATACTAACAAAGAAAATGTGTTTAACACAGGAGGATTATCAGCATGGTGTTTTTCCACTGGTAAGCCAAAGAGCTGCCCTTCCTAAAGCACTCCTGGTTTGATCCTGAGATAACCGGTTCTGTCTCCAAAACAAGTGGTCTGAAGGACACTGTGCTTCGGAGCTTGCAATTCTCCCTTTCCCCCCTATTTCCTGCCACCCAAGCACTTGCTGCAGGCCTCAGCAGGTAAAACATCAACCCTCAACAACTCGTTTAATTGCACCAACGATTTCAACAGGGCAGGTCTAGACGTCTCCTCCTGGATTAACTGAAAATGACTCAGTGAGCAGCTGGGAGGGGAGACAGGGAAGCTGGAATTTCAAGTGAGTTACGCAGCAGGGGGGAGAAGCAGGGAGACCGGGTTCCCAAGAGGAAGAAGAATTCATCCCACAGGATGAGGAGAAGCCTGCCTGAATAATCACAGTAGGAGTAAAGGTATTAAAACACATGCATCAAAAGAATTTTTCATTCTGCTCTGCAACCCATCAAGACTTTCCAAATATGGCAACTTATAAACAAATCAGCAATTAGCTAGTGCCTCCTCTGAGACTTAACAGTACAGGGATTGGAAGGAGATAGAAAAAAGCAGGATGGTTAGGTTATGATTGACTCCGGGTGCATCTACACCAGTGGTTCCCAACCCTTGGTCCTCCAGGTGTTTTGAACTTCAGCACCCACAATGTCTAACAGCTGGTAAAATGTCTCATTTCTGGGATTTTAAGTCCAAAACACCTGGAAGACCAAAGGTTGGGAAGCACTGATCTACATTGTAGAATTAATCCAATTTGATGCCACTTTAACTGTTATGGGGCAATGCTATAGGATCATGGGAGTTGCAATTTTGCGAGGTCTTTAGCCTCCTCTGCCAAGTAGTGCTAGTGCCTCACCAAACTACACTCCCATGCTTCAATAGCATTGAGCGATGGTAGTTTAATAGGTAATTCTTATATGTGGAAAATGAGAAGAGATATGTTCTAGCCCAAATGGATGACAGGCATCCTTGAACTCAGTGAAAAAAGTAATTCCTTGTGTATAAACATGGAATCTTGGAAATAAAGCTATTTCTCCGAGAGAGAGCAATGAAAGAAACATGCTGGCTCTGTCAGCGGACAAAGTGAGGAGACAGCCTCAAGCCACAGACTATGGATGCCATCAAGGATGTCCGATAGCTAGCTCTGACACACAAAGCATGTGGCAATTTTCTTGCACAATGTACAGGAACTACATGAGAAAGTACAGTTTTCCACAGGCCAGACACAGGTCATTCTATTCCTTGAGGCAAAGCACAAATCATTAGAGTTTGAGAGCATCTCCAGATGAAGAAGTTTGAGAACATAAGAGTCCTGCTGAACTACTCCCAAGGCCTATCTACACTGTAGAATTGGTATAGTTTGAAACCACTTTAACTGCCAGGGCTCAGTTTTATGGAATTATGTGTGTTGTAGTTTTATGATGTCTTTAGCCTTCTCCGCCAAAGGCTGCTGGTGCCTTAGCAGAATATAGATACCAGGATTCCATAGTTTTGAGCCATGGCAGTTAAAGTGATGTTAAACCTCATTAATTCTGCAGTGTAGATGCATCCCTGAGTAGGCTGACACTCTCTTTCTGATGGCTATTGGGATGCCCACAAACAACACACTAATCTGATACCTAAAACACACAAGGAAGTTTTGCTTCAGGTGCTACCAAAGCTGGCATCTAATCATGACATGTTAAATTACCAACAATGCCAGATCACATGCCAGTTTCAGGTGTTGATTTTGTAGCATTGAATGTGATGGGCAACCATTAAGAGTCCCATAAAAAAACATTGTTGGTGTGGAAACTCAATTGGCTCAAAGATGGTTGACTCATAGCGTTATAATCACATGGGGAAAACGGCTCCTTGGTATCTGCCAGGGTTTGAATATGAGACCCTCCTCTGGATACCATAATCCATGGATGTCCACACCCCACTGTATATAATGCCATAGAAAAACAGCATCCCTTATATGAAATGGCAGAATCACAATTTGCCTTTTGGATTTAAAAACATATTTTCAAAATGTGGATGGTTGGATCTGTGGATGCAGACACTATAGATATGGAGAGCAGAATATAGTTCGATGTGTTGTCCAAGGCTTTCACACCCAAGGACTGCAATGGTTTAAACTCTTGTACTGACAGATCAGCAGTTTGAATCCGGGGAGAGCGGGCAAGCTCCCTCTGTCAGCTCCAGCTTCCCATGCGGGGACATGAGAGAAGCCTCCCACAAGGATGGTAAAAACATCAAACATCTGGGCGTCCCCTGAGCAACGTCCTTGGAGACGGCCAATTCTCTTACACCTGAAGCAACTCACAGTTTCTCAAGTTGCTCCTGATACACACACACACAAAAACCAGCAATCCAGAATATACTCTTTTTCAAGAAAAATGGTTAGCTGATTCAGTGTGACATTGAAACCACTAATTATTTCAAAGTGAGAAGGCACTGAGTCTGAAGACAACACACCAAAACACTGACAAAGAAGAAAAACAAGTAACAAAGAAGAAGGGAAAGTGAGATTGAGAAGCAATTGTCTCAACCTGCCTTACTCAAATCTCTGGAAAAGGCAGGTTGATACATTTCCTTCCCTGGTTTTGAGTTGGTTTGTATTTCCTTTGTTTGTCCTGGGATGAACTGGAAGGATTACTTTGGAATAAGGAGTAATACCTAGGGATTTTCACACCTACTTGTAATTCAGAATGCGGTCATTTGCCTGGGCCTGTGTCCCTTTTCCAGCATTCTGTACCATTACTACCAATTCTGTTGAATTTGATAGTGCCAAAACAAAACAATCCCAGAGACATACTTTTTTGCTATCCTTTTAAAATAAGGCTGGGGAAATTTGCAGCTTTGTGGCTGTGAGCTAGAGCTGCCGAAGTTAAAATTGGACAGGGTCTGATCTTTTTTAATGGTGGAGATTCAGCAGGTATAGCTGGTTAAAAGCAACACCAGCCGGGGACTCCTTCTCTAACACAACTATTAAAGGTACAGGGACCTTCTCCAGTTTTGAATATCACAATTCCAAATTCCTTCCATGCATCCAGTGCATGAGCTTCCAGAGTCTTCTGAATAAAAGAGTTTTAATGACCCAACTGTGTTTTGCATCCCTTTATTAGAGGGTTTTTAACCAAGATTGAATAGTGCTCTAGCTGTGGATTCTATGCTTCAGCATAGGGTACAATGAGATGACCCTCTGGGGTCTTCCAACTACAATTTTACTATTCTTCAACTGTAGCTCAAAGCCGGTGAAGTGCACTGAGTTAGATCATGGGTGAACTTACACTGTAGAATAAAGGCAGTCTGACAACACTTTAATTGCCATGGCTCACTATATAATCCTGAGAGTAGTCGTTAGGGAGGCAGAGAAGGCTAAAGACCTTGTAAAACTACGACTCCTGTGATTCCATAGCAATGAGACATGCAAGTGGTGTCAAACCACTAATTATACAAACTGCACCATCGGACTTGAAGACAAAAATTTGAATAAGGAAAACACAAACTACAGGAAAGGAGATTCCACTTGAACATCAGGAAGAACTTCCTCACTGTGAGAGCTGTTCGACAGTGGAACTCTCTCCCCGGGGCCGTGGTGGAGGCTCCTTCCTTGGAGGCTTTTAAGCAGAGGCTGGATGGCCATCTGTCGGGGGTGCTTTGAATGCGATTTCCTGCTTCTTAGCAGGGGGTTGGACTAGATGGCCCATGTGGTCTCTTCCAACTCTACTATTCTATGATTCTATGATTCTATGATTCAATGCAGGCAGTTTCCAAGTTACAAACAAGACAGCGTGATTTTAATTGACTGGTAGGTTTTAATGTTATTGTTTAACTTTAATTTTGTAAAATTTTAATATGTTGGATATATGTTGTATATATACTGGACAAGTGCCTGTGTAAGGCGCCTTGCGTCCCCTTTTGAGGTGGGGAAAGGCGGGCTACAAATGTGATAAATAAATAAGATAGATTCTGTAGGTTTGTTCTTAAGCTGAATTTTTATGTAAATCAGAACAGATACATTTTTAAGTGTAACTCCAGCCCTATACAGGGATGCCATAGGGAAGAGTTAACACTCCTGTGGTGTTGTGTTGTTGTCTGTGCCCCTGTTCAGAATATTTCACCTCACTTTCTATCCCTGTGATAACTACATTCTGAAACATTTGGGTTGTTGTGCAAAAAAGGATTGGTGATAAAGCTTCAGTTGAGACACCTTTTTCCCATGATAACTCTTTCAGGAGTGACTTTCCTGAATTTCCTAAAGATAGATTAGAACCCTCGGTGGCGCAGTGGAATGAACCGCTGAGCTGCTGAACTTGCTGACCAAAATGTCAGTGGTTTGAATCTGGAGAGTGGGGTGAGCTCCCACTGTTAGCTCCAGCTTCTGCCAACCTAGCAGTTCGAAAACATGCAAATGTGAGTAGATAAAAAGGAACTGCTCCAGCGGGAATGGCACTCTATGCAGTCATGCTGGCCACATGACCTTGGAGGTGTCTATGGACAATGCCGACTCTTCAGCTTAGAAATGGAGATGAGCACTAACTCCCAGAGTCAGATACGACTAGACTTTATGTCAGGGGAAAACTTTTACCTTTACCTAGAGATAGTTCAGGAAAAAGGTAGGAAGCATGTTTTTTAAAATATATTGCTGAACTACAACTCCAGTCAGGTGCAACTCTCAGAGTCAATGACAAGGCACTACTGAATTTGTAGTCCATCATGCCACACATTCCCCATTCTTGAATCTAGGGTGTAATTTGTGGTACAGAATATGAAAGATTACCTGGAAAAATCCAGGAGAGATGCTGCCCAACAAAGACAGAAATACTGAATTGAAAGGACAAATAATCTGGTTTAGTATAATAAACCTGCCTTCCCGTCTTCTGTTATGCACTGGCAGGGGGTCAGACTAGATGACCCTTGGGATCTCTTCCAACCCTTTGATTCTGTTAAACCAAATTATTTCTCTGGAGCAGATCTGCCTCAGTGAATCCCGTGACCTCTACCCTTCTTGCTTGTCAAGCTCCGTCTTCCTCCACAAATTAATGCCTCTCCTCCTACCAAGACTCCAGAGGCAGTGGAGTGGAGAGGTTTGATTGAACTCATTGAATTCTCAGCACAAAAAAGGGCAAAAAAAAGCCTCACAAGCTGTTTTCCCCACATTCCCTCCCCCTGCTCCATGGTGACCCCAGCTTTTCATAGTGTTCTTGCAGGCAGACTAATCCCAGTAGACAGCTTCCTGTATCACCTGATTATTCTACTGCAAAGTCCAGGAAAACCTATTGATTCACACTGTCCCAGCTGCACACACACACACACACACTTTCTCTCTCTGGGCAAGGCAAAATCTCGCCTTTTATTTAGACCATGCAGGAGGAAATGAGCAGGTTCAGACCTGGAGGCATTTGAAATGGAAAACTGCTGGAGAGGTCATGACCTTTAATTTCTGTGGATTTCGTGCAACCATTTTGCCTCTGTTCTGGTTAAAACCCATTGCTTTTTGTCACCAGGAATAACACAGACTAAGCAAAAACAATTCTTTGTGTCTTGGTTTTTAGGCCTGTTCCTGGGGTTATTTGGTACACTGACTCAGAAAATTGCATTGGATAGACCACACCACTAGTTTCATGATATGGTTATCATGGTTTTCTATGGGTGAGCAGATTTTTGTGTGTGTGTCAGGAGCAACTTGAGAAACTGCAAGTTGCTTCTGGTGTGAGAGAATTGGCTGTCTGCAAGGATGTTGCCCAGGGGATGCCTAGATGTTTGATGTTTTACCATCCTTGTTGGAGGCTTCTCTTATGTCCCCGTAAGGGGAGCTGGAGCTGACAGAGGGAGCTCACCCACTCTCCCCAGACTTAAATGGCCAACCTGTCAGTCAGCAGTCCTGCTAGCACAAGGGTTTAACCCATTGCGCCACTGGGGGCTCTGGTGAGTAGAGTATTCTGGTAGATTATGGCATATGTTCTGTATCTCAAACCTGGAACTGACTGGGGAAAACAGGTGCCATTTTTGGTATCAACAGGTCAAATACACCCAGAAACAGGGCTAACATTTGAGGCAACAAAATGTTAGCCCTAATTTTCTCAACTGATATTCAAGAAAAGACACAGGAGATATTGAAAATTAAATTCAGATTAGAACCAGAGATGTACTTACTGGGATTCACAAACTCTAAATTAAACAAAAATCAAGATGTTCTTCCACATAAGCACGGCGGCCAGACTCATACTGGCAAGAGTATGGAAAAGAAAAAAAATCCCAACCATAGAAGAATGGATACTTCAAGTATTAGATATAATACAAATGGACAACTTAACACAAAAAAAATAAGAGATGGAAAAAACAAAATGGACTGGACAAACTTTATAGAATTTATGAGAAAAAAAGGAATGGACAGATCTAAATATAAAGATAGTCTCAAAGAAAGAGAGCTGGAAAAACAAGAAATGATAGAAGAATGAAAGACAAAATCCTAAAATGTAGATGGGAAGTCAATCAATCTATCTATCTATCTATCTATATTCTTTTTTTGTTTTTTTCTCTTTTTTGATTTTTTATTGTTTTTTTTCTTCCGATCTCCTATATTTTCTTTGTTTTTCACACTATGACACTTTCAATCTTCTTTCTATATCTTTAGATGTTCTCCCACTTTCATTGTACTTATAATCTACAAAATAAATAAAAATTATATTTAAAAAGTGTGTTGGTCAGTGTAATTTATCAATCGGTCTTGCTTCCACAACAGTTCTAGAATCATAGGAGTTTATCAAACAAAGCCACTATTCCAAGGCAGTCACACTATCATTTATAGGTTATGCATAATGGACTAAGCACCTTCGATATCATGCCTCTCTTCATGCGATTACAGGATGCATCAATAGGAGCATAGTGTCAAGATTAAGGAAAATCATAATCTCATCCTACTCTGCTTTGGTCAGACCTCACCTGGAATAACACTGTGTCGAATTCTGGAAATTACAATTCACAAAGGATATTGACAAAATGGAATGTGTCCAGAGGATGATGACCAAAATCATCAAAGGTTTGGAAGCCAAGACCTATGAGAGAGCTGGATATGTTTAGCCTGGATAAAAGAAGGTTGAGAAAGGGCATTGTAGCTATGTTTGAATTCTTGAAAGGAGTTCACATTGAGGAGGGAGCAAGATTGTTTTATGCTGCACCAGGGATTAAGACTCAGAGCAATGGATTCGAATTGGTGGAGGAAAGAGATTTCATCTAAACTTTACGAAGAATTTCCTGAAAACCTGGATGTTTCAACGTGCCATTGATTAATCGGTTCATCTATTGATTAGGTCCCCCTAGCCCTTCTCATGTTCCAGGCTTATAGCATTTTATTATCCGTCCCACCCTTACAGCTGTATTGCACTTGCCCTTACCCCGTCCTCCTATATCTGAACACGCCCACTGTTCTCAGCTACTGGTTGATGGTTATTGTTGTACTTATGTTTTTATGATGTCTGTTGTTGGTTATATTGTTTTAATTATTGATACGTAATGTTTTAATTTGCACTATATTTGATTTCTATTTCTGTTGTGTTTGGTTCCCATGTAAGCCACCCCGAGTCCCTTTGGGGAGATGGTGGTGGAATATAAGAATAAAGTTGTTGTTGTTGTTGTTGTCTTGTTTGTAACTTGGAAACTGCCTGCATTGAATCATAGAATCATAGAATCATAGAATAGTAGAGTTGGAAGAGACCTCATGGGCCATCTAGTCCAACCCCCCGCTAAGAAGCAGGAAATCGCATTCAAAGCACCCCCGACAGATGACCATCCAGCCTCTGCTTAAAAGCCTCCAAAGAAGGAGCCTCCACCACAGTCCGGGGGAGAGAGTTCCACTGCCGAACAGCCCTCACAGTGAGGAAGTTCTTCCTGATGTTCAGGTGGAATCTCCTTTCCTGTAGTTTGAAGCCATTGTTCCGTGTCCTAGTCTGCAGGGCAGCAGAAAACAAGCTTGCTCCCTCCTCACTATGACTTCCCCTCACGTATTTGTACATGGCTATCATGTCTCCTCTCAGCCTTCTCTTCTGCAGGCTAAACATGCCCAGCTCTTTAAGCCGCTCCTCATAGGGCTTGTTCTCCAGACCTTTGATCATTTTAGTCGCCCTCCTCTGGACGCTTTCCAGCTTGTCAACATCTCCCTTCAACTGCGGTGCCCAAAATTGGACACAGTATTCCAGGTGTGGTCTGACCAAGGCAGAATAGAGGGGGAGCAGGACTTCCCTGGATTTAGACGCTATTCCTCTATTGATGCAGGCCAGAATCCCATTGGCTTTTTTAGCAGCCGCATCACATTGCTGGCTCATGTTTAACTTGTTGTCCACGAGGACTCCAAGGTCTTTTTCGCACACACTGCTGTCAAGCCAGGCGTCCCCCATTCTGTATCTTTGATTTCCATTTTTTCTGCCGAAGTGAAGTATCTTGCATTTGTCCCTGTTGAACTTCATTTTGTTAGTTTCGGCCCATCTCTCTAGTCTGTCAAGATCGTTTTGAATTCTGCTCCTGTCTTCTGGAGTGTTAGCTATCCCTCCCAGTTTGGTGTCGTCTGCAAACTTGATGATCGTGCCTTCTAACCCTTCGTCTAAGTCGTTAATAAAGATGTTGAACAGAACCGGGCCCAGGACGGAGCCCTGCGGCACTCCACTTGTCACTTCTTTCCATGATGAAGACGACGCATTGGTGAGCACCCTTTGGGTTTGTTCGCTTAGCCAATTACAGATCCACCTAACCGTAGTTTTGTCTAGCCCACATTTTACTAGTTTGTTTGCCAGAAGGTCGTGGGGGACTTTGTCGAAGGCCTTACTGAAATCCAGGTAGGCTACATCCACGGCATTCCCTGTATCGACCCAACTCGTAACTCTATCGAAAAAAGAGATCAGATTAGTCTGGCATGACTTGTTTTTGTTGTTGTTGTTGTTGTTATAGTAAACTGCCTCAAAGTGTGTTGGAGTCTCTTTTTCTGGAGGTTTTTAAGCAGAGGCTGGATGGCCATCTGTTGGGAGTGCTTTGATTGTATTCCTGCATGACAGAACAAGATTGGACTGAATGGTTCTTGGAGTTCCATGATTGTACTTCCACAGACCCTTGTATTTATTTTATTATTTATTTAAAGCATTTATATTCTGCCCTTGTCATCCCGAAGGGCGGAGCACAACATATATACGGCAAACATTCAATGACGGAACATAAAATAAACCATAAATATACATAAACACTAAAATCAGTTATCTTCACATTAAAACCATTATTTAAGATGATCACAAGTCAGCCGTAACGTATCCAGTCATCAGGGTGAAATTTCCATTTGCTGCCATTATTGCACTGCCCCTAAGGCTTGGTCCCACCATCTTTACCATCTTTCTGAAGGATAGGAGGGAAGGGGCTGATCTAATCTCTGATCTAACCTCATCTTCCTGCAGATTTTCCAAGGCAATCTTTCCTAGAGAGAACTTTTAATCAGACCTGTGAATAATCAATTCACAAATGTCAAATCTGCAGATGCGGGGCAGGGAGGTGACTATATTAACTCAAAAGTTAATACATATTTAAGTCACAGTCCTGTCTTAAAAAACACAAGAATGGTTATTTTAAAAACACATAGGAACACAACATTCTCATGAAAAACTAAAAGTCAGTCAGTCCAATATACTGGAGATGATGAGAGTTAGTTGTAATCAGGGAAATTTGAATGTGATGATGCCTATTATTAGAGACGTGACCTTTGTAATGTAAAAGAGTGTCCATCTTGTTTCTCTGTGTGGTTATTTGCTGTCCAAAAATCTCAACATCAAGGATATCACCTACTTCCTAGTCTTTGAATATGAAAGATCCAAGGACAGTGGCTGTAATGGGATGGCAGATCTTTTCCAGGTTTTAGGCCAAGCTTTAAAAAAGCTCTGCAAGTGAATGAAACCCATCCTTTAAGATAGGTTCAGCACCTTGGATAGCTCCTTCAAAGTCTGGCATAAAACCTGGAGTAGTTTGGAATTCCCACTGACTGTGGATGGTTGGTTGATAAATAGCTCAGCATATATTATCTTGTGTATGCTCTTAAAGACCTTATAATACAGTAGAGTCTCACTTATCCAACACTCGCTTATCCAACATTCTGGATTATCCAACGCATTTTTGTAGTCAATGTTTTCAATACATCGTGATATTTTGGTGCTAAATTCGTAAATACAGTAATTACAACATAACATTACTGCATATTGAAGTACTTTTTCTGTCAAATTTGTTGTCTAACATGATGTTTTGGTGCTTAATTTGTAAAATCATAACCTAATTTGATATTTAATCGGCTTTTTCTTAATCCCTCCTTATTATCCAACATATTCGCTTATCCAACATTCTGCCGGCCCGTTTATGTTGGATAAGTGAGACTCTACTGTACTTACATACATAATAAAATAAATGATATTTTATGAAACCATTATTATATCTATACACAAAAGTGCCATGGAAGAGGTTTGATATTGCCTCAGAAGAAAACCTTGCCTTATGATCGCCATATGTTGGAAATGACTTCAAGGTATACACAACAACAAACACTGCTATGACCAATATAGTGGCTGCTTTGTATCTACTGGGGTTTCTTTACAGGAACCCCATGGATACCAAATTCATGGATGACTAAGCTCCTTATATACAATGGCATAGAAAAATAGTGTCTCTTTTAACCAAATTGCAAAACCAAGGTTTGCTTTTTTGGATTTTTATTTATTCTGCAGATACAGAAACTGTGGATACAGAGAGCCGACTGTACATGCATATTAGAAAATTAACTTTGGAAATTGATGGGGCTAAAGTTCTTGCATTACTTACTATACAATAAGAAGAAACAGATAAATGAAAGTCAAGATGTTTGTTGTTGTTGAGGACCATTAGATATGACTCAGGCCTTTTTTCATGGATTTTATTGGGCACCGTTCCCATTTTTTATTCCCTTTGATGTTGTGCCACCAGTCACCACTGAAGCCTAGGACCTTTTGCATGAAAAGTAGATGTTCTTCCAAATTGCTAGATGCCTTCCCTCTCATTGGAGTGCATGCCCAGGTTCAGTGGCAAAGTTCCCCAGTAAGCAGAGAGTTAACATGTATGGCAAATATCCATATTTGCCTTTGGCCCGGTGCAGCCACTCCCTTGTGAGAGCTCTTTTTGCCAGCTGAAAAGCCAAAGAACAGAGGGCAGAATGCCAATTGTCTGTGCCTGGCACATCCTTTCCTATCTCCCCCAAAGTTTGACATGTGGAGAATTTATGGCAAATTGGGGGTGGGGGGGGACTATACAGAAGGCACTGCCAAGAGACGGCTTGGTTAGATGCCTGAAGCGGAGGAGGAGATGGGATACAATGAAGAGATTGTTGGGGCTGCTTTGGCTTGGGAGTGCAGGACTAATTCAAGATTTGGGAAGCAACAGAAAGAGAGAACAAGGCAGCTAGCATAAGATGGGCGTCTAATTGGAGACCATGCCAACCCATGACATTTTGTTGCCTGAGGCAAGGGAGAAGATGACTTTTCACCCTCCCTTCTCAAACTGCAAGTAGAAATTGATAGAATTGGCAGTTATAATATGGCAGTAGTCTCTACAATTCTTGAGACATCAAGAAAGAGGTCAGGGTAGCCCTTGTACAATTCTGCCCTTCAAGAGAAGGAAATGGCTGGGTATCATGGGTAATTTCATTGATTTTACTGTGTTGTATGGTTTCTGGGCTGTATGGCTATGTTCTAGCAGCATTTCTCCTGTTGTTTCACCTGCATCTGTGGCTGGCATCTTCCAAGGAAAGTCTTCGACAATACATTGGCTGATATTGTTTGGTTTGTACAATAAAAAGGTTTTATGGCTCAAAAGCAAAGAAAACGATTTACATCTGGATTAGGTAAAGGTAAAGGTTTTCCCCTGACGATAAGTCCAGTCATGACCGACTCTGGGGGTTGGTGCTCATCTCCATTTCTAAGCCGAAGAGCCGGTGTTGTCCGTAGACACCTCCAAGGTCATGTGGCTCGCATGACTGCATGGAGCGCCGTTACCTTCCCACTGGAGCGGTATCTATTGATCTACACACATTTGCATGTTTTCGAACTGCTAGGTTGGCAGGAGCTGGGGCTAACAGCAGGCGCTCATTCCGCTCACGGGATTTGAACCTGGGACCTTTTGGTCCGCAAGTTCAGCAGCTCAGTGCTTTAATGCACTGGATTGGAAGGATTATATTTGAATTTACAAGAGCCATCATGATAGACAAAAACTCTGGAAGACCAGGGTTGGAATCCTGCTCAGCTGTAGAAACCCATTGAATGACCTTGGGCAAGACACACACTCTCCGCCTTAAAGGAAAGCAACAGCAAACCCTCTGAGAAAAAAAATATTGCCAGGGAAACCCTAGGGCAGGGCAATCATAAGTCCAAAACAACTTGAAGGCATATAACAATACTTTTTTTTTAGAACTGGCATGGTATAGTGATTTGATTTCCAAATTAGAACTTTAGGAAACCAGGGTTTGAAGGTCTTCTCACCCATGAAAAACAAATTGGGTGCCTTTAGGGAAGTCACATTCTCAAGCTGAGCAGAGTGCAGCAGCAAATCTCCTCTGAGTAAATCTCGCCAAGGAAACCCTAGGATAGGAGACGCATAATAACTCAACAAATATGGATATACAAAACGGACCTAATCTGGGTGGCATTTACTTCCTTAAACTACTTTCCAGGTTACCACACTGGAACTTTCCACAACTTCATTGCTTAAGCTTCTTTTAAGCGAGTTTTTTTGGACATCTGGGTGTTTTGGATTTAGTTTCTAGAAGCCTCAGCCAAACATGAAGACAGATGCAGTCCAAAACATCTAGAAGCTGGTGTCTGAGATGCACTTATGTTCTAAATTAATTGTCTTAGGCCCCACAGGTTTGGAAATAGAGCACTGAATGAAGCTTGCATGTCTAAATTTTCTGTCATCCCTTGAGGTTGAGGGGATGTGCTGAGCATCGCAGATGGTATCTGTTTGACACTGAATGTTGGATCCAGATATACTCTTGTCCATTTCAAGCTGGGAGATTTAGGGCAGGCAAAAGGAAGTGCAAAATGGGGAGATAATCACAGTCTTAGGTGGCTTATTCAAAGTTTTCAACTGGATTAGATGGATTAGTGAAGGATAAGGATAGTGGTCTGGCCAGTGTGGTTATATGTACCCTTTTGATTTCTTGATTGCAGTCTCCATTCCAATGGATGAATTACCCAAGGTATAAAAAATCTTTTTTTTTACACAAATTTTTATTTTTCAAAACACAAAAAATACATACCATAGACATACAAAACATTTACAATTCCCACCACCAACAGGAGGATTGTTTTCTTTTTACATATTCGTTTCTTTGTAAGACAATCTGTATATCTTTATCATTATCCATTTTCATCCTACCTATATATATAAAAGGGTAATGAAATTTCAGCCTAGGACAAAACAACAAAACTACACATCCCAGAAACACTAAACTTGGCAGCACAACCCCTCATCCATGCCTCTAAGTTCATACAACAAAAAGAAAAGAAAAATAAAGTCCTAATTAGAGGCTGAAGGAATAATTGTTTTATCCAATTGCTGCCAGTTAGAAGACTAAGCTCCGCCCACTTGGTCTCCTAGCAACCCACTCAGCCCAGGGGACAGGCAGAGTTAGGCCTCACTTAGGCCTCTTCCACACTGCCTATAAAATACAGATTATCAGATTTTAACTGGATTATATGGCAGTGTAGACTCAAGGCCCTTCCAGACAGCTATATAACCCATTTATAATGGACTGAATGTCAGGGGAAAACCTTTACCCTTTACCTTAACTACCACCAATTCCTCAAGACTTTATTTCTCATACCACCATACTTCGCCACAGCAACGTGTGGCTGGGCACAGCTAGTATACTATATAGCATTCGTATCTTATTTCTTATGGCTTGATCTCCAGATTGATTCAAGGTATAAAAAATCTTGAACAGTTGCAGTCCCTTCATCGTCTACTTTAACATTAAGTAATTCATCTATGGTTGTTGTGTGTTTTCCAGGCTGTCATCTATGGTTTTCCGGGCTTTCACCTATGGTTATTTGTTGTTGCTACAGTAGAGTTTCACTTATCCAACATAAACAGGGCAGCAGAACGTTGGATTAGCGAAAAGGTTGGATAATAAGGAGGGATTAAGGAAAAGCCTATTCAATGTCCAATTACCTTATGATTTTACAAATTAAGCACCAAAACATCATGTTTTACAACAAATTGACAGAAAAAGCAGTTTAATACATGGTAACGTTATGTAGTAATTGCTGTATTTACGAATTTAGCACCAAAACATTGCAATGTTTTGAAAACACTGACTACAAAAACATTGACTACTAAAAGGCAGACTGTGTTGGATAATCCAGAACATTGGATAAGTGAATGTTGGATAAGTGAGACTCTACTGTATTTGATTTCTTAATGCTTGACTGTAAATCTGCCTTTGCACTTTCTGTATTGACTTTCTGTAGTGAACACTCTACATCTTTGCTGGTTTTTTGCCAATAATATGGTGTGATATGTATTACTCGACTATCTGTTCCTTCCTCCACTTTTCACACCTCCATGCTCCGTGTCTAATCCTACTTTACATTCAACATACAAATAAAACCCATAAGGTGATAAAATCAGCCTTGGCTGCCCTTGCCAATTGGAAACCATTCAATTTCTCTACATTTTGTCTAACAGTTACCTCTTTTCCTGAATATATCAGGACAATCAAAGGTTTGTGGCACATACATTTCTTTAAAAGCAATCCATAGTTTTTTATGATCTATACTATCAAAGGCTTTGCTGTAATCTATCAATCTATTCTACTGCACAAAGGCAATACGCAACACAGTTGGCAGGGTTTCCTCTCCAGAAAATGGATATCGGATCTGACTTTTGTAGAGCACATGAAACAGCCAGAGGGGTCTTGGAAAAGGAGGCCACAGCAAGACCCACACCTCCGAGCGGCACTAACAGCCGTGCCTCTGAGCCCATTAGTTTTCTGCTGGCGTCTCTGCCCGTCTCTCTAAGTGCATAAATGTGACAACACATGACCCGAGCCCTCCCAAACCGTCTGGGCTGCGGGTTGCCAATGAGAGAGGTTTTCTGGTGGGAGAAGGGGACTATGATTTCTCAGGGAGATTATCTCCGGAGGCTCTGAAGGGTACGAGGAGGGGGGCGCTGCCTGTCACCATCCTCCAGAGTTTTGCTGAAAACTCACAGCTCACGCCTCCTTAAAGCCAGCCCACAACCTGCTTTGTTCTTGTCCTAGGCTTTTGAGAAGCCAGTAACTAAAGCTCCCAAGCAAAGTTTGGCTGGGATCAAGGCCTAGGCGCCTCTGAAAGAAGTGCAGGATTTATCTGCTGTGATTCCAGGAGGTTTCATGTGTGGTTAAATATAGCGGCAGAGAGAGAAAGGGAAAGCGGGAGAGCAGGCAAATAGACACAGAGAAACACAAGAGAGAGAGAGAGAGAGAGAGAGAGAGAGAGAGAGAGAGAGAGAGGGAAGGACAAATAGGAGAGGACAATTATCTGAGAAGGTGCATGGATGCTGCTATTTATCTCTCACCCATTCATTAAAAGATGTATCTTAACATTTATTTCTCGTTGTGTTTTTTCATAGCCTTTCTGACCTATTGTGGTTCTAAGATGAGTCTATTATTTTGAATGCCAAACAGCCTACCGTGTTTCCCTGAAAATAAGACAGTGTCTTATATTAATTTTCACTCCCAAAGATGCTCTAGGTCTTATTTTCAGGGGATGTCTTATTTTTCCATGAAGAAGAATTCACATTTATTGTTGAACAAAAAAATGAACATTTATTATATACTGTACAGTAGTTGTCATCACAAACCAGCATAACCAGACAAATTGTGGATCCTATCAAGAATGTCTTGTTACTACCATTATTTCTATGTACAACACTCTATGGTACGTACATTTACCGATCCTGCATGCTCTGGTATTCTGTTCGGTGGGCATGCTTCCAAACAAAACCTTTGCTAGGTCTTACTTTTGGGGAAGGCCTTATATTTAGCAATTTAGCAAAACGTCTACTAGGTCTTATTTTTTCAGATGTCTTATTTTAGGGGAAACAGGGTAGGTTCAGTTTTTTCCATTTTCCACTAGAAAAGCTGTATTACTGGAGGGGCCCCCAATGGCGCAGTGTGTTAAAGCGCTGAGCTGCTGAACTTGCAGACCAAAAGGTCAAAGGTTTGAATCTGGGGAGCAGAGTGAGCACCTGCTGTTAGCCCCAGCTTCTGCCAACCTAGCAGCTCAAAAACATGCAAATGTGAGTAGATCAATAGGTACCGCTCCGGTGGGAAGGTAACGGTGCTCCATGCAGTCGTGTCGGCCACATGACCTTGGAGGTGTCTACGGACAACACCAGCTCTTCATCTTAGAAATGGAGATGAGCACCAACCCCCAGAGTCAGACACAACTGGACTTAATGTCAGGGGAAAACCTTTTACCTTTACCTTTACCTTACAGTGGGGCTAGGGGGCAAAGGCATTTTAATCCTGGGAGAGATGGTACTACCAAGAACATATAACTAGTTTACCAGGTTAAATTGTTATGTTTCTGCAAGTAATTTCTGACCTATGGTGACCATATCTTTTGGATTTTCTTAGCAAGATTTGTTGTGGGTGATTGCATAGCCTTCCTCTGAGCTGAAAGAGTGTGATTTTCTCAAGGCCACAACAGCGGGTATCCCTGTCTAATACAGGGGGACCAGATGATTCCTAATCCATCTAAAACATAGACATGTATTTTTCATCTTAAGAACAGACAAGCATCTCGAGCTCTGAGCATTAACTGGGAAGGAATCCCACTGGAGCATTGCACAGCCAAATACCTAGGAGTTACCCTGGACCATGCTCTGACTTATAAGAAGACTGCTTGAATATCAAGAAAAAAGTTGATGTTAGAAATAATATCATACGAATGCTGAGTGGCACAACCTGGGGATCACAACCAGATACAGTGAAGATATCTGCCCTTGCACTTTGCTACTATGCTGCTAAATATGCATGCCCAGTGTGAAACACATCTCACCACGTTAAAACAGTGGATGTGGCCCTTAATAAAACATGCGACATTATCACTGGATGTTTATGCCCTATATCGCTGTAGAAATTATACTGATTAGCCGGCATTGCACCACCTGGTATCCATCGGGAAGTAGCAGCCTGTAATGAAAAGACCAAAGCAGTGACATCTCTTATTCATCCTCTGTTTGGATATCAGCCAGCACGCCAATGCCTTAAATCAAGAAACAGCTTCGTAAGATTCACAGATATACTTGCAGAAACACATCAGCAAGCAAGAGTCCAAAAGTGGCAGTCTAAAATCCGGAACCTCAATCCATGGCTGATACCAGATGAGAAACTCCTTCCTGGGCACACAGAAGACTGGGTGACCTGGAAGGCGCTGAACAGAAATGGGGTTACAAAGTGGAGTCCATGACATGTGAGTATGGAGGAGAGCAAACCACAGACCACTTATCACAATGTACACTGAGCCCTGCCACATGCACAATGCAGGACCTTCTCACAGTGACATCAGAGGAACTCCAAGTGGCCAGCTTCTGGTCACTTTGTTTGTGTCTTTAAATACATTTTCAGTGTATTTTCACTTCGCTTCTGACATGATAAATAAATAGCGGGTATCATGGCCAAGCGGGGATCAAACCATGGTTTCCAGGACCATAGTCCAACACTCAAACCACTATACCACATTGGATCTTATTTTAATTCATATAACACAATAAAAATGTTATACAAAGACTAAATAAATGAATTTTGAAGGCTAGGCACCCTTTATCTGGGATTCCAAAATCCAAAATTGTCCAGTGGGAGTGGCTCAAATAGTGACACCTTTACTTTCTGATGGTTCCGTTTACACAAAGTTTGTTTCATGCATAAAATGATTTAAAATATTTAAAAAATGAAAAATAATAATAAAAAATATTTATATCCAGACCTATAACAACAAGACAGCTAGAATGGTCAGGACTCTGGGAGACCATGGTTCAAATCCCTGCACAGCCATGGAAACCCTCTGCATGTGGATGGGCAAGTCACATTCTCTCAGCTTTAGAAAAAGTAATGGCTAAGCCACTCTGGACAAATCTTACTGACAAACACCCATGATATATTCCCCCTAGGGTCACTGTCATATCATGATATAAAGGCACACAACAACACACATGTGTCAACAAAATTTTAGAATACTGAAAGATAAAATCAAATACAGAATAATTTAGAGCACTCTCAAGGAAAATAACGTAAACTCTAAAGGCACATGAAGCAACCGAACAATTAAGAGAAATTAAAACAGCTTAAAACCATGTACCTTTGCTGCTTTGTGTGGAAATGTGAGACCCAAAAGGCATTGGTAGAAAAACTGTGTTTTAACTTGACACTCTAAAAACAACAGATTAAAAACTGGAGCAGCCTTCTTTACCTTTGATGGAATGAAAAAGCAAGAAGTTTGGCAGGTATTGCTTATTACTTGTGTGCATAACAAGCTTCACCTGCTAAAATTAGTCTTCTACATAATGGAAGCAATATCTAGTTTTCAATATGGCAGCCCTAGAAACAAAAGTGTTTGTTAGATTATTCCATAACAGCAAAGCCCATTTCCCACACAATATGGTGTTCCACTTTATGGAAACCCAATTATGTATCAGATCTTGGAAATATCACCTTCTCAGACAATAATCCCCAGATACCCTTTGCTGGCTGGGAGAATTGTTGTGGTTGCAGCCTATAAGACTTTCCCAAGGACTACAATGTGCATTACACACTAGGGAAAAATATCAGAATTCTATATCAAGGCATTCAAATTCTGCATTAAGGGAGAAAAATGAAGCTTTCTTTTGCTTAGTCAACTACTACATGTGCCATGTGAAGTGCATGTTTTCTCTTTATTCCGAACAATTTGTTCTGCTATTAATATTATTACCAGGGAGAGACAAACCACCAGAGAAGATCAATCATCTTCAGCCAGGCTTCTGAGGTCTCAAAAGGCATTTTTCATGTGGCTGTCAAATACTTCACACGTCAGTAATGAAATGTCAGAGAGCTGTTGTGCCTCCCAAACTTCCAATCCAAGGGTCTAGAGATACAGCTGGGGCAGCTAAGTTGGCATCTAAGTGCTATAGTTATATAGAGTTAACCTGTATATCTGCCCATTTGAAGCACTATTTTGCCTCTAATTCTGTTTGGTAGGCTTCAGGCTTCAAGTTAAAAATGCAAAAACAAAAATAGATGCAAAACAAAATGTTATCTTAGAGACAAACAATTGTATTAATAGCCTGTTTCTTGCAGAAACATCTTTGCAAGAAAATTTCCAGAGGAAGACAGGGTATATATATTGTAACAACAACAACAACCACCCTATGTAACACAATGTTTGTTTCTGGGTTATAAATGTCATTTCCTAATTGGTTCCATCATAAAAACATGGAAGAAGTTTATTAAATCCCAGGGCAATAGACCCATTAAGTTAATGGGAATTTGGTAAATCAAGACATGTAAATCCTATTGATGCTACAGCCCTACTCAAACTGGGATTTAGAATCGGATTTTGTCTAATAATAATAATAATAATAATAATAATAATAATAATAATAATAATAATATATTTTATATTTTGTTCTACCTCCCCAAGGGGACTCAGGGCAGATTACAGAACACACAAGCATTCAATGCTGTTATCCAATTAACAAGGACAGACAATACACAGACCGACAGAGGTAAAGGCATTTCCCATCTTATTTCCGGCATCTTGGAGGATGTGCTCAACTCCAGCCATGAGTGGGGTGGGGGGCTGTCACTCCATCTACCATGCCAAAGAGCTTTGTCGTCCTCCCGATCAGTGCCCTTTTTATTACTTCCTCCTAAAAGCAGTACCTATTTATCTACTTACGTTTCTGCTTTTGATCTGCTAGGTGGGCAGGGAGCTGGGGCTAACAGTGGATGTTCACCCCGACCTGGACTCAAACTGCAGACCTTTCGATCAGCAGGATTTATCTGCATCTAGAGGTTTTGCCTGCTATGCTAAGTCCGGCCCCAGCTCATACAGGTCTATAGTCTATGAAATCCCAGGCCCCTTCTACAGTGTCACATAAAGTCCAGATTATCTGCTTTGAACTGGATTATATGGCAGTGCAGACTCATATAATCCAGTTCAAAGCAAATAATGTGGATTATCTGATTGGATAATCTGGATGATATGACAGTGTAGAAGTGGCCTCAGATTCTATCTCCTATACTAACTTCCCACTCTCTGAGGGGTTTTATCCCCTATTAGTTTACTCCCTTTAAATTGTTACATACTCACGCTTTTACTTTTTTTTTTAACTTTTGGCAACACTGCTAATCCATGAATCCTACAGTTGGCAAATCCCCCATAATGTTATGAAAAAGTAATGTTCGTAGATTTGTGTGTATTTGCTCGCATTTAGATTTTGTGCGTATCTGTGTGATTTGTTTTTGCCTTTCTGTTTTGTTATTTTTATTTAGTTGTAGTCCTGTAGTAGTAGAAAGTATGTAGCTGTGTAGCTTTTAGTTTCATATATCAAAAAATTCTCTTACATGTTTTTTTTTTGGAAAAAAAATTACTTCAAAAAATCTTAGATTATATCACATGTGTACCATGGAGCTTTGTTCTGGTTTTGTTGTCACACAGCTACTGCTTTATTTATTTAGGGCTCTGCTGCATTTATTTCCCTAGAAATGGTCAATGCTACTCACAGTGTCTATCCCTGTGTTTGGATCTTGATAAGCCATTTTGATTCCCAGATTTAGGTGGAAAGCAGGGAATCGGTATAGCAATACTATACAATGCATCATAGGGATTACACAACCATCTTGATACTAAATACCTTTACTTGGAAAGAAATCTTATGGGTTCCTGTGAAACTGACTCACAAGAAACGATGGCCAGGATCCTAAGATGATCACCTTTCGCTTATTGCTGTTTTGACATTTCATCCGAGTCTCCTGTTTCTTGTTTATCCAGTTTTTCTGCTCAGGTGCAGCTGAATGTTTGAGGAGTGTCAGGTCCAGACATGAGCACACCTTCATGAATCATGCACTTTCAGCTTCCAGACAAATGCAGACTCTCAGAAACTTGCAGTGTTTTTCAACAGACAAGACATCAAATGATACGGCGTTCAAAGTTTAGTTCACTTGGTCAGTTTGGGATGGGTGGGTGAGAGAACATAAATTAAACTGCAAGCCAAGTGCATTGTTAGCACCTTGCTTCTCAGCTAAATTCAAAGTGTCTCTTTAGCCTTTATATAAGGGTCATCAATGCAATTCAACCCCAATTGAACTACCGTGGCTCAGGTCCCATCTACACTGCCATATAATCCAAATTATTAAAGCAGTGAACTGGGTTATACAAGTCTACATTGCCATATAATCCAGTTCAAAGCAGATAATCTGGATTTTTATTCGCCGATACATCACACAGTCCTAGACACTTGGGAAGTGTCCAATGTGTGATCCAATACAACAGCCAGCAGAGTGTCTGCTGTGGACTCATCTTGTTGTGTTTCTAATAATAATAATAACTTTATTTGTGTACCCCACCTCCATCTCCCCGAAGGGACTAGGGGCAGCTAACATGGGGCCAAGCCCAAGGAATTACAATAAAACAAAATAAAATACATACATGACACGCGTCATCAACAGATAAAAATACTAACACAGTAACATAATAAAACAGTCAAATAGTAACGGTAACATAATAAAACATAGTATAAAAGCAGGACAGGAATTAATCGGGGACGAACTGGGCCAAAGTATAAGGAGTGAAAATTATAAGCCCCATGGGTGAGGTAGATAGATAAAGTGATGCATTTAGTGAAAGACTTGGGGTGGCAAAGACAATGAAGTTATTCTCAACTGAGGGACGGATAAAGTGCATGAGATAGACAATTGACACTGGGACTGAACCTGTCATGGGGACTAATTATTCATTCTTCAAAGGCACACTGGAAAAGCCAAGTTTTTAAACTTTTCCTAAAGACTAACAGGGTGGGTGTCAGTGTAGAAGGGGCCTCAGTGCTTTGGAACCATGGGATTTGTAGTTTGGTCAGACAGCAGCACTCTCTGGCACAGAAGTCTAAAGCCGTTGTGAAACTACTCCCAGGATTCCATAGCATTGAACCGGGCACCTAAAATGGTATCAAGCTGCATCAATTCTACAGTATAGTTGTACCCCTAACAAAAAACATATATATATCTCTCTCTCTCAGTCACATAGTCGTTTCCGACTCTTTGTGACCTGATGGACAAGTCCACGCCAGAGCTCCCTGTCAGCCGTCGCCGCCCCCAGTTCCTTCAAGGTCAGGCCAGTCACTTCAAGGATACCGTCCATCCATCCTGCTCTTGGTCAGCCTCTCTTCCTTTTTCCTTCCATTTTCCCCAGCATCATGATCTTTTCCAAGCTTTCCTGTCTTCTCATGATGTGGCCAAAATACTTCAACTTTGCCTCTAATATCCTTCCCTCCAGTGAGCAGCCGGGCATTATTTCCTGGATGATGGACTGGTTGGATCTTCTTGCAGTCCAAGGCACTCTCAGGATTTTCCTCCAGCACCAGAGTTCAAAAACGTCTATCTTCCTTCGCTCAGCCTTCCTTATGGTCCAGCTCTCGCAACCATAGGTTACCATGGGGAATACCATTGCTTTGACTATGCAGACCTTTGTTGTCAGTGTGATGTCTCTGTTCTTCACTATTTTATCAAGGTTGGCCATTGCTCTCCTCCCAAGGAGTAAACGTCTTCTGAAAACGTCAAAAAACATATATGGTAACTAATAGTCCCCTTTTACAGGACAATCTAGCAATGAATCTTCTCCAATTTGAGAAGTTGCTCTCCAAATTTGCTCTTCAAAGTTCTGAAACCCATTCCTTCTATCAGCTTGGATAGCTTTTTTATATTTCAGACAAAAACACAGAAATTTTATATTTCAGGGGGAAAAAACCATGGGGTGTGTGATAGACAATGTGAATCATAAGTAATTAACACAACTGACATGGAACAGACCAGGGTTTGGGAATGTGTGGCCATGTTGGAATGCAACGTCTATGATCCCTCATCATTGGCTATGTTTTCTGAGGCTATTTTCTTCCATGTCAGGAGCAACTTGAGAAACTGCAAGTCACTTCTGGTATGAGAGAATTGGCCATCTCCAAGGATGTTGCCCAGGGGATGCCTGGATGTTTTGATGTTTTTACCATCCTTGTGGGAGGCTTCCCTCATGTCTCCACATGGAGCTGGAGCTGATAGAGGGAGCTCATCTGTGTTCTCCTCAGGTTGAGAGTAATGGGAGCTGCTGTTCAGCAACACTAGGAACCATTGGGCAAACATATTTTGGATGTTGTAGGTTGGAAACAACTTGAAGGCAGAGTACCTACTGGCAGTATAATGAATGGGAATTTTAAACATTTATTGCATACTGCACATCCCTGACTGGGTGCATCTACACCATAAAATCAATGCAGTTGACATCTCTTTATCTGCCACAGCTCAATGCTATGGAGTCATAAGAGGTATAGTTTCACAAGGTCTTCAGACCTCTCTTGGAAAGAGTGCTGGTACCTCATCAACTGCAACTCCAAAGTTTCCATAGCATTGAACTATGACAGTTAAAGTGGCATCAAACTGCATTAATTCTACATCTTAGATGCACCTAAGATTGACAAAAAGATATGCCAGCTAAATCTCTCTGCTTCCACCCTGAGTCATTTCAGGTGTGTGACACGAGACTTGCCCTCATTCTTAGACTGAGATAATGGAAAGGGTGTTGGGTGCTGAGATTATCAAGGGAAAATGCCACAGAACAGGAATGGGCTCTTTTCCTCCTTGGAGTGGGAATTCCCATTGAGATTATCTTCCTTTTTTTGGTTTAAATTTCAGAGGCATCAGTATTACACATGCAGATGTCTCCTACTCATTCTCATCCCACTGGGAAATGGAGTCATCATTATCAGGGGCTTATTCATTCATTATTCACTGCCGGGGTTATGAAAGCCTCCTGGCCCATCTGCTATGACTGCAGTGCAGAGCAAGGTGCCGGCAACTAAATTATTCAGCAATTGCTCCGACGCCCCTCATGCCCAATCAATGCACAGAGATGGGTCCCAGGAGACACAAATGGAGCACTGACAAACTAAAGCTTATGCGCACGCCCAGTCGCCAGGCCTTATCCAGTTTCCACATGGCCTCATAGAATCAAGAATTATGATTCCTGCTTTCTCAAGGAATACACACATTGTGTGCTCCTTTGTTTCCAGATTAGGGATTTTGTTTTGGTGTTGGTCACTGAATTGCGGTGTATCAAACAGGGGTTATTGATAGCATAATTAGAATATTTATCCATGTTCAAATATTTATGTAAATACACTCAGATCCAAGGTTTTTTTTATTGTGTCAGAAGCAACTTGAGAACATACTGCAAGTCTCTTCTAGTGTAAGACAATTGGCTGTCTACAGAGATATTGCCCAGGGCATGCCCGGTTGTGTTAGCTGGGAGGCTTCTCTCATGTCCCCGCAAGTTAGAGCTGACAGATGGGAGCTCACCCCATCTTGCAGATTTGAACTGGCAACCTTCAGGTCAGCAACCCAACCTTTAGGTCAGCAGTCCAGCTGGCACAAGGACTTAACCCATTGCCCACCGTGGCTCCATCCAAGAAGGACAAAGTGGCATAGCTTTACTTACTTAGGCGATCCCTCGTAACCCGAGGATGATGGTCCTCCAAGTGTAGTGGATGCATAGGTGGCTGTGGAGACCGATTCTTGACACACATGTTCTTCTGCAGTGAAGATATCAGTTTCCAGACAGAAGGAGGTCCCAGTCAGGGTTGGCTTGATGCATTTCTCTTGGCACATTTCTCCCTTAAGCCTTCCATTCGTGCCTCTTCGAATTCTGCAGCACTGTTGGTAGCAGCTGACCTCCAATTAGAGCACTCAAGGGCCAGGGCTTCCCAGTTCTCAGTGTCTATGCCACAGTTTTTAAGGTTGGCTTTAAGTCTATCATTAAACCTCTTTTCCTGTCCACCAACATTACATTTCCCATTCTTGAGTTGGGAGTATAGCACCTGCTTTGGGAGATGATGATCAGGCATTCGGACAATGTGGCCAGTCCAGCAGAGTTGGAATAAGACATGACTTGTTGGCTAGATGGCTATCTGTTAGGAATACTTTTATCTCTGCATTATTTATTTTATTTATTTATTTACATCATTTCTACCCCACCCTTCTCACCTGTAGGGACTCAGGACAGCTTACAATAGTCAGCAATTCCATTGCCCCAAAAACACATTCAATAAACAATGGCAGTTTAATAAAACAATAACAATACTGAAATCAATTAAAAGTTATATTAACTCTATTAAATCATGAATTATAAAAAAAATATTAAAATGCGTGAGTAGATTCATCCGCTGACGCCTTTCGTGTACGCCTTGATTCGGCCATATCATCTCAGATATTTATTCCTCAAACGCTTGAGTACACAGCCATGTCTTGACTGCTTTCCTAAAACTTAGGACATGACAGATTGGAGTTGGATGAGTGGCCCTTGCGATCCCTTCTTACCCTGATTCTCTGTCCATGGGCAACTCACCTCCTGTGGGACCATGGTGTCCTTGCAGACCTTCAAAAAACAGGATCCCTTAAAATGCTTATAATAAACTTTGACAAGTAGAATGAGAGAGGAGAAAATCTGCAAAGTCAGGCTCTGAAATATTTGACCCCCAGATGTGAAATTTTGCATAACCCTCTCTTCCCAAAAACACATAGACACTAATCTAACTGCACAATGGTGTCAACAGGCTTGTGATCAGAAAAATGGGAGAAATCCTGGCCCTGTCAGTAATATTGCAGCCTGGGTGGTGGTGAACAGAAAGTAACACTGTGTCTCTTCCCTACATCTTCAGGAGGAAGTATGGAACAAAGATGCTAAGAACTGATAAGCCTATGAACTGTGGTTAATGTGCAAAGTTTGAAAAGGCCAGAGCAGTAGCCTATGTAAAAATAATAAGGGCACAATTTCTAGATTTATAATTAGACCAAAGTCTATCTAGTTTGACATTGTTTTCTCTTACTCTGGTCAATATGATGCTTATGGAAAATCTACCAGCAAGGACCAAGAGCAATGGCTCTTTCCTGCAGATCCCAAAGAACTGGAACTCAATTTGATTGCTCTCCTACTGGAGGCAATATAAAGTTGTCCCAACTAAACTGCATAAAATAAATTGCATAAATATAATTCCCATTAAACAACCACAAATAGATAAATTCTTAGGTGCTGTAATTGTCATGAAAGTCCTTAAATCTCCAAGGTATGCTCAAAATATACATGTGTGTTTCATTGTTATTGCCAAGGAGCCATGTGGCACAATGGGTTAAACACCTGTTTCGGCAGGCTTTTGATCTCCGTTATTGCTGTTTTTAAATTGCTTAGATTTTAGCGTGTTTTTGTAAGCCACTCCGAGCCTTGGGGGAGTGTTTTAAAGATTTTTAAAAAAAGATATTTTAAAGATGTTTTTAAATTGTTAGATTTTAGCCCTTCTTGTAAGCCGCCCTGAGCCCTAGGGGAGTGGCAGCATATGTTTAAATAATAAATAAATAAATAAATAAATAAATAAATAAATAAATAAACTAGTGTTTCTCAACCTGTGGGTCCCACCCAGATGTTTTGGCCTTCAACTCCCAGAAATCCTAACAGCTAGTAAACTGGCTGGGATTTCTGGGAGTTGTAGGCCAAAACACATGGGGACCCACAGGTTGAGAACCACTGAGTTAAACCTTTGTGGCAGCTGAACTGCTGACTTGAAGGTTGGGTTGCTGATCTGAAAGTTGCTGGTTTGAATCCATGAGACGGGGTGAGCTCTCAGTCTGCCAGCTCTAGCTTGCAGGGACATGAAGTGAAGCCTCCCAGCAAGATGATAACACATCCAGGCGTCCCCTGGGCAACATCTCTGTAGGCAGCCAATTCTGCATCTCATTCCTTCCCATCAATCTGTTGGATCTCCCAACCCAGAGCCTTTTTGGACTGCAGTTCCCATTGTGCTTTACATCTTCCCAGGCAATTTCCCCTAAGCTCTGTTTCCCCATCTTAGCCTTTTAGCTGGTGCTCCTCTCTTCCTGCAGAAACCCAACTACTCGGTTTCCCTAGCTATCTACCAGGAATGGACTGCAGGGATTTGAGGCGGGGGAGAGAAAAAAGATGGATGAGACATGACCGCATGTGTCTTTTCCAGCGATGACCTTTGCATCTTCAAATGCAAACAAGAAGCCAGGGAGAGCTAATAATACTCAGCTAGGCCAGCCCGGAGTAAACAGTGCTCCCTGCCCCGGCTGGGGGAGGCAAGGAGCTCGGGTGACACCCGCCTGGAGCCAGCCGAGAGAGCCAAGAATGTGCCGAGAACGGATATACTGTTACTGGGTTGCTGTCGCCTATGAGTTGCCGATGTCCCTCTACGTTCATCCACAGTTTGCTAAAGGAGAGGCATGGGGGAAGAAATGGGCCTCCGCATGGCATTGTCTTGACTCGGAAGCCTTGCCCCCTAAAAGAAAGGATGTGGGGAGGGAAGGGAGGGGTAGACAAATTCGTGAAAGGTCAGTCTATCAGTGGGCATCTGGCACCACCATGTCTAGGGACAGTGTGCCACTAAAAGGTGCTTGTTGTCCTCTTAGTGGCAACCAGATGGTCTCTGCAAGAAACAGGATACTGTATTAGGAGGACCTGTGTGCTTTGATTACACCAAAGATGGGAGATGGTTACTTTTGGACTACATTTTCCAGATTCCCTCACCGGTCAGTGTTCCATGCTTGCTGGGGGACTGTGGGAATTATAAACCCCCCATCCCCAAAATAACCTTAGATATTCTACTTCAATTGCTGACTTATGTGTTTGTTGCCTGACCCAACTTTCCCCCCAATGAATTGACTTTCTCACACAGGGAAGACAAGCCCGCATTGAAGTGGCACTGTCACCTTTTTCATGACTTCATGCTCATCTTACTTTTGACCTGTCTCCTCCCTGTGATTCTCCCATCCCATGCTATTGACAGGCTAATTTGACCCATAGCTTGCACTCATGCAATATAGAATCATAGAATCATAGAGTTGGAAGAGACCTTGCGGGCCATCCAGTCCAACCCCCTGCCAAGAAACAGGAAAATTGTTTCTTGGTAGATGCCATCCAGCCTCTGTTTAAAAGCCTTCAGGAAGGAGCCTCAACCACTCTCCCGGGCAGAGAGTTCCACTGCTGAACAGCTCTCACAGTTATGAAGTTCTTCCTAATCTTCAGGTGGAATCTCCTTTCCTGTAATTTGAAGCCATTGCGCCAAGTAACCTTCCTTTGATGCAATGGTTCCATTTCCTTTTCATGCCAGCATGCCAACACTAATGTGATACCCACCATAACCCAGCCTTTCTGAGCTATCTCTACCTAGTGGGTCATGTAGTTTTAAAATTTTTAATGTATTGTCGAAGGCTTTCATGGCTGGAATCACTGGATTGTGATTCCAGTGAAAGCTTCTGGAACATGGCCATACAGCCCGAAAGACTCACACTAACCCAATATTTTTAATGTTAATTTTAGCACAATTTTGCAATTGCAACTATACAATAAATAAATATGAAAAGTTCAGAAAAGAAATAGGAAAAATGGCAACAAAAATGGAAGTAAAAAGGAGTGGGGAGAGGAGGAAAATCCTGGCCACACATGACTCTGGGTATTTCCACATAGAAACATAAGGAACATATAACACTCAGGTAAGCAATACAGACATAGCAGTATTGAGAGTCATCGATAAGTGTTGTATGGTATGTCTGATGATTTATATAGTTTTAATTAGCTTATTTAAGGTGATATGTATTGATTTTAGACTTGTAATGTTTTCTTTTATGTGGTTGTGAGGCACTGAATCTTTACCATTTACTATGTTGTTAAACCGCTTTGAGCCGCCTTGGAGTTGAGAAAAGTGGCAAATAAATAAATAAATAAATAAATTTTACCCATCATTTAAAGAGGGTGCTACAGTCAAGGACCATAGCTGACCGAAAGGTTGCTGGTTCGAATCCAGGGAGCGGGATGAGCTCCCCCTGTTAGCTTCATATTCTGCCAACTTAGTAGTTTGAAAACATGCAGATGTGAGTAGATCAATAGGTACTCTGGTGGGAAAGAAACAGCACTCCATGCAGTCATGCTGGCCACATGACTTTGGAAGTGTCTACAGACAACACCAGCTCTTCAGCTTAGAAATTGAAATGAGTACCGACCCCCAGCGTTGGATACGACTAGACTTAATGTCAAGGGAAACCTTTACCTTTTACAGTCGAGAAGTAAAGACAAAGCAGTAACTGGATGCAAACAACATTGTATGATAGCTACTGACAACAAACATGTCTATCTTGCTGCAATTATGGTGTCTCTGCCTCGTGTGATAAAGTCCTAAGACTGTATGGTTTTACTAAATACAGGGAAATTACAAATCTGAAAATCTAGGTTACAAATCCATAACTGAATGCTGAATGCCAGTCAACAGATCCAAATCCAGAATTCTGCATGGAACCTTACTTTCTCTTAATCACTAAATAGGCTTCCCAACTGAAAATGAAAAACAATTACAACTGAATTAATTAATCCTAATTTGAATAAACACACTAGATTACATTCATTGAATCAATTGCAGAATGGAAAATCTACACTTATGTAAATTGCATTAGTTCAATGGTTTTAGTCTAGTTGGGGCTTGCAACTAGATTTTGATTAGTTGTAGCAATTGTAGCAGACTGAGCTTTTAAAGGGTTGTGTTGTGATTTAAATGTATTTTTAAAATTGTGTGTGTGTGTGTCTCAAACAAAACTGTGCTTTATTTGTGTTTAAATTTTTGCATTAATTGGAGGGGGGATGTTGAAGGGTTGATTGGTACAGTATGGCCCCTATATCCATGGAACCAGTTTCTATGCCTCATTTATCCATGTCTGACAAAATATATCCTCTAAGCATTTTCTAGACCCTCCAGCACAATTCTATGGTATACTTGGGCCAGAAGCTCTTTATTTCAATAGGGTTATTATTATACAGTTTCAGGCAGCCACTCAAAATCCAAGAATGTATTTCCTACAGATATGTTCATATTTTAAATGATTGTAAGCTGCCATGGATAACATCCTAGGAGAAAGTGGAATAAATAAACAACTAAAGCCTGCTTTTGAGACTTATGTGTTGATCGAATCAGAGCTGGCAAGCAGGAAAAGCCTATTTTAAATCCTGTTTCAGCCACACACTCACAAGCTAGTCTTCAAGAAGACACTTGGCCTCAATTCCAACTTCAGCAGTGTACTTTGTTAGGGTTAATTTTATGTATGATGTGCAGCTTCAAGTCCACTCTTTCACAAATCCTGTACAGATATTTGACATCATTGTGCTTTTTTAAAATCACTTGAAAACTACAGATTTACAACGTGCTGACAACTCTAGCATGACAGAGGCATGCTGATAATAAAAATAGCTGTTATGTCAGCAGTGTTGACTTATAAAGATGCTATATCTCATTACCGGATGTGTGTCTGCTGCTTGGTTTTCCTCTTCTTCTTTGGAGACTTACATTGTTGGGTGACTTCAAGCTGTTTCCAACTTCTGGGGAATTTATTGTGGGATTTTCTTGGCAATATTTCTCCACCACCGTCAGTGACTTCCAATGAGGATGAGAAAATGTGTCTTGCCAAAGTCACCCAATGGGAATGCATGGCAGAGTGAAGATTCGAACCCTGGTTTCCCTAAGTCATTGTCCAACACTCAAACCACAACTCCTACACTGCCAAATAATGCAGTTTAAGTTAAGATGCATTATGAATCTGCGTTATTTGGCAGTGTAGATGATGGTTCCTCAGAGATTTATATACGTATGTATAACTCATTTTTTTCTTCTTTTCTGAGTATTCATGGTGTAGAGCAGCGTTTTTCAACCTGGGGGTCAGGACCCTTGGGGAGGGTCGCAAAGGGGGTTCAGAGGGGTAGCCAAAGATAAGTATTTTCTGTTGGTCATGCAGGTTCTGTGAGAAGTTTGGCCCAGTTTGATCATTGGTGGGGTTGAAGGGGCCCTTTGATTATAAGTGAACTATAAATCCCAGCAACTACAACTCCCAAATGTTAGGGTCTATTTTCCCCCAAACTCCACCAGTGTTCACATTTGAGCATATTGAGTATTTGTGCCAAGTTTGGTCCAGATCCATCATTGTTCGAGTCCACAGTGCTCTCTGGATGTAGGTGAACTACAACTCCCAAGCTCAAGGTCAATGCCCACCAAACCCTTCCAGTATTTTCTGTTGGTCATAGGAGTTCTGTGTGCCAAGTTTGGTTCAATTCCATTGTTGGTGGAGTTCCGAATACTCTTTGATTGTAGGTGAACTATAACTTTCAACAACTACAATTCCCAAATGACAAAATCATTCCCCCACCCCAAACCCCACCAACATTCAAATTTGGGCGTATCAGGTATCTGTGCGAAATTTGGTCCAGTGAATGAAAACACATCCTGCATATAAGATATTTACATTATAATTAATAACAATAGCAAAATGACAATTATGAAGTAGCAAGGAAAAACATTTATGGTTGGGGGTCATCACAACATGAGGAACTGTCATGGCATTATGAAGGTTGAGAATCACTGGTGTAGAGGTTTGAGTGCTGAACTATTTCTCTGGAGATCAGTGTTCATATTTACACTTGGTAATGCAACACACTAAAAAGTTGGCGGTTTGAATCTGGGGAGCAGAGCGACCACCTGCTGTTAGCCCCAGCTTCTGCCAACCTAGCAGTTCGAAAATATGCAAATGTGAGTAGATCAATAGGTACCACACCAGTGGGAAGGTAACAGTGCTCCATGCAGTTATGCCAGCCACATGACCTTGGAGGTGTCTACGGACAACACCAGCTCTTCAGCTTAGAAATGGAGATGAGTCAGACAAGATTGGACTGAATGTCAGGAGAAAACCTTTAGCTTTACCTACCTTAATGCAACACACACCGAAAGACTTTGGGCAAATCCTATTGTCTCAGCCAGAGGGAAAAAATGTCAAGAAAGCTCTGCCATAGATTTGCCTTAGGTCATAATAGTTGTGAAATGACTTGAAGGCACAAATCATCAACAATACATTAGGGGAAACTATGGTTTCCTATGATTTAAATTCAGCTCCAGACCTTTACATTCTTCTGCAGGATTGCTTTATGTTTTATTTTGATTCATTATACTATGTAACAAAATTTGAAAAAAAATTATTCCTGGTTTGGAAGTGTTATTTCCTTTTTAATTGTGCAGTGCTTACTTTGAAAGTACGTAGTTGTTATATTCCAAAGACCTTGTTTTTGTGACTGCCACAAATGATGCTGAGTTGGTTGAGATTCTGTGACATATTAATTGAAAATCTATAGCAAAATGTGCTGAAGGATGTCCCGCAAAAAGAAAGTTTTTGCAGTTTAATACACTTTTTCCAAGTTTTCATTATAGAACCAATTAGGAAATTACATTTATAACCCAGGAACAAAAATCATGTTACATAGTGTTCTCAGCAGCGCCTCCCTCCCCTTTCAGGCTTCATTGGCTTGTTTGCCAAAATGTGACATGATCACTTTGACTGGAGCCACAGTGATAAGGAGGAAGACTAAAGCATTGATTGCCTCTCTTTTATATGCAAGCTGAGCTTCCTTCAATCAGGAGCTGCAGTTTGGATGTCTCTACTGTTCTCAGCTTCCCCACTTCTCTACCACAGATGTTATAACAATATAATTCCCATATTCACATAACCGGAGCCCCTGGTGGCGCAGTGTATTAAAGCGCTGAGCTGCTGAACTTGTAGACCGAAAGGTTGCAGATTCAAATCCGGGGAGCGGAGTGAGTGCCTGCTATTGGCTCCAGCTTCTGCCAACCTAGCAGTTCGAAAACATGCAAATGTGAGTAGATCAATAGGTACTGCTCCGGCGGAAAGGTAACAGCACTCCATCCAGTCATGCTGGCCACATGATCTTGGAGGTGTCTATGGACAACGCCAGCTCTTCGGCTTAGAAATGGAGATGAGCGCCAACCCACAGAGTCGGTCACAACTGGACTTAACGTCAGGGGAAACCTTTACCTTTACCTTTTATTCACATAACCAATATCCATGGTTTCACCTATCCACACCTTCCCATGGTGCCTCCTATACAACCTGCAGCTCTGTTCTTGGTAGCATCATTATTGATCCCACTGAAAATATTATGGTTCACTATTATTCATGGTTACAGAGATACATGTGAAGTCTAAAAACATATCTCCCCTGGATATGGGTGCCATATTGTATTATTGGCCAGAATTCATTATCACACTTATTGCTGTGTAACCCGGAGGTCCATATCGGAAGCTGTCTTTTGTGATTGCAACGATGGCTCCATTATTGTAATCAGCCCTCAAACATTCTTTATCAACCACCAGCCACACCAGGAACTCTGCTGGGTTTTGGGGCACAAATGGATGGTGTTTCTAGACCAGGCATGGGCAAACTTGGGCTGTCTGGGTATTTTGGACTTTAACTCCCACAATTCTTAACAGCCTGTTAGGAATTGTGGAAGTTGAAGTCAAAAACACCCGGAAGGCCCAAGTTCGCCCATGCTTGCTCTAGACCCTTCACTACCCAGCAAGGCTGTGATCACCAGGAGAAAGACCTCTGACACAATTCCTTGTCATAGCCTTATTTCACGAATGTGGAAACATCATCCAACCGCACTCCAGTCTCCAGCAGATCTCCTTCTCTTGGTGTGGCTGATGCTTGACAGATTAGGCCAGAAGACATTGAGTACTTAGCTATGCAAACACATCTAAATAGGCCATGTAGAATTCCCAAACCTAATGGAAACATCAGATTTCTCAACATTAATGGAAGGCAGTCTATTCTTCCAGTGATTAGGTTTCCATCAGGTTTGGGCAGGTAAGGTCAGACAAGAACAGTTCTACTTAACTATGTAGCTGATGCAGCCCAGTGATTTAAAATGCCATAAGGATATCATTTGTTTTATAGCAACAGGCTAGGTAACAGGGCTGTGCAAAGCTTTGGAAGTAGGTTTCATAGTTTGGAGATTTTTATAATTCGTTGATACAAATCTCCAAATTACTAATCAGAACGGGACCCCTCCGAAGCTTTGCAAAATGAAACAAAGGTGTCCGAAACATTTCAGAGAAATTAGCAAAGTTTTTTTTTATTATTTTGGAGTATTTCAAGCTGTGTTTTTTGAAAAACCTTTTTAAAATTCCTTAAAATCAGTAGATGAAAGAAAGCTTTGCAGGATTGACGCCCTGCTTATGTTGTTTCATTGTGCAGAAATTCAAGGGGATGTTTCTTGTCATTTTTTTAAAATTGTAAAAACCTTTTAAAAATCGAAAAATTAGTGAATAACCAAAATGTTCTGAAACTTGGCAGGGTGAAAGTCGTAAACATTGCCTACAAGTATACCAAGTTTCATCCTTATAGCTGTAAAAATAACAGCGAAATGAGCAATATTCCCCATTGCCGCTAATGGAACAAATCTTAACAAAACACTTACGAAACTTCGGAGATTCAGATTACGAAACAAAACGAGTCACCTCCGAATCTTTACAAAATGAAACAGGGGCCATCCGTATTATTGAAACTAATTACTAAGGAAATTTCAGCTGTTTCACACCCCTCTATTAACCAATTACTTGGTCCCTTCCAGGAACTTTCTCATAATGTTGTGCTTGAGTATTGGGCTATGATTCTGGAGACTAGGGTTCAAATCCCCATTCAGCCATAAAACTGTCTTAGTGCCCTTGGGTGAGTCACATTATCTCAGCCACAGAGAAAGACAATAGCCAACCTCTTCTCTACAAATCTTGCCAAGAAACCCCTGTGATGGGTTAGCCTTAGAGTTGTCATAGGTCAGAAAAGACATGAAGGCACACGACTACAACAACATAATGCAAAATAAGTTTCTGGTCCTTATGGGCAAAATTCTCAGAAATGTAATGGTTCCCCAAAAAAGTCAACTAAAACAACTGCTCTGTTTCTGATTTCAGGTCATAAATGCTATTGCGTACATTTGCGTACAGGCAAGCCCCCACTCTTTTAGCCTTCAGGAAAGATTTAAAAACATGGCTCTTCCGATGTGCTTTCAGAGAGTAACTATTACACACTTCTTTTGTTACTCCCCCCAACATCTATCCTCTAGATTGTTTTTCTATCTTATGTCCCTGTTCCCCGTGGTTTTATTCTTATCCTTTTCTCACCCCAAGTTTTAACTGAGTGTCTCATGCGGCCCCGCCCTGTTATATTGTTTTTTTGATTTTGTGTTGCACTGTACATGATTATTTATTGTATTGTTTAATTGTATTATAATATGTTGTTTTTATATTTTGCTATATTGTACTGTCCTGGGCATGGCCCCATGTAAGCCGCCTCGAGTCCCCGTTGGGGAGATGGTGGCGGGGTATAAATAAAGTTTTTTATTATTATTATTATTATTATTATTATTATTATTATTATTATTATTATTTCCAGAACTGGATCAACCATGCACAAAAAAGCCTGTGTCATCGTACTTGGGAAAACCCCAAGGTTTGCAGAAGACCCTCCTCCCCACAAAAATCCTCAAGAGATAAAGTCTCTGGGGTGTGGCTTCCAAAAATACCCCAAATAGGACTGGATGTACTCAGTTGCCAAGGAATGCAACTTGACTGTTCAGGGTTTAGGGAGAGGTGATGATGGAACGGAGTTTGCTGAAAGAAGGCACGTCTGGCTGAATTTCTGAACAAATGTCCACCCCCAGACCCTTACCAATTTGTTGCAAGCCCTACTCAAGCAGTTTCTATTTCATGGTTCATTTGAGATAGCCTCCTTTGTGTTTGTGCATAGTATGGGGCCCTTTTAGTTCTTATCGATCAATGGAAACAAACATTAGCTTGTTCTGAGATGGACAAGACAAGATTGGTATTGAAGAGTGCTTTGATTTGGACAAAGTCCATCTGATGTAATCTCAGGACTGGGCTGATTAGAAAGTTAAATGATTTTTTAATTAAATTTTGGAATTCCTAGTAGCCTTAAAGGTTGAGCCTTGGGACATCAACTCTGAATTATATCCAACCGCTATTATCTTGTGTTTTGCTAAACTATAACCTCAGAAACCGACTCGGCTGTTAAAGTGGAGTATAACAATGTAGGGTCATGGGAGTTTTACTCCTGATGTAGTGATAAGGAATCCTAGAATTGGAATAGATCCCAAAAGCTGTCCCATCCAACCCTTTTCTGTCATGCAGAAACACACAATGAAAGCACTCCTAACAGGTGGCCATTCGGCATCTACTTAAAAACCTCCAGAGAAAGATACTCTCCCATACGCCCGCATTTGGAAATCTGAAACATTTCTTTTCAGTGTTGTTGAAGGTTTCATGGCTGAAATCACTGGGATGCTGTGAATTTTCCGAGCTGTATGGCCATGTACCAGAAGCATTTTTTCCTGACGTTTTGCCCAATTCTATGACAGGCACTCTCAAAGGTTGTAAAGTCTTTTCTTTTCAGAGTTTGAGCATTGGTTTAAGGTAGCTGAAGGGGCCATCTGAGCAAGGACTTGGCCAGGGGAAGCTATGTTGAATTCAAACTCCTCCCAGCCTAGGAATTTAGAAATTACATATAACAGAAACAATTTAAGATATGCGGGTGACACCATATTATTTACAGAAAATAGCAAATTCTTGCAACAATTACTGATGAAAGTCAAGATAGAAAGTATAAATGCAGGCTTCTAGTTGCAACATTAAAACAAAAATAATCACTATAGACGATTTATACATCATTACAGTAGAAAATGAACACATTTTAATAGTTCAAGATTTCCCATACCTTGGCTCAGTCATAAGTCAGAGTGGAACCTGCTTTGGAAGACCTACCGTATTGATTTTTTGAGAGGTGCTCTCAAAAAAAGTTGTTTTGATTCATTGTGGTTTTTCCACTTTTCTGGAATCTTGTGCCTATAATGCCAGAAAATCTTGTATATTTTGGCATTTGTCAGTTTGCTTTTTATTATATTATTTTGGGTTGTTTTTTGTTTGTTTTGGTATTTCTACCTGGATTTTGTATTTCTATCTTCTTCTTCTTCACTGTTGTATTAGTTTTATATTTGTATTGCTCCTTTTTTCCTTTATGTACATCTGTGTACATTATAACAGTGTACTGTGATAGGATTCATTGGCATGTGGGGAATGCCTGAGGCCTGAATAACTGAAAGCTGACTTTGTCTATCTGACAAAGAAAGTGAATTTCTTTTAAACGATTTGCCTTTTTCTTGACAAAATAAAGATGCATCTACACTGTAGAATCAACGCAGTTTGACACTTTTATAATCATGGCTTAATGCTATGAATCCTGGGATATGTAGTTTGGTGAGATACCAATACTTTTTGGCAGACAAAACTAAAGACAATGTTACACCATAATTCCCATAATTCCATAACACTGAGCCATGCCAGTTAAAGTGATGTCAACTGCATTAATTCTTCAGTGTAGATGCACTCTCAGACAAAAGCAAATTGCTGCTGCCTCACCCAGTTTGTGTGTTCTTTATTAATAACTTTGGCCATCTTGATTACAACTTGAAGTTGCTTGGCCAAACATAGAACCCTAGAATCCTAGAGTTGGAAGAGACCTCATGGGCCATCCAGTCCAACCCTCTGCCCCCAAGAAGCAGTCAAATTGCATTCAAAGCACCCCCGACAGATGGCCATCCAGCCTCTGATTAAAAGCCTCCAAAGAAGGAGCCTCCACCATACTCCAGGGCACTGGAGTTCCACTGCTGAACAGCTCTCATAGTGAGGAAGTTCTTCCTGATGTTCAGGTGGAATCTCCTTTCCTGTAGTTTGAAGCCATTGTTCCACGTCCTAGTCTCCAGGACAGCAGAAAACATGCCCTAGTTTTCACCCTTAAATGATGGAGGGTAAGAATCAGGTATAAAAATGCAGTCCTAACTGCGTAACTTTCAGATACTTTTTTTTTAAAGGCAAGGGCTTTCAGCAGATTCCAAAGAAGTTGAACTCTTTAGCAATGGAGAATTTCCAGAAGTGAATGATTGAATTGAGTCCCGAGATGAAAGGGTTTGTTTGACCAATTATTAAATAGGGAATCAGAGAAAGGAAATGCCCTATTAACTTGTCTTCCCTAAAAGCTTATGCTTAAAGTTAGATGAACTCTTTTGCTTGGCTCTATGGCAGTGTTTCTCAACCTGGGGGTTGGGACCCCTGGGGGGTTGTGAGGGGGGCGTCAGAGGGGTCACCAAATACCAGTATTTTCTGTTGTTCATGGGGATTCTGTGCAGGAAGTTTGGTCCAATTCTATGGTTGGTGAGGTTCAAGGGGCTCTTTATTGTAGGTGAATTATAAGTCCCAACAAGTACAATTCCCAAATGTCAAGGTCTATTTTCCACAAACTCAAATATTGAGTATTTATGCCAAGATCCATCATTGATCCAGATCCATCATTGTTTGAGTCCACAGTGCTCTCTGGATGTAGGTGAACTACAGCTCCAAAACTCAAGGCCAATGCCCACCAAACCCTTGCAGTATTTTCTGTTGGTCATGGGAGTTCTTTGTGCCAAGTTTGGTTCAATTCCATCGTTAGTGGAGTTCAGAATGCTCTTTGATTGTCAGTGAACCATAAATCCCAGAAACTACAGCTCCCAAATGACAAAATCAGATTTGAGGGTTTCGGGTATCTGTGCCAAATTTGGTCCAGTGAATAAAAATCCATCCTGCATATAAGATATTTACATTACAATTCGTAACAGTTGCAAAATTACAGTTATGAAGTAGCAACTAAAATAATTTTATGATTGGGGGTCACCACAACATGAGGAACTGTATTTAGGGGTCGCTGCATTAGGAAGGTTTAGAACCACTGCTCTATGGGAAATAAAGGGGGCCACGGTGGTGCAGGGGGTTAAACCTGCAGAACTTGCTGACCGAAAGATTGGCAGTTCGAATCTACAGAGCAGGGTGAGCTCCCGTCATTAATATCAAAGGGAACACTTTACCTTTACTATGGGAAAGAATTTGCAGTGTAATTTTTATTGTATTTTTCACATTCACAGTGCAATTCACATATTTATTTACTGTATGTATACCCCGCCCTTCTCACCCCGAAGGGGACTCAGAGACTTACATAAAGGCACGATTCGATATCACATGTACATAAATACAATAAATCAAAACAGTATGCCTTAAAAAACAAAAAGTTAAAAAACATCTCAATCTTAAAACCAATTATTAAAACCACGCAATCCAGAAGCATTGTCCAGGAGCTATTCCAGGGGTAAATTGCACTAATAAATTATATCAAAACAGTAGGCTGAGGTAGGCATCAGCTATGCATAGCTCGTGAGTACCTGTGATCTGACTATTTGTTTGTTTCCAGCCTAGGCAGGCTGTTTTTCTACAGATATCTCATCTTTGATCAACATGTCTTTGCCATGTCCAGTTGCCACATACGTGTATTTCTTTCCAGGAAGCTTCTCCTTTGCATTTCCAACTGCATTTGGGATTTCTTTCTGCTCCCAAATGCTTCTCTTAGGGCCCGTCCAGACAGTACCTTTATCTCAGGAGCTCCCGCAGCAAACAGGAGGGTGGCGAGCATTGTTGGGAGCATCGTGGGGTGCGTCGAATTTCTTGACCCTTAGACCTGATGTGTTTGTGCGGGACTGTGTCCCTCTTCTTATGAGCTGGTCATTGACCATAATAAGTGAACTTCAACTTGAACTTGACTTAGCAGGAGCTCACCCTCTTCATTCTAGATGTGCTTAAAGCTCTTGTCGCTTTTCTGGTGCCTCTTCCTCCTCGTTCTATCTTCTTTTCTTTTCCTCCTTCTGTTCCTCATGTTTAATTTCTTTTTGGAACACTTCTGCAATGTCTTGATTCTCCTCTCCAACATAAGCTTCTGCTGCCCCTCTAGCTCTGCTTCAGGCTACTCTTGGGACACTGAAGTTGAAACAAACTTGAGGAAGCTGGAAAACCGGGTGTAAACCGGATGAAGGTGGGAGAGTCCTGACCCAGCAGTATCTGCTCTAGTTTGGCTTCCAATGTATTACATATCTATTTATGTATTTACCCTATTTATACCCTGCCTTTCTCTACCTCGAAGGAGACTCAAGGCGGCTTACATATGGCAATTATTCAATGTCTTAAACATATACAAAACATAAGCATTTTTGTGGTGTCGTAAATTAGTTAAATTAGCCTCCCCACATAAGCGGTACCTAAATTTCCTACTTGATAGATGCAACTATCTTTCGGGTTGCTTAAGTCAACAATTCAACCCGGGCTGGCTTCTAATTCATGACCTCTCGGTCAGTAGTGATTTATTGCAGCTGGTTACTAACCAGCTGCACCACAGTCCGGCCCTTAATGTAGTCCTTGATGGAGTACTTCCTCATTCCTTTCCACACCTGCTAGAAGTTTTTTTATGGTGTCGTAAATTAGTTAAATTAGCTTCTCTGCATAAAGTGGTACTTAAATTTTCTACTCGAGAGATGCAACTGTCTTTCGAGTTGCTTAAGTCAATGGTGAGCTAGGCTGTTAATGTTCAGGAGTTCAATCCGACCCAGGCTTCGATCTCATGACCGCGCAGTCAGTAGTGATTTATTGCAGCTGGCTACTAACCAGCTGCGCCACAGCCCGGCACTTTTAACTATCTAGTACAATAATACTAATTATATTCATTCATTCCTCCTTCCACCCACCTTTTTGCATCGACTCCTCACTCTCTAGGTTCCTTCCTAATGAGATAATATGTCACTTCCTCCTTTTAGTACAGTAGTCGTGATTTCAATTTTACATTCAAAAAACACCTGTGAAAAAAGAGTTTGATTGCAAAGCCTTCTGTTAATACTTTCATCTTTTTTCTTCTTCAAAGTTTCGAAATGCTTCACAGTATTTGATAAAACTTTTGTGTTTGCTCATCACAGCCAATTTGCTCATTTCTGCTTTTCTGAAAACTTTTACTATCCATTCTTCCACAGTTGGTAAGGCTGACTTCTTCCAGCATTGATCCTATAGCATACTTGACCCTGTTATTAAATTATAAAGTACTGCATTATATGATAAGTTGTTAGACCATAGCTAGTTGCATATAAATTAAATACAACATAAAAGTGCAACCATATAAAAACAATCTAAAAGTACTACATACAATAATCATATATAGATCTCGCTTATCTGAGAAGGGAATGATTCGCTGGTGGAAATATGTAGAATCAGAATATATGCTGCCAAGAGGTTCAGACAAGCAGATGAAGCAAAGAGTATTTTTAATTCTAACCATGAGATGATACAATCTTAAATCAATAATGGAAACAATACCGGATCCAACCTGCACACATCATGACCTCTGTGAGCTCATTATATGTAATCAGGAAGTTTTCTACCATCAGTGACTTGCATTTCTTTTCCAAAGCAAGTAATCCATCTTCGAATGCTGTTTATTTATTTATCTATTTCATCCATTTGTATCCCGTCCTTCTCACCCCCAGGGGGGACTCAGGGCAGCTTCACGGCCAGAAGTCATTAGATGCCAAAAACAGACAGTTACAAAAACAATACAATTAAAAACAGATAATTAAAACATCAATTATAAAACGTCATTTTAAAATTGCACAAGTCTACATCATATGTTCCATAATGTATTCTTTATTCATCTTCTTTTATGGTAGAGGATGAGACAGTTTTGCATAATATTCCTTACATGAGGGATGAAGTGCTTGACCAGGATGGAACATTTACTGAAGAACTGATCACAAGCAATGATGAAAAGATGCAGCTCATCAATGGTGAGATATTTGTGGAGTGGGTCAATGATCCTGGTCAATATAGTGGTGACAATGAAACTCTTGACAGGAGAAATGGAAAGCAGAAAACTCAGGAGAGCAAACAAATAGACGAAGAGAGTCATCCTCCTCGGACATTTCCTTCTGACAAGATATTTGAAGCCATTTCTTTTGGGTTTCCAGATAAGGGTGCGGCAGTGAAACTGAAAGAAAAATAGAAAGAACAGCAATTTCCAGGAGCTTTTCCTATTGAATATACACCAAACACTGATTGACCAAATGCTAAATAATGGGAGTTTATACCCAGTTTCCCCCCCAAAATTGTGATTGAAGATGACTTACAATTTGAAACAGGTATAATATATCTACTATGTAGAGAAGTCAATGTTAAACTATAGTTGAACTATTCATAGTGTTACTCCTTTAAAATCTACCTCAGAGGGTTGTTGTGAATATAGAGTGGGAATTAAAGGAGAGCTACATACATTGTCTTGAGCAGTCACAAGGAAGGTAAAGGTTTTCCCCAGACATTAAGTCCAGTCGTGTCTGACTCTGGGGGTTGGTGCTCATCTCATTTCTAAGACGAAAAGCCGGCGTTGTCCATAGACGCCTCCAAGGTCATGTGGCCGGCATGACTGCATGGAGTGCCGTTACGGTCTCGCCGGAGCGGTACCTTTTAACCTACTCTTATTTGCATGTTTTCGAACTGCTAGGTTGGCAGAAGCTGGGGCTAGCAGTGGGAGGTCACCCCACTCCCTGGATTCGAACTGCCAACCTTTCAGTCAGCAAGTTCAGCAGCTCAGCGGTCCTCTTTTTACAGTCCATTAGTTCCCAGCAAAGTGCGTTAAAGCACTGAGCTGCAGACTGAAAGGTCCCAGGTTCAAGCTCTGGGAGCGGCGGGAGCGGCTGCTGTTAGCTCCAGCTCCTACCAACTTAGCAGTTCGAAAACATGCCAATGTAAGTAGATCAGTAGGTACTGCTCTGGCGGGAAGGTAACGGTGCTCCATGCAGTCATGCCAGCCACATGACCTTGGAGGTGTCTACGGACAACACCGGCTCTTTGGCTTAGAAATGGAGATGAGCACCAAGCTCCAGAGTCAGACATGACTGGACTTAACGTCAGGGGAAACCTTTACCTTTAGTTCCCCAGCCACTGTCTTTTAGTCTTTATGTCCAAAATTTCCCTAGAGCAACTATCCAAGATTCTGAGTGCTTTCAACAAAATAGCTTGAGCACCATGAATAGCGTTGAAATTTGGACTGGAAACAAGCAGATTTGCTGACATGTAAGCGGCTGCCTTCCATCACTTTCTGTAGCAATACAAAACCGCTCCTTCTGGTTACAAGAGTGCCTCCTTATTGGATCCATTTATGTCCCTCTTATCTGTTTTGTAATTCTGTCCTTACCTTGACCCTTTCTTTAACTTGCTCCTTCCAGAGAAATTCTCCCTGTGCGTTTCTTTGAAGACAAGAGACTTAAGGTATGATTTGATTAAGGCCTGTGCCAGTTCTCTAAGCCAGGCTGGTGTTTGTGCTTCCGGATCTAATTCCCAGATACTAGCGATGGGAGAGCTCATCCTCCCCTTTCTGTGTGTGTTGAGGAGGGTAATGCAGGCCTGCCTCGAAGCTTCCCCCCTCCAACACTCTTCCTGGGTGAAAGGGAGCATGACAACTGTTTCCAAACACCTCTCATAAAGAGACAACTGTACAGGGGACAGTTGTGAAGAGTGGAGTTGCCCGAGAGTGGCAACTGGTTGCTGAATGGGAAACAGGTGGGGAAGAAGGGTGTGAAAGGCCAAGCAGAGAGGAAATTCCCTTCTTGCAAGCAAATCTATGGAGCATGTTCAAGTTCAAAACCCCTCCTTTTGCTATTAGAATCACCCTTACCTGTACAATCAGTTCTCTATATCCACAGATCCAACCATACATGCCTTACATTTTTTTTTTTTAAAAAAAAAAATCTAAACAGTAAACCTTATTGTTGCTATTTTATATCTGGGACACCATTTTACTATACCATTGTATATTTTTTTATTTGAGTATTCATGGATTTTAGTCCTGTAACCAACCCCAGGGCTCTCGGCATCCAAGAGGCTTGGGAAAAACTGCTGTAAAAAAAAATAACAAAATCTCTCAGGCCTCTTCCACACAGATGAATAAAATCCCACATTATCTGCTTTGAACTGGAATATATTACAGTGTGGACACAGATAACCCAGTTCAAAGCAGATATTGTGGGATTTTCTGCCTTGCTATTCTGGGTTCTATGGCTGTGGATTGGGACATTTGTAGGGAGACCAAGGTGCTTGTTTATAAAGCCATTGTCCTCCCAACCCTGCTATATGCCTGCAAAGCGTGGACAATTTACAGACATCACACTCAACTCCGGTAACAATTCCACCAGTGTTACCTCCGAAAAATCCTGCAAATCACTTGGGAAGACAGGTAGACCAATGTCAGTGTGCTGGAAGAAACAAAGACCACCAGCATTGAAGCGATGCTCCTACGCCATCAACTCTGTTGGACTGGCCACATTGTCCGAATGCATGATCACGGTCTCCCAAAGCAGTTACTCTACTCCCAACTCCAACATGGAAAACATAATGTTGGTGGACAGGAAAAGAGATTTAAAATGGGCTTAAAGCTAACCTTTAAAACTGTGGCATAATAACAACAACAACAACAACTTTATTCTTATATCCCACCTCCATCTCCCCGAAAGGACTCGGGGCGGCTTACACAGGGACTAGCCCAAAAACAACAACATAGCATTACATACAACAGTAGTTGAAACAGTAATTTAAAACAATATAACAAAGGTATAAACAATGTAACACAACAGTTACTTTAAAAGCCTGAGCGTCGATTGCTACATACAGCAGAGGGTGACTAGTGCAAGAGCTCCGAAAGATCCATAGCTAAAATCAGGGCAAATAGGGAAAGAACAAGGGAACAGTTCCATTAGAGTGCTAAAACATATAATCATAGACTCATAGAGTTGGAAGTGACCTCATAGACACTGAGAATTTAGAAACCCTGGCTCTTGAGCACTCTAGCTGGAAGTCAGCTGTGACCAGTAGTGCTGTGGAATTTGAAAAAGCACAAGTGGAGGGAGAAAAGTGCGAAGAGTAAGGCACATCAAGCCAACCCTGACCAGGGCCACCTTCCACCTGGAAACTGATGTCCTCACTGTGGAAGAACATACGGGTCAAAAATAGGGCTCCACCACCAGGACACTACACTTGGAAGACAATCATACTTGGACAACGAGGGATCGCCCAAGAAAAAATATGGTTGTGTGGTAGGGGCCCCAATCAGTATGGCCAGTGACTGAGTTTCATTTCATTACTATCTTTTTTTATTATTATTCGGGCTTGGCCCCATGTAAGCCACCCTGAGTCCCCTTTGGGGAGATAGAGGCGGGGTATATTATTATTATTATTATCTTGCTTTTTCCTTACACAGAATCCAAGATGGCTTAAAGGTAGGATCATAACAAGAGCAGTGTGAAACAAGAGTTTGTTTTGTTTCCATGGATTCTTGTGTTGTCATTCATCATAGGCCCCTTCAACATTGCCATATAATCCAAATTTTCAAAGCAGATAATCCACATTATCTGCTTTGAACTGGATTACAAGAGTCGACACTGCCATATAATGGCATTCAAAGCAGATCTGGATTTTATTTTGCACTGTAGAAAGGGCCATAGTATCATAGAATTTTGACACTGGATAGGGACCACAAAGGCCATCTAATCAATCCTCCTGCTGTGAAGGAATACACAATTGCAGAATTCCTTTAAAAAATAGCCATCCAACCTCTAAAGCAGTGGTTCCAAAACTTATTTGGCCTACCGCCCCCTTTCCAGAAAAAATATTACTCAGCACCCTCAAAATTAATTTTTTTAAAATTTTAATAGCAATTAAACAGAAAGATATATGTACCTGTGGCCATTACCGCTCCCCTGGATTGCTCACCCACTTTGGGAATCAATGCTCTAAAGTCCTCTAAAGACAGAAAAACTGCCACCCTCTAAAGAAGCGCATTCCACTATGGAGCAGCTCTTATGTTAGAAAAAAATGCTAATACTTATGTAGAATCGTTTTTCTTATAATTAAGAATCCATTGGTGCATGTTTTAATCTCCAGATCAGCAGAAAACAAGCTTAATTCATATTTTGTCAAATTGCAAATTAGTTCTTGTGGATCCAGAAACAATAAGCACACTGGTGATTGATGAACAAAGAAAGAAATGTATTTAGAGCAAAACAGATATAGATGTGAATACAAAGCAAGATATGCAATACCCAGTTTCCTCTTTCCATTGCAGTAACCACATGAAAAACAATGCGGAAGACACCAATTTGACCAATTCATGCAGCATAGCAACAGGTCTATGCCTTCATTGAGGATTCAACAAAAAAAAGATAAAACATCCTCCCTCTTATGCACCAGCCAAGCCTTCTAGTTAATTTCTCACCAGGCGCCTCTAATGAACCAAAGCTGAGCTGAATTCTTGAAACCATCCTCCTTAAAGCCAGAGGCCAACCTGCTAACATACTCCCTCCCCCCTTGCCATTCTTCAGACTCTCTCTTACCTTACACAAGTAAAGATTTATAGTAATTAGGAATTCAATCAAAACATTCAGGCACCATATCACTGACTTCTTAATACCAAGACTTCCGGCAAGAATGTTTTCCCTAGACTTCATCTTCTATATGACGTCCCCTGAGAGATGTAAAGATGACTATCATGTCTCCTCTCCATCTGTAATGTGTCCAGAGAAGAGTTACCAAAAGGTCTGGAAGCCCTATGAGGAATGGCTGAGGGAGCTGGGCATGATCAGTTTGGAGAAGAGAAGGCTGAGGCCCCTTCCACACTGCCATATAAAATCCAGATTATATGCTTTGAACTGGATTATATGGCAGTGTACAAGGGGCCTTAGAGGAGATGTGATAGTCAAGTTTAAATATCTGAAAGGATTTCACATTGAGGAGGGGGCAAACTTGCTTTCTAATGGTTTGGAGACTAGGGGTCCTTCCACACAGCTATATAACCCAGAACATTAAGACAGAAAATCCCACAATATCTGCTTTGAACACTGCCATATATTCCAGTTCAAAGCAGATAATGTGGAATTTTCTGCCTTGATATTCTGGGTGATACGGCTGTGTGGAAGGGGCCTAGGACATGAAGTAATGGATTCATATTGCAGGAGAAAAGGTTCAACCTCAACATGAGAAAGAACTTCCTGACAATAAGAGCTGTTTGAAAATGTAATACAGGGCCCTTCCACACAGTCATATCACCCGAATATCAAGGCATAAAATCCCACAATATCTGCTTTGAACTGGGTTATCTGAGCCCACACTGCCATATATCCCAGTTCAACGCAGAAAATGTGGCATTTTATTCAGCTGTGTGGAAGGGACCACACTGCCTTGGAGTGTATTCCCTCTCTAGAGGCTTTTAAACACAGGCTGGTTGGCCATCTGTCAGGAATGCTTGGATTGTGTTCCTGCATGGCAAAGAGGGGTTGGACTGAATGGCACCAGAAGTCTCTTCCAACTCCATCTAAGCTAAACATAAGCAACTCCCTTATTATAAGGCATTTTTTCCAGACGTCTTATCACCTTGGTCACTTTCCTCTGGCCACATTCTGGTTTGTCAATATTTTTCTTGAATTGTGATGCCTGGAAGTGGACACAGTATTCCAGTCCAAGCAAAGCAGAATCAAGTGGCACCATTTCCTTAATTCTGGACACTGCTCCTTTTGATGCTCTTTGAACAATGCTGTTTGTTTCCAAGGTCAGCGGGGGGGGGGGGGGGGTGTAAATGTCATACCGGCAGCAGTGTTAGTGGAGTTCCCAGAGGAGAGATAACACACCACATTCACTGTCTCGCTCTTAACAACCCATCATTTATCATGTGTCCTTGGGCCTGCAGAGAAACAAATACACCAGTTACTACGGTGGATTAACTTTTCTAAACTGGAGTTCATCACAGAATCCAAAAGATATCTCTGCCTCTGCCTTGCTTGTTTGCTTTTTTATTTGATTTACATCCTAACTTTCTCCCCAGCTGGGACTCAAGGCATTTCACATAGCAAGATTAACAGAAATATGAACAAATCAGAATAGCATATAGTTAAATTAAAAAGTAATTTGAAAACATGTTAACTTTTTAAAAAATGTTGCTGTGTGTTTTAAAGTAGTTTCTGACTTATGGAAACCCTAAAACAGGCATAGGCAAACTTTGGCTCTCCAGGCGTTTTGGACTTCAACTCCCACAATTTGGACTTCAACTCCCACAATATCGGCTGTTAGGAATTGTGGGGCTTGAAGTCCAAAATGCCTGGAGGGCCAAAGTTTGCCCATACCTGCCCTAAAGGAACGTTTTATGAGGTTTTTGGGGTTGTATGTGGCTCACCCAAAGTTCCCAATGGGTTTTCACAGCTGACTAGGGAATCAAACCTAGGTCTCTAAAGTTGTAGTCCAATGCTCAACCCACTATGCTATACTGGTTCACTTTAAAAGTATAATACACTTTTTAAAAAATCCCTTTCTCAGAAGATTTCCAATTGCCAAAGTTGCTTAAGTTTTTAAAAGTTTATTTATTAATTTATGTTCTGCTATTTCCCAGTGTGGAATATTAAAACCAGAACTGATTAAAAAAAACCCTTCAAAATAGCATAGAGAGACAAATCATTTTGCAAAGCAATGAAATAATCTATAGAATGAAAACCATTCCTGAGAGCCTTCTGAAATAGGATTTTTTAAAAAAGAAAATGGATCTATACTGCCTAAAGGCACTAGAGTCCTTGGAAGCTAAGCAGAGTCCGCCCTGGTTAATACTTGGATGGGAAACTGCCCCTGAATACCAGGGGTCGTAGGCTTATTTCGAATAAATCCTGAGTATTTCTCGCCTATGGGCCCTTCCATACAGCCACATTACCCAGAACACCAAGACAGAAAATCTCACCATATCTGCTTTGAACTGGATTATCTGAGTGCACACTGCCATATATTCCAGTTCAAAGCAGAAAATGTGGGATTTTATTCAGCTGTGTGGAAGGGGCCTAAGAAAGCCCTATAAAATTCCCAGGGTTGTCATAAGCAGATAGGTTTAGAAGGTTTTCTTATTGCATTGAAAGCCCGTGGAATCAACTGTATTTCATCAGAGGCAAATAGGACAACAGAGTGAATACAAATACAATCAGCCTCCATATCCACAAATTCTGCTTGCATTAATTTAACCACCTACCCCTTGAAAGTGTTTTTAAATTTAAAAATACAAATCTTGATTTTTTTTCATGTTATATCAGGGCTACCATTTTATATAATGGGACTTGGTTGTGGGCTGGTTAAATAACTTTGGAGGGTCACATCCAGCCCACGGGTCTTATTTTGGGGACCCCTGATCTACAGATTTTTGAACCAAATCCCAATGGATACCAAAAGCCTACTGTGCATTGGTGGAATCTGAATGCTCTTTGAGACTACTGTCAGTTCTCTGAATATGTCTCCAGTTGTAAAGCAACGATGGTTCAGCTTCCACAGTATGTCATGGTCCCATCCCAGGGGAAGAATGAAGTCAGGTAGATTCCTTGGAGATGAGAATGGCCCATTATTTTTATATTCTTGGGAAAATAATAGGATTGTAATGATATTGGAAGGGGGCCTGCTTCCAGCGCCCAGCTGTTACGAGCCAGATGCTCCCCTGTTTAGTAGCTTGACCCCTAACAATGAACTCTGATTAATGGGAAATCAAGGTCAGCTAGAAAGACAGGTCATCCTTAATTGTAAAGGATGAGGTCTGACATCACCGTTCTAACTCGAAGTGTGTTGAGAGAGACCTAAGCAGATTTGACTGCAACCAATGAACGAAAAACAAGTTGGAGGTTTTTGAAGCTTGCTGACGAGAAAGTTTCAAGTGGCATTAAAGGGATACTGGTTTTTCTGGGGGAATTGCATTACTGTGGATGCACCTTTCAAATTCACAAATATTGCACCCTAATCCAGTAGTGTTGACAAATTAAAATCATGACTTGCAGTGTTGACAGGATTGGGATTTGTGCATGCAGAGACAGAGATGAATGGAGCTTTGCTGGTCCTTTTTTCTCAAGGCTGTTTTATGCAGTTCAAAGAGAAACTGGGGAAAACTGTTGTTCAATTGTTGCTGTGTGTCTTCAAGTCATAGAGTTTTGTTCAGAGTGGTTGCTATTGCCTTCCTCTATCCCTGAGAGAGTGTGACTTGCCAGTGGGTTATCATAGCTGAGCAGGGATGCAGATCCTGGTCTCCAGAGTCATAGGCCCTTTCTACACTGCCATATAATCCAGTTCAAAGAAAATAATCTGGATTTTATATGGCAGTATAGATGGGGAGATAGTACTGTGATCAAATCACAATGTCACGCTGGCTCCAACCTCGTCTACACAGTCAATTTAAAGCAGTTCAATGCTAGCTTCAGAATGTGGTGGCCAGACAACAAATACCCAAGAAAGAAAGCTTCATCTGAGCTTTAAATTGGTTTTCCTATGTAATCACCTGCACAGTTTCTTCAATCCCAGTTTCAAACTGACTTAAGTGGTCAGTGTGGATGATGTGCCCCTAGAATTATGGATCTGTAACTACTCCATATTCAGTTATACTACATACTGTATTCACAATTGTGCCAATATCAGGCTATGAACTATAAAGCTCTATATGGCTTACGACCAGACAATTTGGCAGATGATATTTCCCTGTATGAACCAGGCCAGGCTCTGAAATCACCAGGCGAGAGTCCCTTCTCTCAGGCCTCATGTATACTGCCATATAATCGAGTTTCTGAATCCAGATTATCTGTTTTGAACTGGATTATATGGTAGTAAATCCAGTGCAAAGCAGATGATCTGGAATCAGATACAGGATTATATGACAGTGTGGATCCAGCTTTAGTCCCACCACCATCACAAACTATCCCTGAACTCTGAGGTAGGCTTCTGCTGGTAGCTCCTAGCAATTAACCAGTACTCACTCCAGGAGCACTCGGTGGCGCAGTGGATTAAACCGCTGAACTGCCGAACTTGCTTACTGAAAGGTCGGCGATTCAAATCTTGGGAGCGGGATGAGCTCCCGCTGTTAGCCCCAGCTTCTGCCAACCTAGCAGATCAATAGGTACCGCTCCAGCCAGGAGGTAACGACGCTCCATGCAGTCATGCTGGCCACATGACCTTAGAGTTGTCTATGGACAACGCTGGCTCTTCAGCTTAGAAATGGAGATGAGCACCAACTCCCAGAGTCGGACATGACTCAACTTAATGTCAGGGGAAATCCTTTACCTTTACCTTACACACACTTAAAAGAAAATAACACTACTAATTTTCCCATGTACCTCCAAACTCTTTTCTAGTGCTCTTCCCTCCTTCCCTTCGAAACCCTTCCATAGCCTTCCCCAACCCCTGTGAATTATTTCTCCTGATTTTCATTTCCTCACAGGAGCTCTCCTCCTCCAGATTTGTTTATTAATGCTGACCTTGCTTCAGGTATGTTGGCAGGGGAAGGAGTCAAATGCATGTTCTTCCAAGCTTTGAATCATGGCCTGACATCTGGAACTTCCTTCCCAGGGACTATCAGGAAAGTGATAGCAGCCCGTATAATATCTAAGCCCCTCTTACTCTTAGTGTGATAAAAACTCAAAAAAATACACATGAGTCTGTTGCTTTAAAATAGAAGAAAAATTAGTTCTATCCACTGTAGCACAAAAACATAAAGCAAAACAGAAGAGTTGCTCTCATCAATATATAACAAACAATATCTCCTGTGAGTCTTCTTCCTTAAACAACAACATGCAAACACTACAAACAATACAGTCTCTCTACTTTGTTATTAGTAGAATGTTATCTTGCCATAAATAAGCAGCATTTCAAATGTCTTCAATCTTCAGCCTCAGGACGCTGCATAACTGCTCCCAGCAACAGCTTCTTCAGCTCTCAACGAGCCATCAAGTTAAGCCAAAATGCAAAGTTCAAATCTTGCAAACTTAGTGCCTTGTTTTATGCAGAAGTTGATAACACATCCAATTAACTTGTGGCAGCTGTAACAGAAAAGGTTCTGATCTTCCCTGTTACTTAGAAAAAGCCTATTGTAAACCTCTAGTAGCAACAGGGACTGAGGTTGTGATAATTATAAGAAAGGCCCCCATTGCTGTTTTGCTTGCTGGCTCCTCTTGTACCTCAATCAACAACAAATATGATCCCAATCAATTGACTTCCTGGAGTTTACAAGTCAGACGTTATTGCACAAGGCAAGCAAACCGGCATTGCGTCTCTATCACACTACACCGTGTGCGTCCCATTGCCAGTCTCCCTCTGAATATCGGGTTCATGTGATAAAAGTTCTAAGGCATTGGCGTATTCACCATTCTCCTATCTGGTAAGTATGTTAGCCTGCAGTTCTCATCATCCCCAGTCAGCAGTGACCACCAGAAAAGGGTATCTAGTCAAATTATTTTGTAGAAACGTAACAAAGACTCTTCAACTGGACATTTCACCAAAAGTTGTACTTCATCTTGTAAAGTAGGGATGGGAATGTTTTTCAGCTCCCAGCATTCATCACTGAGGTTGAACAGGTGAGGATTACTGGGAGTTGTAGTCCAAAATCATCTGGAAGGCTACACAATTATTCCTAGTTTTTTTTTTCTTTTACTATTTCTGTAGTCCCAGATTAAGAATTGAATGGTCACTCCTGATAGTAAAACATATTTATTCTGCAAATTTGTGTTTCATATTGTTCGTTCTCAGCTATAAAACATGAGTGATTTTCTAATTAAAATAATCTATTTTAAAAGGGAGTTTCACCTTTTGCTCTTATGGCAACTTGCTCTAAAGCAGCAGCCGCAACAACAAAATCCAGCTGGACCTCCCTCCTGCCTGATCTGCCCGCAACCCTATCGAGTGACCCCCTCCTCACAATGTGTTCATATATTGAGAGAAATTTGCCATGACATGTGGAATTTAGAGAGGAAGAGGAAAGGATTTTGTTCTTTAGAATCAGCAGGAAAGAGAAAGCCAAGAGCAGGTTGCTTTGTCACTTGACCTATTTCCAAGAAGATGTGATTTTTCTTGTGGTAGGTCCATGACTTCCGAAAACAGATTCATGATAGTTTGCTGTTGCAGAATAAAAAATAACAGAATGCTGTACATCTTAGCAAGCAATAGGGGACAGTACCACCCATGGATCCTAGGGTTGTTTTTCTGCTCCCCTCCACATTCAAAATACTTCACTCAGATGGCCTGTGTGGAGCCGTGGTGGCACAGTGGGTTAAACCCTTATGCCGGCTGAACTGCTGACCTGAAGGTTGGGTTGCTGTCCTGAAGGTTGCCAATTCGAATCCGCAAGATGGGGTGAGTTCCTGTCTGTCAGCTCTAGCTTGTAGGGACATGAGAGAAGCCTCCCAGCAGAATGGTAACATATCCAGGCATCCCCTGGGCAACGTCTCTGTAGATGGCCAATTCTCTCACACCAGAAGCGACTTGCAGTATGTTCTCAAGTCACTTCTGACATGATAAAAAAGATGGCCTGTAAGATGAATGGGGGTGTTGTTTAAAAAAAGGCTTACAGTATTCTGATGCTAAAATGGTCGATGATGATGATGATGATGATGATGATGATAATGATAGCACACTACAACAACAAAATCCCTAAAGATTATTTGGGGCCAAAAATATGTACTTTTCATACAACCCCCTAATTCCCAACAATTAACCACTCTTGCTTTACAGATAAGTAAGATTTGTTGCTATTCCTGCATATTTGAAATGGCTTCAAAATGCAACTCTCCTTTCAGGGAAGGCATTTTGATTTCTTTCCAATGAGTCACTAAACTACACACCCCTGGATACCATAGGATGTTATTATGGCAATAAAGTGGAATCATAATGTTAAAGCTGTGTAGTACGAACAACTCTTAGTTAAAGGGGGAGGTGGGAATTTTGTGGCCTTCCAGATGTTGTTGAACTGCAAATAGTGGCACCCCCTAGCTAACATTTAGTTTTAGAAAAGCCCTGAAAACATGGCTTTCGAAGATTAAATGATAAAGACCGGGCTGATTTATGGCTACAGCACAAGGATTTTGGATGAATGGATTTTTAACCGTATGTTTTATATTTTTATATTGTTTTAATTGTCTTAATTGGATTTTCATTGCTATGCTTTAATTATGTGTAGGCATCGAATTGTTGCCAATTGTGTACGCCGCCCTGAGTCCCTTCAGGTGAGAAGGGCGGGATATAAATGTTGTAAATAAATAAATAAACATAATTCATGGTGGTGGATCCTGGATACTAGAGTCCAACATGCAGTCTGGAGGGCCAAATAATTCTCAGTCCAGAAAAGCTTTTGCAGAAGCCACTACTGAGTATCAAACCGTGGTGCTTTTTAATAGATTTTTAAAATCTAAAATTAGATTGTAGTTAATAATAATAATAATTTTATTTTTGTACCCCGCCACCATCTCCCCAGAGGGACTTGGGGTGGCTCCCCAGAGGGACTCGGGGCGGCTTATAGTTAAAGCAGTATAATTATGCAAAAATACAAAAAGGAATCTTCCTTACAGAAGGAAACACAGGACTGAGTATATGGAATGGGGAACAAAGGGCCACTTTTGCATCATTTACATTACAGAGCTTTCCAAACTTTCCAAGCTTTCATGACACATTAGTGCAGTGGTTCTCAACCCGTGGGTCCCCAGATGTTTTGGCCTTCAACTCCCAAAAATCCTAGCAGCTGGTAAACTGGTTGGGGTTTCTGGGAGGTGTTGGCCAAAACACCAGGGGACCCACAGGTTGAGAACCACTGCATTAGTGTGTTGGCTGCAGTGTGTAAATGTATCGCACAAACATGACAATAAACCTCTGAGTTTATGTGAAATAAGCAGTAAATCATATATTTAAAAAAGGTTTTCATATGTTATATCCCCATACATTTTGCTATTACAATTTATAGATGTGTCCCTATCTCTTAAAAGGGGTTGGTTTAACCTCTGGTTTGCTAGTAAAGCTGAATCACTGTGTCGCAAAATAATCATAGAATCATACAATCCTAGAGTTGGAAGAGACCTCACGGGCCATTCAGTCCAACCCGCTGCCAATAAGCAGGAAAATGACATTCAAAGCACCCCCAACAGATGGCCATCCAGACTCTGCTTAAACGCCTCCAAAGAAGGAGCCTCAACCACACTCGGGGGGGCAGAGAGTTCCAGTGCCGAATAGCTCTGTAATGTATGTCTACAAAGTATGTCACCAACTGCAAATGTTTGGAAAGCTGTGATATATTGTGTTCATGGTATGTTCTTGGGTTTGGTTCCATTTGCTCCCATGGATACCAAAATCTGTGGCATGCTTAAATTCCATATACTGTGTTCCCTCACTACTTCGCGGTTCACTTTTCGCGGATTCGCTGTTTTGCGGTTTTTCAATAAACTCTAAAAGACTATTATAAATCATAAAAAATTACAATTTACAGCCTAAGGTAAGGAAGAAGGAGAAGCCGAAGGGAGAGAAAAAGAGCCCAAGCAGCAACGGGAGGAGAAGGAGGCAATTGGTTGATAAAGACTTAAAATACTGTATAACTACTAAAATAATGTATAAATATTAAAATAGATATAGCATCCCTACTTTGTGGATTTTCACTTATTCCGGGTGGTCCTGGAACCTAACCCACGCAATAAATGAGAGAACACTGTATACAATGGCATAGTAAAATGGTGGCCCTAATATAAAATGGCCAAATCAAGAAATTTATTATTATTTATTTATTTACAGTATTTATATTCCGCCCTTCTCACTCCGAAGGGAACTCAGGGCGGATTACAATGAACACATATATGGCAAACATTCAATGCCAACAGACAAACAACATATATAGACAGACACAGAGGCATTTAACATTTTTTTTCCAGCTTCACGATTCCGGCCACAGGGGGAGCTGTTGCTTCACTGTCCACTAGTGGCTGTACTTCCTCATTCCTTTCCTCGTGTTTTGCTGGCAGTTTTTATGATGTTGTAAATTAGTTAAATTAGCCTCCCGCATAAAGCGTACCTAAATTTCCCTACTTGACAGATGCAACTGTCTTTCGGGGCTGCATAGGTCAACAGCAAGCCGGGCTATTTAATGGTCGGGGGCTTAACCTGACCCGGGCTTCGAACTCATGACCTCTCAGTCAGTAGTGATTTATTGCAGCTGATTACAGTAGAGTCTCACTTATCCAACACTCGCTTATCCAACGTTCTGGATTATCCAACGCATTTTTGTAGTCAATGTTTTCAATATATCATGATATTTTTGTGCTAAATTCATAAATACAGTAATTACTACATAGCATTACTGCCTATTGAACTACTTTTTCTGCCAAATTTGTTGTATAACATGATGTTTTGGTGCTTAATTTGTAAAATCATAACCTAATTTGATGTTTAATAGGCTTTTTCTTAATCTCTCCTCATTATCCAACATATTCGCTTATCCAACGTTCTGCCGGCCCGTTTATGTTGGATAAGTGAGACTCTACTGTACTAGCCAGCTGAGCTACAGCCCGGCCCTGTGTTTTGGATTTTTAAAAAATATATATTTTCAAACCGTGGATGGTGCAATGTGTGGATGTAAAATCTGTGGAGGGCCAATCGAACTTTGGCACAATTCAAAAAAGATAAGTTACTATTTTCAGTTCAATGATACTAAGAGCTGTGGTCTAAAGAAATTACTTTGTTTCGGGGGCTTTGTTCCCCCACCTGCTTTAACCCACAGAATCCTCTCCTTTCTGCCAAGATTAGCCCGAGGGGAAGCCACACTTCATTTCACTTTCAAGAATACAGAGGAGGGAAGTCAAGTCATGAGACAGAAATTCCGGAGAAGCACGAATTAGCATTCAGTCTCTTGCAAGGAGAAGGGCACCCTTTCTTAAAGGACCCGAGATACAGCTTGAATGCACTACATTCTGAAAGACAGAGAGAGAGAGAAAGCCCTTCCGACCCGTCCAAAGTCATGGCAGAGATCCAAGGAGAGAACAAGTTAATAGTTTAACGAGGACCGCCAGCTTTGATGGCAAACTATGCAAGCCCTTCTCTATGGGAAAAGGGCGGTTGCTATGGGTGCTGTCTGGAGGTCATTGGGATCAAATGCACAGCTCCAAGGCCGGCTGGGGTTGCTGGATTCTAGACATAGAAGGAGCCAAAAAATGCCAGCTGGACTGTATAGAATAGGTATTTTAATGGCTTTGCTTCTATGGCTTATAACTCAACACCCTGATTCTGCTAAAATATATTCACACTGATGATAGGAAAGGCTTCACTGCCTGTATTGCTGCATGGCAAGCTGCTCATAGAAGCAGTTCATGATTCAAGTCTTCTTAGTAGCCAAGCTACGAATGCTCCCTTCGGCGACCTTGTAATTCTGAATCTAGGCCCTCTTGGATTCTACCGATGGCCACATCCCTTCCTGAGTATCATTACTGATTGATGGTTTCCTAAATGTTCTACTGGATATCATTGGGGATCAACAGAGAAAAGTGACCAAAATGTTAAAAGGTCTGGAAGCCAAGAACTATAAGGAACTGCTGAGGGAGCTGGGCATGTTTAGTCTGTAGAAGAGAAGGTGAAGAGAGGACACGATAACCATTCATACATTTGAAAGGATCTTGCATTGAGGAGGGAGGAAGCCTTTTTCTGCTGCTCCAGACACTAGGACATACATAGAGCAATGGATCCAAACTTTCAGAAAAGAGATTCATTAGGAAAAAGAGCTGTTCAACAGTGGAATGTGCTTCCTTGGAGTGCAGCCTAGTCTTCTTTTCTGGAATTTTTAAAAAAAAAAACAGGCTAGATGGCCATCTGTTGGGAGTGCTTTAGCTATGTGTTTCTGCATGGCAGGAGGCTGGGCTAGATGGCTCTCAGGGGTTCTTTCAAATCTATTTCTATGATTCTACCTTCTCAAATGAAGACAGGACATCTCTCAAGGACTGGGGCCAATTCTGGCCCTTTGATGCAGCCTACTTGGGTTCTCTAAATGGCGACATGATAGCTCTCCCCAAATTACCCTGTTTCCCTGAAAATAAGACAGTGTCTTATATTAATTTTTGCTCCCAAAGTTGTGCTAGGTCTTATTTTCAGGGGATGTCTTATTTTTCCATGAAGAAGAATTTACATTTCTTGTTGAACAAAAAATGACCATTTATTATATACTGTACAGTAGTTGTCATCACAAACCAGCATAACCAGACAAACTGTGAATCCTATCAAGAATTTCTTGTTACTACCATTATTTCCATGTGCAACACTCTATGGTACGTACATTTACCGATCCTGCATGCTCTGGTGTTCTGTTCAGCAGGCATGCTTCCAAACAAAAACATTGCTAGGTCTTACTTTCGGGGAGGCCTTCTATTTAGCAATTCAGCAAAACCTCTACTAGGTCTTATTTTCTGGGGATGTCTTATTTTCAGGGAAACAGGGTATGGTTACCTGGCAGTCCATTAGCTTTGAATGTCTTGTTTCCCCTTCTTGAAATACCTCCTCTAGCTCTATAAGAAGGAACTATGGTATGTGGCGCAGGCTGGAGAGCAGCTGCAATGAATCACTGCAATGAATCACTCTGACCAGGAGGTCATGAGTTCGAGGCCCACTCGGAGCCTATGTTTGTCTGTCTTTGTTCTATGTTAAAAAGGCATTGAATGTTTGCCTATATGTGTAATGTGATCCGCCCTGAGTCCCCTTCGGGGTGAGAAGGGCAGAATATAAATGCTTTAAATAAATAAATAATAAATAAATAATAAAATAGCATGAAACTGCTGTAAGTTTGCAGTGTGGCTACCCCCCACAGTATTTGGAACAACTTTGTTTTGTTTTTGTTTTTTGGGGTTTTTTTGTTTGTTTGTATGTTTTTTGGTGTCCCTTCCAGTTGTTTCTATTGGGATGATGGATTAGGATCACAACCTATTAGGGAGTATCACATGTTAGGATCATAACCTATTGAGTAGCAGAGTTTCAGGAGTGTTCATTGAGTTTATTGGGTAATGGATAATCACTGGGCACATAGATATCTTGTTTCTATTTGATGCTTTCATCAGACAAAGATTCAAGAAGACTTCTTTAAAAGTAGTGTGTTTGTTTTCCTGATAACTTCATGTATTTAAATATACAGGCACATTTCTTATCAAAGTTAAAACTTTAAAACATTTCAGTTTGTATCTTTAACTGATAATCTTTAACAGTCTCTTAAAACTATGTTGCACTGTAAGCTCTCTTTAATGACAGTCTATTTCCAAAGAAACACAAGCCTCAACTGTCTCCTAACTTCTAACACTGGCTTCTGCACTCTAACAGACTCAAGCCTCAACATCTTCTAATTGTCATCCTTTTAAAACTGAACATCTAAACAGTCACTAAACAAGTCACATGGTCTGCATCCCCTCCCACTGCTTTAAGTACATAGAGATAAGGAAACTGCAAACCAAAAAAGACATACACTTCAGTAAATAAACCAACACATTATAAAATAAACAAACACCAAATAGAGGAGGCTTGAGAAGGTTGCTGTCTGCAACAGTTTCCAACCTGTGGGGACCCAATCACAGGGTTTTCTTGACAAGGCTTATTCAGAAGAGGTTTGCTATTGCCTTCCTCTGAGGCTGAGAGTGTGTAACTTGCTCAAGGTCACTCAGTGGGCTTCATAATTAATTGAGCAGGGGTTCAAACTCTGATCTCCAGAGTCATCCTCCAGTGCTCAAACCACTACACCACATTGGATCCTTTTAGAGCCAGAACCACAAAACTTTATAGAAAGAAGGGACCTTGGAGGACACTAACTAGTCCAAACCTCGACCCAGTGCAGGAACCTCACTTAGTTAAATTCATACCTAAAACAACTGGGAGGAAAAGATGACTTGGGAGTTTTCCCCACTGGTCATATGTCAGGAGGTGATGATTTCTGGTCACCTCCTGAAGCAATGGATACTGAGGCATGTAAGAGTCTGATAAGAAAAAGCAAACTTTTCTCATGTTTTTAAACCATGAGAGCGCTTGCCTTATTTTTGGAACTCATGAAAAGGCATGTTCAAAGATTTCACAATTGCTATTCAGAATTTTTCAAATATCATTGCTAATCTTTTTAACCAAAAAAGGCAAACACATTGAGGATAAGCCTGCTGTTAATGGTTAGTAGTATTACCCAAATCAGGACATGTTAAATGGGCAAGATCAGATTGTAGCCAGGGGTGCATCTACACTGTAGAATTAATGCAGTTTGATTCTACTTTAACAGCCATTGCTCAATGCTAATGGAATAATGGGAGTTGAAGTTTTACAAGGTGACCAAACTACAGCTCCATGCTTCCATAGCATTGAGCCACAGGCCATTAAAGTGGTGCCAAAATGCATTAATTCTACAGTGTAAATGCACCCCAAGTTTCTTTATGGATGACAACTTCGAAAATTTTATCAGTGACCAAATCAGCAAGTTGCAGTGTGGAGCCCCCGGTGCCACAATGGGTTAAACCCTCGTGCTGGCAGGACTGCTGACCAACAGGTTGGTGGTTCGAATCCGGAGAGAGTGAGTGAGCTCTCTCTGTCAGCTCCAGCTCACCATGCGGGGACATGAGAGAAGCCTCCCACAAGGATGGTAAAACATCAAACATCCAGGTGTCCCCTGGGCAACATCCTTGCAGACGGCCAATTTTCTCACACCAAAACCGACTTGCAGTTTCTCAAGTCCCTCCTGACACAAAAAAAAGCAAGTTGCAGTGAAAAGGGGGAGTTTTTCAAACTCTCTGTATAATGACATTTAGAAGAAGACCTTGAGATAAAAAAAAGAATCCTTTGTTCTATCAGACCTTGGGAACATTACTTTGAAGATTATCATTCCTAGAACCCTAGAGCTACCATATTATTATTAATCTTGCATGAATAAACCTGGTCTATGTCATTCTTGTTGTTGTCTCAGAAACTTAACAGAAAGGAAAAGTCAGATGGACTAAAATGAAACTTTTGTAGATGAATTTCACCATCACTAACAAGCATATCCATTTCTTAGAAATATGTATTCTGGTGTCTCTTGATGTTATCTGATCATTAAGAATAATTGCAAGAAGTGAGAAGAGAGGAGAATGAACTATTATACATCCAAAAAATTCTGGGAGTTTTAGCAAGTAAATCCTTTCTTTCAGGAAACCAAAAAAGCGTAGCAAACAGTGCACCAGAAAACATGTGATAGCACGCTATGGGCAATAACGATTATGCTTAGATCAAGATCTGTCCTGCCCGGTATTTTATTTCCATGCATGGCTGGCCAAATTCCGGTGGGTTTTTACAAAACTGGGCATGAAAGTTGCCTTTCCTTGTCATTTTGCACTTTAAATTGACACCACTGGGTTTTTATTTTGGCTCCCAGAAGGTAGTCAGGTATGTTCTGGATACCCAACTACTAGGAATGGATGAAGCATGGCTCTCCAGATGTTGTTAGACTGCAGCTCTCAGCATTCCTCAGTATAGGCTATTCTTGCTAGGTCTGATGGGAGATGCAATCTATTAACATCTTGAGGATTACATTTTTGTCCATGAAATAGTTAAGAGAGTTGTATGTATTCAGCTGGGTGGAGTAAACAAAAATAACAGTGGTCTCCAAGTAACTTAAAGATTTCCAGCGCTTGGAAAGCTATATTTTGGACCACAGCTAGAATGACCAACAAGGGTGATTCTGAAAGTCGAGAAAATTATTTTTTTCCATCTGTAGCTGAAAGAGACCTGCTATCTGTCATTCTAGAAGCCAGAGTTTGTGAAGCATGAGATCTGAGCCAACATTAACAGAAACATCCTAGGAGATTTGTAGTTTTACAGTCTTTTCTGCCAAAGAGTTCTGATGCCTCACTGAACTACATATTCCAGGATTCCACAGCATTGAGCCATAGCAGTCCAAGTGCTGTCAAAATGTATTAATTCTACCGTGTAAATGCACCTGCTAATCATTATATGCAAGTTGGCTTTTACTGAGAGCCTGTGTGGTGAAGTTATTTGAGTGTTGGACTAGATGAGACTAGGTTGTGAATCCCTGCCCCACCATAGAAAAGTCACTGAGTGATCTTGGGCAAGTCATACTCTCGCAGCCTAAGAGGAAGGCAAGAGCAAACCTCTTCCAAAGAAAGAAACCTTACTAAGAAAACCTAAGGACAGGCTTGAAATAAGTCAGAGCTGACTTGAGGGTACATAACAACAGTCAGTGGGAATCCTTATGTCCATGAATTAATAATAATAATAATAATAATAATAATAATAACTACTACTACTACTTTATTTTTATATCCCGCCTCCATCTCCCCGAAGGGACTTGGGATGGCTTACATGGGGAACAAGCCCAATTCAACAGAGGTTAAAACCAACCATAGCTTAACTTGTCAATCTCCAGAGTTTTTAAGGTAAAGGTAAAGGTTTCCCCTGACGTTAAGTCCAATTGTGTCTGATTCTGGGGGTTGGCGCTCATCTCCATTTCTAAGCCGAAGAGCCGGCGTTGTCTGTAGACACCTCCAAGGCCATGTGGCCGGCATGACTGCATGGAGTGCCGTTACCTTCCCGCCAGAGCGGTACCTATTCATCTACTCACCTTTACATGTTTTTAAACTGCTAGGTTGGCAGAAACTGGAGCTAAAAGAGGGTGCTCACTCTGCTCTCCGGATTCGAACATGTGACCTTTCAGTCTGAAAGTTCAGCAGCTCAGCACTTTAACACACTGCGCCACGGGGGGGTGGGGGGGGGCTCTAGAGTTTTTAGCTTGTTTTAATGTCTGTTTTAAGAAGTTGCATTATTCATGTGTTTCAAATGTAGTTTCTATCTATTGGTTATAATCTCAGGACCCCTGGGAGGCTGATATATTTGTTGAAAGTCCATTAAAAAAAGAAACATCCACATGGGATCACTTAGATTGAGTTTATAGCTCAAACTCAATACATCAAAAAATCAATGTTGCTTAAATGAGGGTGCATCTACACCAGGCATGGGCAAACTTTGGCCCTCCAGGTGTTTTGGATTTCAACTCCCACAATTCCTAACAGCCTATTGGCTCTTAGGAATTGTGGGAGTTGAAGTCCGAAACACCTGGAGGGCCCAAGTTTGCCCGTGCCTGATCTACACTGAAGAATTAATGCAGCTTTTAGTGCCATGCCTCAATATATGGGATCCTGAGATGTGTACTTTGGTGGAACGCCAGAACTCTTTTGTAGAGGAGGCTAAAGACCTTGTAAAACTCCAGCTCCCATGATTTCATAACATTGATAAACAAGCATCTCATCAATCTAAAATGGCATACGGACAGATGGATCCAGACATTATAACATTGATGGTCTGAACCCAGAACTCTCAGATGTGCTGGCATGCCACTCTTACCACCCTCCAGCCATCTGGAGATGATAGGGGCTATAGTTCAATACACCTGGAAGATAGCAGGTGGGAAAAACTGGACTTATCATTCCACCTTACTGTGAGAAAAGGAAAAATGCAATTCTTCAAATTCTCCATAATTTCATAACCGTTGAGTCACCACTGCGCAAGCAAGTCCAAAGCCCTTTTTGAAGGAAATCAGGCAATTAGTTCAAGTCTGAAAATACCCCAGTAGAACACAGGGCAAAGCTGGATGTCACGCAAACGCCTTCCTTCTTGAGAGGAAAAGGGGTTTTAGGGGATTACGGTTGGGGCATGCGCTCAAGAGGCACACCTGTTCCCCAGCGGAGATCTTCTCCCACTCATTTCTCACCCTGCTCCTTGTTCCTTGGGCTCCTGCAAAGGGAAGGCCATCGTGGGTGGCACAATGTGCTCTTGTGTCAAGGTCAGACGGAGCAAATCATCCATTAACAGATGCTTCACCAGTAGGGTCAGGACACCAGCTGGGGAGTGAAATCCAGATTGGTTTCAGGGGTTGTGGCACAGCAGTAAATTCTGAATTGGAAATCCTCTTTGTTACAGACTCTATTGCAAGAACCCATGGAGAATGCAAAAATTCAGGCAGCTGTTTTGAGTGCTTATAGGCAGGTCTTTTGTAAAGAGAATGCATCGTGATCTCCAAACTAAGCCATCCCACACATAATATGGGTTGTAACAGGGACACCTCTTAACACAACTACTGTCAAGTTGACTTCAACTTATGGTGACCTCATGAACAACAATCCTCCAAGTACTACTATCAGGTCTTGCAAGGCTGAGTTGATCATCTTCCTATCGGCTTTCTTTACTGTCCAGCTTTCATAAACATTACAGCTAGGGAAATCCATTCCCTTTTCAACTGTTGCTGGAATGGGTTGCTGTGAGTTTTCCAGGCTGTATGGCCATGTTCCAGAAGCATCCTCTCCTGAAGTTTCACCCACATCTATGTCAGGCATCACGGCAACACATTGTTGCTGGAATCATAACTAATCTCAAGAGATAGCATTGAAGTCTGGCAAATGAGATCATGATAATTATAAAGTCCTTTAACTTGAACCCAATGAGTCCTGACAACACTAAACCAAATTCATCGCAAATCTTCTACTGCAGTGATTCTCAACCTTTGACCCTCCAGATGTTTAGAGACACATTCACACCGATCACTTCAGTCAATTTCAAACTCGTATTGAAGGAAGTGGTTTGTACAGGTGATTACATAGGAAATTCTGGAACCAGTAAAAGGTCCAGATGAGGATTACGCAAACCGCAGAGCACTGATGTGCATTAAGGGCTTTCTTTCATGCACTTTCATAAGAGTTCTTTTTGTCTTGCCACCAGTCAGAAGCTAGCTTCAAACTGTGTTAAATGGTCAGTGTAGACAGGACCTTGGGCTTCTGTTCCCAAAGGTGATATCCACCATGGACAATGGTCAAGGATTTGGTATTCTAGGACATGTAATATGAAACATCTGGATGGCCAAAGGGTGGGAACCACTGTTATAATGCATTGGCCGAACAGAAGGCTTTTTCTCAGAGCTTTAATTAGGGCATGGGTTCTCAACCTGTGGGTCCCCAGGTGTTATGGCCTACAACCCATGTGAGCCGCTCCAAGTCCCCATTGGGGAGATCAAGGTAGCATACAAAAATAAAGTTATTATTATATTATTATAACTCCCAGAAATCCCAGCCAGTTTACCAGTAGTTAGGATTTCTGGAAGTTGAAGGCCAAAATATCTGGGGACCCACAGATGGTGAACCACAGGGTTAGGGGCAATGACTGGAGTCATCAAAATGATAGAATTGCAAAGGTAATGGGGACTTCTAGGATCCTCTAATCCAGTGGTTCTCAACCTGTGGGTTCCCAGGTGTTTTGGCCTACAACTCCCAGAAATCCCAGCCAGTTGAAGAGTTGGGATTTGAAGGCCAAAACATCTGGGAACCCACAGGTTGAGAACCACTGCTCTAATCCTAACTCAGATGATGTAGGAAATCCCGGTGTAAAGCATCCCCAACAGACAATAATCCAAACCTCTGCTTGCAAGGTGAAATCTTAAAACACTAACATGTTCCAGTCTGGAGCCCTTCTTTTTGCCAAAGATCCCAGACCTTTAATAGGTATGTAGACAGTTGAATCTGATAAAGGAGGCAAGAAAGGAATGGCTCAGAAAAACTGATAGCCTTGGGGCACAGAGTGACTTGTGAGAGGGGTTCAGTTTTGAGTCAATGGACAAAGGAAATTAGGAAGGAATTTCCCAACAGGGGATTTTCAGAAAAAGTCAAAAACAAGGTCCGAGGTGGACATCTAGTGGCTGGTTATGTACGTACTCCTTACAGTAGGGTTGTGGAGATTGTATGGTCCTCCAGATGTTGCTTGATAACAATCTCCATTTCACTTTCTAGGCCCCTTCTACACTGCTATATAATCCAGTTTATCAAAAAAATATAATTCAGATTAGCTGCTTTAAACTGGATTATATGAATCTACACAGCTATATAATCCAGTTCAAACTAGATAACCTGTATTTTATATGTCAGTGTAAATGGGGCCACTGTTTCACTGATGTATTTGTTTCTATTCTTCTCTATAGTCCGCCCATCTATCTATCTCTGCCTGTCTTTCTATCTGTCTGCCTGCCTGCCTGCCTATCTGTCATTTATCTATCTCTTCTCTTCCTCTCCCTATTTTAAAAACATAATATATCTCCACAAAATCTCTGCTTTGGATTAGTTTAAAAATTCAACAAGTAACTAAATACATATATGGTAAAGGTTTTCCCCTGAAGTTGAGTCTAGTCGTGTTCGGCTCTGGGGGTTGGTGCTCATCTCCATTTCTAAGCCAAAGAGCCTACATTGTCCATAGACACCTCCAAGGTCATGTGGCCAGTATGACTGCATGGAGTACCAGTACCGTCCCACTGGAGCAGTAACTATTGATCTACTCACATTTGCATGTTTTCGAATTGCTAGTTTGGCAGAAGCTGGGGCTAACAGCGGGAGCTCATCCACTTCCCAGATTCAAACCCGCTGACCTTTCAGTCAGCAAGTTCAGCAGCTCAGTGGTTTAATCCACTGTGCCACTGGGGGCTCCTACATATACAGTGCAACTCCACATATCCATGTTTCATTTTTCCACATCCAACAAAATATGTCATCTCTCTAAGCATTTTCTAGGTCTTTCAGTGCAACTTTTTGGTATTCTTGTGCCAGAAGTCTTTCATCTCAATAGTGGAGACAGGGTTCATCCTGCATGTGCAAATAAAATAAAAACACATATCTAGAAAGAGTGGGGTTGCTGCTATTTTTCACTATGGATGTCAAACGTAATGGGATTACTGGAATTGAAATGGCACAGCAGGGCGAGAGGCCAGAGTTGGGTCTGTGCCCCCATTATAAAGACACATCCCTCTTGTATCTAACTGTATCTTACGAAAAGCTTTGGCATTTGGAGATGCGCATATTCTTGTAAATTATATCCCATTGGAATGGAATTTAAGTGATTGTCAATGTATTTTGACCCTGTATGCTTTTACTAACAGAATTAAACTCCAAGGCTGAAAAGATGAACCAAATATGGTTCCATGACGGGAAGATCTGACTGCTCCTGCTATGCATAAATGGGCATTTTATGGATGGCAGCAAATAAGGCAAACACTCCTTTACTCTGCATTCATACAAGCATAGTTTCCAAGATGAGGGAGTGAATAGTCCCACTAAGACCATGAGCCTTTCAAACCTGGGAGAGATCATCAGGAGTTTCGGGGTCCGGTGTCATCTGTACGCAGATGATGTCCAGCTCTGTTACTCCTTCCCACCTGTCACTAAGGAGGCTGTTCAGGTCCTGAACCGGTGCTTGGCCGCTGTGTCGGACTGGATGAGGGCCAACAAATTGAAATTGAATCCAGACAAGACAGAGGTCCTCCTGGTCAGTCGGAAGGCCGCTATGACCCACCTCGAAGCTTAAGATCGTCGGATGAGGCCCTGCTCGCGGTCCCGTCAGCCTCACAGGTGCAGCTGGCGGGGACGAGAGACAGGGCCTTTTCAGTAGTGGCTCCCCGCCTATGGAACGCCCTCCCCATTGAAGTCAGGCAGGCTCCCTCCCTCCTATCCTTCCGTAGGAAGGTAAAAACTTGGTTGTGGGGCCAGGCTTTCGAATAAGAATCAGCAGCATTAATTACTATTATGTATACTGGAACTCAATTGACAGACCCAGTCTTTTAAACTTGTACACGCCTATCTATCTATATATATAAAATGATAAAGTTGTTTGCGCAGTGACTATAACAACAAAACTAAACATCCCAGAAATACGAAATTTGGCAACACAATGCAAAAGGCTTGCCTCCAGGTTACAACAACACAACCACACCACAAAACCACAACCCAGACCCACAAAACTCACAACAACGCATCATGCGATAACAACACAACTAAACGCCCCAGAAATACAAAACTTGGCAACACAATGCAAAAGCCTTGCCTCCCAGTTGTAACAACACAACCACACCACAAAACCACATAGGACCCACAAAACTCACAACAATGCATTGTGACTATAACAACACAACTAAACGCCCCAGAAATACGAAACTTGGCAACACAACGCAAAAGCCTTCACTCCAGGTTGTAACAACACAACCACACCACAAAACCACAATCCGGACCCATAAAACTCACAACAACACATCGTGACTATAACAACATAACTAAACGCCCCAGAAATACGAAACTTGGCACACAACTAAACGCCCCAGAAATATAAAACTTGACAACACAACGCAAAAGCCTTGCCTCCCAGTTGTAACAATACAACCACACCACAAAACCACAATCTGGACCCACAAAACTCACAACAATGCATCGTGACTATAACAACACAACTAAACGCCCCAGAAATACGAAACTTGGCACACAACTAAACGCCCCAGAAATACAAAACTTGACAACACAACACAAAAGCCTTTTCTCCCGGTTGTAACAACACAACTACACCACAAAACCACAATCCGGACCCACAAAATTCGCAACAACGCATCGTGACTATAACACAACTAAACGCCCCAGAAATACAAAATTTGACAACACAATGCAAAAGCCTTGCCTCCCAGTTGTAAGAACACAACCACAACACAAAACCACAATCCAGACCCACAAAACTCACAACAACGCATCATGACTATAACAACACAACTAAACGCCCCAGAAATACAAAACTTGGCAAAACAATGCAAAAGCCTTGCCTCCCAGTTGTAACAACACAACCACACCACAAAACCACACTGGACCCACAAAACTCACAACAACGCATCATGACTATAACAACACAACTAAACGCCCCAGAAATACGAAACTTGGCAACACAACACAAAAGCATTCCCTCCTGATTGTAACAACACAACCACACCACAAAACCACAATCCGGACCCACAAAACTCACAACAGTGCATCGTGACTATAACAACACAACTAAACACCCCAGAAATACAAAACTTGGCATACAACTAAACGCCCCAGAAATACAAAACTTGGCAACACAACACAAAAGCCTTGCCTCTCAGTTGTAACAACACAACCACACCACAAAACCACAATCCGGACCCACAAAGCTCACAACAACGCATTGTAACTATAACAAATACAAAATTTGACAACACAACTCATCCACCTCCCCAATCCCTACATTCACACTTGGCCTCCAAAAAAACAATTACAATAATAACAATGACAGCAACAACAACAATAAGAATCAACACCATCACAGGCAAGAAACAGCCAGGCACTGAGGCTGAGAGGCCAGTCAGTGCTACACTGGGCCTCCAAAAAACAATACAGTAGCATCTAACTTATCCAACCTTCATGACCACTACAACAACAATAATAATAAACAGCTACACAGGCAAAACAAAAAAAAAGACTACTGTACCACAATAAAAATATAAACCGCACTCAGCAGAATCAGACATTACAACTAACAACAAACCAAAGACAACAGGGATCTCAAGCAATTATCAATCAACACAAAAATTGAAGAAGGTAACAGATTTCAAATACTACTACTAATGTGAGTATAAAGAAGGGTTGAGGTCACAGCATAAATACAACCTAATGTACACTGACCAACACCACCAGACTAAGCCACAGCAACGCGTGGCCGGGCACAGCTAGTCTCTATATATAAAATGATAAAGTTGTTTGCGCAGTGACTATAACAACAAAACTAAACATCCCAGAAATACGAAATTTGGCAACACAATGCAAAAGGCTTGCCTCCAGGTTACAACAACACAACCACACCACAAAACCACAATCCGGACCCACAAAACTCACAACAACGCATCATGCGATAACAACACAACTAAACGCCCCAGAAATACAAAACTTGGCAACACAATGCAAAAGCCTTGCCTCCCAGTTGTAACAACACAACCACACCACAAAACCACACAGGACCCACAAAACTCACAACAACGCATCATGCGATAACAACACAACTAAACACCCCAGAAATACGAAACTTGGCAACACAATGCAAAAGCCTTCCCTCCAGGTTGTAACAACACAACCACACCACAAAACCACAATCCGGACCCACAAAACTCACAACAATGCATCGTGACTATAACAACACAACTAAACGCCTCAGAAATACGAAACTTGGCACACAACTAAACGCCCCAGAAATACAAAACTTGACAACACAACACAAAAGCCTTGCCTCCCGGTTGTAACAACACAACTACACCACAAAACCACAATCCGGACCCACAAAACTCACAACAACGCATAGTGACTATAACACAACTAAACGCCCCAGAAATACAAAATTTGACAACACAATGCAAAAGCCTTGCCTCCCGGTTGTAACAACACAACCACACCACAAAACCACAATCCGGACCCACAAAACTCACAACAATGCATCGTGACTATAACAACACAACTAAACGCCTCAGAAATACGAAACTTGGCACACAACTAAACGCCCCAGAAATACAAAATTTGACAACACAACGCAAAAGCCTTGCCTCCCAGTTGTAAGAACACAACCACAACACAAAACCACAATCCGGACCCACAAAACTCACAACAACGCATCATGACTATAACAACACAACTAAATGCCCCAGAAACACAAAACTTGGCAAAACAATGCAAAAGCCTTGCCTCCCGATTGTAACAACACAACCACACCACAAAACCACAATCTGGACCCACAAAACTCACAACAACGCATTGTGACTATAACAAATACAAAATTTGACAACACAACTCATCCACCTCCCCAATCACTACATTCACACTTGGCGTCCAAAAAAACAATTACAATAATAACAATGACAACAACAATAAGAATCAACACAATCACAGGCAAGAAACAGCCAGGCACTGAGGCTGAGAGGCCAGTCAGTGCTACACTGGGCCTCCAAAAAACAATACAGTAGCATCTAACTTATCCAACCTTCATGACCACAACAACAACAATAATAATAAACACATACACAGGCAAAACAAAAAAAGGACTATTGTACCACAATAAAAATATAAAACGCACTCAGCAGAATCAGACATTACAACTAACAACAAACCAAAGACAACAGGGATCTCAACCAATTATCAATCAACACAAAAATTGAAGAAGGTAACAGACTTCAACTACTACTACTAATGTGAGTATAAAGAAGGTGGAGGTCACAGCATAAATACAACCTAATGTAGACTGACCAACACCACCAGACTAAGCCACAGCAACGCGTGGCCGGGCACAGCTAGTATTTTATAAATGCATTTTATGAATGTTATATGTAAGTTAATTTTTTAACTGATTTATAGTGTATTGTACTGTTTTTATATGTCTGTTTTATTGTAAGCCGCCCTGAGTCCCCTGTTGGGTGAGAAGGGCGGGATATAAATATTGTAATAAATTGTTGTAATAATAATAAACCTCATCTGGAGAATTGCATTCAGTTCTGGGTGCCTGATTTCGAGACGGATATAGACAAGTTAGAACAAGTTCAGAGAAGGGCAATAAGAGACAAAGGAAAGGATGCAAGGGCTGGGCATGTTCTGCTTGGTGAAATGAAGATGGAGTAAAATGATTAACATTGATCATCCTTTTTAAATACTTTGAAGGTTGCCACAAAGAGGAAGAAGTTCTGTTCTCTGCTGCCCTGGAGGGAAGGACCAGGTTTAATGAGCTTAATTTACAGAATAGGATGGTGGTGGCGCAGTGTGTTAAAGCGCTGAGCTGCTGAACTTGCAGACCGAAAGGTCCCAGGTTCAAATCCCGGGAGAGCAGTGAGCGCCCACTGTTAGCCCCAGCTCCTGCCAACCTAGCAGTTCGAAAACATGCCAATGTGAGTAGATCAATAGGTACCGCTCCGGCGGGAAGGTAACGGCGCTCCATGCAGTCATGCCGGCCACATGACCTTGGAGGTGTCTACGGACAACGCCGGCTCTTCGGCTTAGAAATGGAGATGAGCATCAACCCCCAGAGTTGGTCACGACTGGACTTAACGTCAGGGGAAAACCTTTACTTTTACCTAGGATGCAAAGGAACTTCACAGTAAAAGCAGTTTGGCAGTGGAACTAGTTGCTTAGGGCCCTTCTACACTGCCATATAAAATCCAGAGTTTCTGCTTTAAACTGGATTATATGACAGTATCATAGAATCATAGAACATTAGAGTTGGAAGAGACCTCGTGGGCCATCCAGTCCAACCCCCCGCTAAGAAGCAGGAAATTGCATTCAAAGCACCCCCGACAGATGGCCCTCCAGCCTCTGCTTAAAAGCCTCCAAAGAAGGAGCCTCCACCACAGCCCGGGGGAGAGAGTTCCACTGTCGAACAGCCCTCACAGTGAGGAAGTTCTTCCTGATGTTCAGGTGGAATCTCCTTTCCTGTAGTTTGAAGCCATTGTTCCGTGTCCTAGTCTGCAGGGCAGCAGAAAACAAGCTTGCTCCCTCCTCCCTATGACTTCCCCTCACATATTTGTACATGGCTATCATGTCTCCTCTCAGCCTTCTCTTCTGCAGGCTAAACATGCTCAGCTCTTTAAGCTCTTTAAGTATAGACTCATATTATCCAGTTCAAAGTAGATTATTTATTTATTATTATTTCATTTATATCCCGCTTTTCTCAGCCCAAAGGGGGACTCAAAGAGGATAGTGTGGATTATCTGCTTTGTTAATCTGGATTATATCAGATTATAATCCGGGTTTGGCTCACTAAGATGTGGAAAATCCTGCCGATTGAAAGGTTGGCAGTTCAAGCCTAGGTCGGGGTGAGCACCCGCCATCAGCCCCAGCTCCCTGCCCACCTAACAGATTGAAAGCAGAAATGTGAGTAGATAAAGTGAGTCCCCTCAGGTGAGAAGGGTGGGATAGAAATGCTGGAAATAAATAAATAAATAAATAGGTACTGCTTTAAAAAGTGGGGAAGTTATAAAAAGGCACCCGTAAGGCAATTCGATCTGAAGGACGTCTAAGGACAACAAAGCTCCTTGGCATGGAAGATGGAGCAACAGCACGCACACACACACACACACACACACACACACACACACACACACACACACACACACCGGTGGCTTCCTGATGCTGGAAATGGAAAAGATGGGGAAAGCCTTTACCTCTGTCCAGGTCCGTAGACAGCATTTTGATTGGGGCGGGGAGGGGGCTGAGTCTGAGTGAGAGAGGATCTACCCTAGCAAACCTTTTGTATCATTATCCCAATACCCCCATGCATATGGGATATATTGAGCATAGTGATCAGATCATGATACAAATAAACATGACAGTTTAAATAATAAATGTAAGGCCTTCTCTCAGACCACTCTGAGAATTTTGTGGGGGGGGGGGGTGTGAAGCCCCTCAAGCCCCCCCCCCCCCCCCCCCCCCGCTACATGCCTGCCTCTGTCTATGTATTGTCTCCCCTTGTTAACTGTAAAACGGCATTGAATGTTTGCCTGAGTCCCCTTGGGGAGACAGAGCGGAATATAAATAAAGTGTATGATTGTAGAAGGGGCCTAAGAGAGACATTGGGCTCTCCACTGTACATCTGAAAAAAAAGGTGCTGGACAGCTATTTGCTTGGAATGTTTTAACTGGAGAGCCTGCTAGGCTGGACTTGATGGCCAATAAGGCCCCTTCTGGCTCTATGATATTATGATTATTATTATTCCCCTACAATTTGCTTCTGGTTGTGAGAGAATCAGCTGTCTACAAAGACGTTGCCCAGGTGGCTTCTCTCATAGCACATGAGGCATCTCGTGGCACCAGAACAGACTATGCTCTGGCACCACGAGATGAAGAGCCAACCTTAAGAAATGGGACCACAAAGTGGAGTCCACGACATGTGAATGTGGAGAAGAGCAAACCACAGACCACTTACTACAATGCAGCCTGAGCCCTGCCACATGCACTATGAAGGACCTTCTTATAGCGACACCAGAGGCACTCCAAGTGGCTAGCTTCTGGTCAAATAACATTTAGGCCCCTTCCACACAGCTGAATAAAATCCCACATTATCTGCTTTGAACTGGAATATATGGCAGTGTGGACTCAGATAACCCAGTTCAAAGCAGATATTGTGGGATTTTCTGCCTTGATATTCTGGGTTACATGGCTGTGTGGAAGGCATTCTTTGTTCAGAAGAAAAATATGGAGCAGGCGAAAGAGGGGCTCGGATTTGGAATTTAGCCATTTTGGCTTCACTCCCCATCTGTCCAGATGTTCCAGTTATAAGCAGATCCCCCCTGAAGCAATATGCTAAAAGCCATAGCGAAATGCAGAGTAAGTGCAGCTGGTCTGGAGAAGTTTTGGGACAAAAGGAAATGAAGCTGATCAAGAGGAACAAGGCCTGAAAGAAATGAAAGAATGAAAAAGGGAGGGGGAGCAGAGCCCATGACATTGCAAGCTGAGTGAGCAAAAGAAAAGGCAGAGGTCAGGGATACCTACCAGTTACTAAAGGATGCAATGCATAGCCAATTTTCTCATTCGTTTGTGCTCATTTCAAAATGTTCCAGTTATCATTTTGGATATCATTTCAAAGAGGGATTTGGAGGAAGAGGGAAATATGGTGGCATGTAACCTTTGCCTACACTAGAACATTTTGTTTATTTATCATTCAACCATGAATAATAATAATAATAATAATAATAATAATAATAATACAATTATTAACGTTGTTATTTCACTGGCCAACATGGAGCCCCCGATGGTACAGCAGGTTAAACTCTTGTGCCAGCAGGACTGATTACTTGAAGATTGGGTTGCTGACCTAAAGGTTGCCATTTTGAACCCAACCCGAGGAGAGCACGGACGAGTTCCCTCTGCCAGTTCCAGCTCCATGTGGCGACATGAGACAAGCCTCCCACAAGGATGTTAAAAACATCAAAGCATCAGGGTGTTCCCTGGTCAACGTCCTTGCAGACAGCCAATTCTCTCACACCAGAAGTGACTTGCAGTTTCTCAAGTCATTCCTGACACACACACACACAAAAAAAACCTGGCCAACATACATTTTGGTGCCTCAAATATTAACCCTGTTTTTAGGTATATATTTGACCTGCTGATTCCAAAAGTGGCACCAGTTTTCCCCTATCAGCTCTAGATTTTGAGATACAGAACATATGCCATCTATCAGTTGCCATCTGCTCTCCCACAGAAAACCAAAATAACTACATCTAAGGCCCCTTCTACACTGACATATAATCCAGATTAACAAAGCAAATAACCTAAATTAATTACTTTGAACTGGATTATATGAGTCTACACTGCCATATAATCCAGTTCAAAGCAAATAGTCTGGATTTTATATGGCAGTGTAGGTCTCATATAATCCAGTTCAAATTAGACAATCTGCGTTATGTGCTTTGATAATCTGGATTATGTGGCAGTGTAGAGCCATCCTCTGTATGTTAATGTGTGTGAACTTTAATATATGCTGTTATGGTTGCATTTTAACTATGTTTTTATATGTGACTTTATAGATGCATTTAATCTGGTGGCACAATGAGTTAAACCCTTGTGCTGCCAGGACTGCTGACCGAAAGGTCAGTGGTTTGAATCTGGGGAGCTGGGTGAGCTCCCGTCTGTAAGCTCCAGCTCCCCATGTGGGGACATGAGAGACCTCTCCTACAGGATGGTAAAACATCCGGGCATCGTCCTTGTAGAAGGCCAATTCTCTCACACCAGAAGTGGCCTGCAGTTCCTCAAGTTGCTCCCGACACAAAAAAAACCACTATGTTATGTCTCACTTTAGGCAGAAAGGTGGCGCTTTATACATTATATACTGTTGTCTAGAATACTGTACATTAAAATATTGTGTTGTTGAAGGCTTTCATTGCAGGAATCAGTAGGTTGCTGTGAGTTTTCCGGGCTGTATGGCCATAGGAGCGAATGCTTCTGGAACATGGCCATACAGCTGGGAAAACTCACAACAACCCATTAAAATATCATCATCATCATCACTATCATCACAATTATCTTCATCATCCTGCCTTTTCTTCCAACAATTGGATTCCAGTCAACTAACAATATATTCAAACAATATTCATTTTAAAACAATACGAAAGTATGAATATAAGATTTTTAAAATGTAAGTCCAAACAATAAACATTAAAATGCATTAAAATGGGCACTAAACAAACCCTTAAAACTCTTTTGGGCTCATACATGGTGAAATAAGGTACATCTACAGTCTACACTGCAAAATTCATTCATTATAAAACCACGTTATCTGCCAAGGCTCTATGCTATGGAATTATGAGATTTGCACTTTGGTGAAGCACTATCACTCTTTGGCAGAGAAAGCTAAAGACCTTGTAAACTACAACACCCATGATTACATAGCATTGAGCCATGGCCGTTAAAGCGGTAACAAACTGCATTAATTTCTCAGTGTAAGTGTGAACTATTCTCATCATAGTTCACCATGAAAATGGACAAAATATTTATATTATTACAATATTTATATCCTGCCCTTTTCACCCAACAGGGGACTCAGGGCGGCTTACAAAAAACACATATATAAAAATTATACAGTGCAATATAAATCAGTTAAAAATTATTAACTTACATCCGTTATAACTTACATATAAAAAAAAGGCTGCCAGTATTTTAAAAAAACTTTAAAATCAGAATAGTAAATAAAGAAAAACACTCTGAAAACAGAGGAATTACAGACATGAATCGATCAGGGGCAACTAACACCTCTGAACAAAGGATTCCCCCAGGCAGGAATGAAGCTTGCAAGGCCATTAATGCTAATCAAGGTGATTAATTACAACGTTCACACTGGCTTCCAACAGACAAGAGATCTTTCTCACATCATGAACCTTCCACAGATATATAAACCTCCCTTGCTTAGTTTTCCAATATACCTCACAACTTCTGAGGATGCCTGCCATAGATGTGGGCGAAACGTCAGGAGAGAATGCTTCTGGAACATGGCCATGCAGCCCGGAAAATGCACAACAACTCACTATTCTCATCATTCTCTGAAGTGCTAGAAATTTGGGAAAGTGGAGGAAAGTTTCATAGTGGAGGAGAGAGGCAGAATTCTTCTCTGTCCCTTCCCGCCTCCCATAGATACACAACTCCCTCCAGGTGTTGTTCGACTACAACTCCCAGCATTCCCTCCGCAGGCAGTCCAAGCGAGGGAAGCTTGGGAGATGGAGTTCTAAAGCACCTTGAAAGACACATGTAAAACCCTAAGGTTTGTCCTCAGTGCGCATGCGTAACTGAAATTGAATCCAGGCTTTGGCGCAAGGGCGAGAAGGAATGCGGAGGAGGAAGCTCCGCCCTCTTCTCTTTTGGCCAATGGGAAGAGAGGCGAGGAAACTCATTCAGTTGAAGGGGATCCCGACATTCTTTGCGTGAAGGAAAAAGCCATTGCTATGCGCGGGCGCTTCGCATTTCGCTCTAACGCGGGACGAAGTAAAATCCATTTCCATCGGAGAAGCGAAATGGCAGCGGATGGAAGGCGGTTCGGAAATGCCTTAAACTTTAGACCAATTACCAGGTAAGTGTGGTTAGCATGAACTGGCCTCATCTAGGACAGGCCTAGGCAAACTTGGGCCCTCCAGGTGTTTTGGACTTCAACTCCCACAATTCCTAACAGCCTACGGCTGTTAGGAATTGTGGGAGTTGAAGTCCAAAACACCTGGAGGGCCCAAGTTTGCCGGTGCTTGATCTAGGAGCCCAAGTTACCTAAACTAGGTGTTTTGAACTACATCTCCCAGAATCCTTTATCCTTGGCCAATGCAGCTAAGGCTTCTGGGAGTTGGAGTCCAAAGTAGGAAAACACTTATAGAGTGTTTCCAAGTGTGCTCTTCCTGGTTGTTTTGCGCTAGGTATGCACTATAGAATGAATGCAGTTTGACACAGCTGAGGATCAAGGATAAGGAAACACTGATATAGTGGGTTGCTGTGAGTTTTCTGGGCTGTATGGCCATGTTCCAAAAGCATTCTCTCCTGACGTTTCATCCACATTTATGGCAGGCATCCTCGGAGGTTGTGAGATCAGTTGGAAACCAGGCAATTGGGGATTATACTGTGGGAGAAAGAACTCTTGTCTGAGACAAGTGTGAATTGGCTAACTTTATTAGCATTGAATAGCCTTGGCAGCTTCAAGGCCTGGCAGCTTCCTGCCTGGGGGGATCCATTGTTAGGAGGTATTAGCTACCTTCAGTTGTTTCCTGTTTGAAATTCCCCTGTTTTCTGAGTGTTCTTTACTTACTGTCCTGATTTTAGAGTTTTTTTTAATACTGGTAGCCAGTTTTCATTCATTTTCATGGTCCCAGGTGGCATATTCTACTGTTACTGTCAGGAAATTCTTCCTAATGTTTAGGTGAAATATTTTTTTTCTGCCATTTGTATCCACTGCTCCATTGTGTCCTGGTCTCCAGAGCTGCAGAAAGCAGGCTTGCCTCCTCCTCAGTGTGACATCCACTGCAATCATGTCTCCTCTCAGCCTTCTGTTCTCCAAGCTAAACATACCTAGCTCTTTTATCCACTCCTCATAGGACTTTTTTGGACTTTGTGTCCACCTAAGTTGAAGCCTTGATGCATTTTGACACCACTTTAACTGCCAACACTCAATGCTATAGACTAGAGCAGTGGTTCCCAACCTTTGGTCCTCCAGGTGTTTAGAACTTCGACTCTCAGATATCCCAGCCAATTTACTACCCTGTTTCCCTGAAAATAAGACCTCGTGGAGGTTTTGCTGAATTGCTAAATATCCTCCCCTGAAAGTAAGACCTAGCAAAGTTTTTGTTTGGAAGCATGCCCGCCAAACAGAACACCAGAGCATGCAGGATCGTCAAATGTATGTACCATAGGCTGTTGTCCATAGAAATAATGGTAGTAACAAGAAATTCTTGATAGGATTCACAGTTTGTCTGGTTATGTTGGTTTGTGATGACAACTACTGTACAGTATATAATAAATGTTAATTTTTTTGTTCAACAATACGTGTAAATTCTTTTTCATGGAGAAATCAGACATCCCCTGAAAATAAGACCTAACGCAACTTTGGGAGCAAAAATTAATATAAGACACTGTCTTATTTTCGGGGAAACATGGTAGCTGTTAGGAACTGTGGGAGCTGAAGTCGAAGTCATCCAGAGGACCAAAAGTTGAGAAACATTGCTATAGAATACTGGAAGTTGAGTTTTGGAAAGTCTTTAGTCTTCTCTGTAGAATTCATGCAGTTTGACACCACTTTAAGTACTATGGTCCTGCGTGTTGTCATTTGGTGAGGAACCAGTAGTGTTTGTCAGAGAACTCCCAGAATTCCATAACCTTGAGCCATTACAGTTAAAGAGGTGTCAAATTGCATTAATCCTCCAGTGTAGACACACACCCTCTCTAACCATAGCCTGGTGCATATAAACTTAGCAAGTGATTAGCACCTTCCCTCAACAGGAGAAGTAGGAAATGCTTACTTAATACATTTCCAATTACTTAATACATTTCCAATTAATAGTCAAGTTTCTATTTACAAAAGCAGGGTGCAGATGGGACAGGATTAGCACCTTCCTCTTTAAGAAATCTATTCAGAGAACTTGATCTTCCCTGTCTGCAATTTAATCTTACCAATGTACGTTGGGAATTGGTTTTCAGGTTTGGACCCCTGGCTAGACATGGCATTTTCCGTGGGTGTCAGCAATTTTTAATGGGAGCTTTTTACTTACAGTATGTGTTTTATTTTGATCCTGCTGTTCTTCTAATATAGGGACTCTGAAGGTTTTTAAGAAGAGGCTGAATGGCTTTGATTGTAATTTCCTGCATGGCAGAAGGGGGTTGCAGTGATTCGCCCAGAGGTGGGGTGGGGGGTCTCTTCCAAGTCTGTGATTGATTCTTTAGGAGTATTCACCAGAATCCTCTTGTGATTTCACATTGGTATAAACCAGTGGTTCCCAACCTTTCTTTGGCCAGGGACCACATTAGTACCAAAAGTGTTATGAATCAGTTTTTGGTCAACTTTAGATTCGGTTTGGTTATTTGGGATGCTGATTCAGAAAATTGCATTGGATAGACTACATCAACTCTGGTTTCAGAAAATTGCATTGGGTAGACCACATCTTCTCAGAAAATTGCATTGGATAGATCACATCAACTCTAGTTTCTGATACAGAACATATGCCATCCAATAGTCGCCATCTGCTTGCCCACAGAAAACCATATTTCCTTTTTCTCTCTGCTTTGTTCAGGTGGAATACTGGATCCCTCAGGCTGATGTCATTTTCTTCCTTTTGAAAATGATTTGTGTTGCTTTTTATGCGTTTGAGAAGTGATCTTAAATGCTGAAGATCGAAAACAGTGCTATCTTCTAGAAAAGGTAATTACAGTATGTGTTTGCTGGTTATAGAATGCAGTCTGGTGGGTCATAGTATTAGCAGGTGAGTCCTCTACTGCTACTGGTATTTCAGGGAAGAACAAGGAGTCTTGGAGAGGTTTTAAACAAAGAGAGCTGCATGGTGAACTCAGAGACCTGTATTTCTACATGTTATTCCCATTGGAGCAAGTTGTTTCGTTACTTTGTGCGATGTCTCCTGGTATTGCTGTGCTGGCAGGGGGATTTTGGGAGTTGTAATCCACAAAAGAACATGTTCCTGAATGCTTTGGATCAACTGTATAGTGTCAAGTAGTCCATTCTAGCCATTCCCCACTTTTGTTCTTTTCCATTGATAAATATTTCCTACTTCTGCCGATTGGAAATTTGGGTTCTTTTGATCTAGCTTCTGTGAAAACCTTTTGAGTGGGAAGGAACAAGGGTGAGATTAGGTCCAGGGTCCCTCCTTCGAAGGCGTGTCTTTGCCTCCCATGTCTTGGCACGTAAGAACTGGAGGTAGAGTACAAAGAATAAGGCCTAACCGTGACATAATAGTGCTGCCTGGAAAGCTGTACTAAGGTCTTAAGTCTGACACATCATGTGGGTTTTCTGTTTTTGCTTTTATTATTATGTTTTTGGACTAGCAGCAAAATCTTAAACATGTTCACTCAGAAGTAAGTCCTTGAACACCACATGGCTTGCTCCCCCATGAGTATGGTGAAGTTTGCAGTATGAACCTTATTGTCAAAGTCAGAATGCGTTACTCTTTTCCCTGTTCAGATGGAACACCCGATTCCTCCGGCTGGCATCCTTTCCTGAAACTCATCCGTGTCGCTTTTTGTCTGTTTGAGAAGTGACCTTAAATGCTGGGTGCTGAATCTCGGCTTTGAAAACTGCCCTAAAAAGGTAATTATGATTTCACTGGTTATAGAATAGGGTCTAGTGGGTTGTGATCTTACTGGATATGTCCTTTGCTGTCTGTATTTTTGGAAGAACAAGGAGTTTCAGAGGGGTCATAATAAAAATGATATGCAGAATGGGGCATTCAAAGCCCTGTGTGTATTGTTTAACTTGTTGAGGCAAGTGCATTACTTTTTTGGATTATGTCTCCCAGCATAGGATTCTGGGAATTGTAGCCCACTAAAGAGTGTTTACCTGAGCCCTACAAGTCAACTATATAGCGTCAAATGATTCATTCTAGCCATTGCTTTCAGAGAAACTTTATCTGTTGAAACTGATAGTCTTACTTTTGCAGAAAATATTTGCTTTGCTTTGCTCCACTTTCAGGTAAAGGCCTTTTAGTGGGTAGGAACAGGGATGAGGTCAGATCTAGGGTCCCTCCTTCGAAGGCGTGTCTTTGCCTCCCATGTCTAGACACGTAAGAACTGGAGGTAGAGCATAAAGATTTGAGACCTAACCATGAGAGAACAGTTCTTGACTGGGAAGCTGTACCAGGGTCTTAAGTCTGACATGCCCTTTTTTCAGCAATAGTCAGTTTCTGGGGTATTTAAATGGTGAGGAAGATTAGGCAGAACAGAAGGAATGGACACTGAAGTCATATCATTTAAAAGTGGGGGTAGGTCCGTACCCTACATTTGTAGCACGACAACTTTACAGGGGTTTGCATATGTCTGCAGCTGAGAGTAGCCAGAGTAGCGACTGTTTTTGCCAATTTAAAAATATTTTTTGATATGAAATGGCTTATTCCAAAGGGAAATTGCTTCTCCTGATTCCTTTCCACACTACACAATTACAAAATTCTGGGTTTACTTTTAACTGCTTTGAATTAAGACTGGAAGATTTCCAAGTTTTTGGTGAGTAATGCAGTACAAAGAATAATTTAAAGTATGTGCAATGACCATTATACAATTTTTGTGATTTTAATATTCATATTAGGATGTTTTAATTTTTTGTCTTAATATTTTAAACGTTGTGTATGCATATGTTTAATTGTTCTAATGATTTTAATTTATAGCTATATGTTAGTATTTAGTTATTATGATTTTTACTATTATATGTATGTTGGCACTGAATTTCTGCCATTAATATGTTATAAACCACCTTGAATCCCCCTAGGGGTGAGAAAGGCAGTACATAAATGTAGTAAATAAAATAAATGTAGCCTCTGCACATGTCTGATGATCTTGAGGATCAAATTGATAAACAAGATCAAAATTATAAATGTAGGTACGTGGGTAACACCTCCAGCTTTGTGATTTTGTTTTTCGTGTTGGCACCATAAGGGTTAGAGACATTGAGGCTATTATGTACAAGACAGGAACAGTTCTACACTGTTTGGTCTTCAGACCAATGTTTTGAACATCAAGAATATAGTCATCACTCTACTTAGAGCCCGATTAAGGTTTTCCTTTATACAGTACAGCCTCCTCCACCATATCCATAGAACTCATATGCATGGTTTAATTTGTCCGCAATTTCAGTTATTTGCGTAGGGCCTCCGTTAAACAATTTTTTAAATATTTTAAAGAAATTGTTGGATGGGGCCTGAATAACCTGATACTCGAAGCTAAACAGGGTCAGGCCTGGTTTATACTTGGATGTGGACCACCAGGGAATGTCATGTGCTATAGGCTATATTCATAGAAAGGCAAAGGCATGCTGGCAATTTGGAGACTCACATATGTACACACCTCTGCTTGTGCAGTTCTGGGTATAAAGTCTGATGGGAACTGCTAACTAAAGAGTTTAAGCAATGGAATAAAAGCCTTTCTTTGCAAAAGTGTGAGATGAACTTGCTCCTCTGTTTCTGATAAAACAAATAACCATTGTTCCCTGCTTTATCCCTAGGTGGTCGGGTGTGGAGACGCATAAACTTACTGTGCTGAGCTGTGAGAAAAGCAAGATGGATGAGAAGTAAAATCCACAAGAACTGCAATTTTGGAAGTGTCCAGCAGGAGGAACGTCAGTGAGATGGGACATTTGCCAAGGTCCACCCTCAAGAAATTCCCCCCTTACACCTCTCATGGAGATTCCTCTCTTGACAACTTTCAGCACATGGCACCAGCTTATTAACCTTGGTCCCTTCTTTCCCAATAGCTTCTCCTCTTGTGTGGTCTATTGTGGATAAGTTTATTTCCACTTATGACAACATCACCACTTTTGGACTTCTAAAGAACAGGATGGATGTAAAATCAGACACAATTTTCCATAGAATAAAATGCTACAATAGATCGATGGTGTGCTATTTTAGTAGTCTCTAGGGATTTGGGAAAAAGACTAGACCCTAATATGTCTTGCTCTATCTCTGGAAAACAGTTGCACTCGACCACGAGTGATCGGCCATAGTGGTTGTGATGATGCAACAGGAATGCATTTGCTCCAAATCAATGAGTTGATGACTTTGCAAAATTGTTACCACAGCTGTAAACTACATTTCCCAGAATCATCCTGCAGTGCCCACTTACAGGAGTCTTATTGTTGGTTCATTTTAATACAGTTCATATCAAACCTAGAATTATTTGAACTTCTTGTGCCCCACCAGGTTGAGGGTTGCTTGTAAGAGAATTTGTCAGTTGGATAATTAGGTTATCAAATATTCTCATCATAGCTCCTGGGCAATTTGCTGTGATTATATCCCATTTTAAATTGAAAACGGAGGCTTCAGTTTACGACAACCATTTCAAACATGGACATGATTCCAATTTTGCAAATTCAAAGTTTGAAACAGGCAACAAGAACAGAGAACACTAGAGGAAGGTGGTCACTTATGGAAAAGTCATCAATGACAAACTGGAAATTGAGCTGAAAAGGTGTGGGGATACCAGAACAATCTATCACACTACAACCCCTGCTCAAAATTAAAGTAAAACCATCCGCATTGGTAAACTTCAGCAAGCCATTAAAGCAAAGATTGCTAAAAGTGCAATGTGAATTTAGCTAAATTAAGGCCCACAAAGTTGTTAGTATGATCTTTTGATTAATGAGCTGCAGGAGTAAATAGAAATTGTATAGCATTGGCGTCACAAATCACTTCCTATTCAGATATCCTACTTCAAAAAAGCGAGTTGGTTTTGAAACCCAGTTTTATTGAGAATGACAAAGAAAGAAAAGTTATTTACAATTTGTAAGGCACCATCTCCACACTTGATGGCAGGATCAGCGCAGTCTTTTTGCTCTACTGGGTGGGGCAGGGGCTGATTGTGCCACAGCTCTCCTCTTGCTGGCCCTGGTGGCGGGGGAAGTTGTGGGGGAGGAAATAGCCACTGCATTCAGCTGATGGGCATCCAGATCGATCTTCTGCTGCAAGATCCCCGTCAAGATGAATTCTGAATTGGTGATTGGCACTTTGCCATTTTGCGCTGGCTTACAGTGGGGCAGGTCGTCCGGACAAGAAACGATGACACGCTTGTCCTTAAAAGGGTTAAAACACAAGGACATTACAATGTGCTTTTCCATTAAAAGCATGGATTCAAATATAAACAAACCTCAGCTTTTCTTTTCACTGAATGCTAGAGTTGGAAGGCAGGAAGATGATCAAAGTACCCCTGACAGATGGCCAACCAGCCTCTGCCTTAAAACCTCCAGAGGAGACTCCACCATACTCCCAGGCAGAGAGTTCCACTGTTGAACCGCTCTTATCAAGAAGTTCCTTCTAATGTTTGGGTGAAATCTTTCCCTGCAATTTGGATCTATTGCTAGTCCTAGTCTCTAGAGCAGCAGAAAACAAGCTTGTTCCCTCCCCTCAATGTGACATCCTTTCAAATATTTAAATATAATTATTTCTTATCTGTCTCTCCTTGGGGCTGTCATGGACCCACAAAAACTTTTCTTCTCCAAGCTAAACATCCCCAAGCCACTCATCATAGGACTTGGCTTCCACACCTTTGATAATTTTGAGCAGCCTTTTCTGCCAGTACATTCTCCTTTCTATATATGTACACTATCACTTGCTTACCTTGTAGGTTCGGGGCATTCTGGGTAAATATGTCCCACCGCTGCATTTAATGATATCTCTCATATGCTCAGGCTCTGGCTTAACATTAGGGGTGACATGTATCTCGTAGCCCTGGGAAAAAAGAGACAGATCTATGGCATGCGTGTGTTTGTACCAAATCTTAGCAAGGAAGGATAGAAGGATGGGAAACTGACGATCCCAAGTCCCTCTCTTATGGGGCTGCAGTCCATCCGCATCAAGGCAAGTGCATCTGCATTGCATGCCACAGCCAGTCATGTTCCCCATGACATCATCACAGGTTTTCTTAACTTCCATGTACAATAGAATTATCACAAAATTAGAAAAAATACAAAGAAAAAAATCCAATTTTTTAAAACTTATAAGAACAACTTTCTCAGAGATTTTTTTAGAGATCAGATTGATCAAATCCACAAAAATTAAACCTGCAAACATGGAGGGTCAACTAGAGTATGAAGATTCCCCTGATTTTCGGAGCAGCTTATTCCTGTCTTCCCTAATAAACAGAAATATAAGGGCTAAGAAGCAAACTTAAAGTAAAATCAAGTGTTTGTCAATACAACCCAGAACATTATAATCCTCATCCTTCAGGCTAGACTCATCCATTTGTGTTCTTTAATGTAAAAGTGAGGAATTCCCAGCTTAAATTTGTCAATGTATTGTAAAACATGATGTTTTGGTGCTTAATTTGTAAAATCAAAATGTAATTTTATGTTTAATAGGCATTTTTCTTAATCCCTCATTATCCAAGATTTTCGCTTATCCAAGGTTCTGTCAGCCCATTTATCTTGGATAAGTGAGACTCTACTGTATAGCCGAAATGAACCAGGCAATGGTTCATTTGCAGTGAGCTATTATTATTTAACATATAAATTTTAGACAACATCGAGCAGCAATCGGACTGTTCAAAATCAGAGAATAACAAGTATATATGTTTGTACTACTAACAGAAGATGAAAGATTGAAGTAGGATACATTAAAACACGAAATGCCACACCTCTAATGCTATATTTATAAATAAACATAAGTTAGATGTTACTTCCAATTAGTATACTGTCTTCTCTTTTTTAAATTAATAATTCTAAATTTGACTTTAAATACAGTATTATTTTTACATACACAGGTAATCCTATTCTGCATATTTTTCCATCTTGAAGGATCACTGAGCTCCATTCTTTTTGACATGTATACATGCAAATAATTAGTTTTACATAACCTAAATCCAATGCTACTGCATTTAGTACAACAGTTGTACGGTAGGATTATTTTCTCCCGATTAGTTTGTTGTGGGTCAGCCTGACCCAGACTCTGATGATGAACGGGAAGTTCAGCTTCTCTCAGAGGGGGCTGTTGATTCAGGAGAAAGCCAGGTGGAAGATTCAGAAGCTGAGGTTGACATGGGAACAGAAGGGAGGATGGAGGATTTTCAATCAAGTAACGATAAGGCTGACCTTCAGATGGAAGTGGGAGTGAAGGAGATGGCTCATTAGACAGAACTGCTCGTTTGGAGTTAAGGTCCGGCTTGCGTCGTAGTGTGAGAATTGGATTTTACCTACTATAAATCCACTCTTGCCAGTGGTCTTTGCTTAGTGTTCCTGCTTTTTACTACATTTGCTACCTCCTTTCTTCAATAAACAGAAAAGAAAAGACTTAAGTCTGCTGTGGTGGAGTTTGTGTGTTAGAGCAAGGTGAATCAGCGCTGAGGTGCGACATAGTTTTCTAGTGTTAAATTATAAAATAATTATAAAATAAGCAACACATAAATATGTCTCATCAATTCAATGGGTATATTCCAGTTAGGCTAAGCCACAGAATTCAGGCCAATATTTTCAAATTGCCAGTTTGCTCACCCTATACTGTAGCTTCTTTACTGTTTGGTTATTCTTATGCATTAATAATAATAATGATAATAATAATAATAATAATAATAATAATAATAATTTTATGTTTATATCCCGCTGCCTTCTCCCCAAAGGGACTCAGGGTGACTTATAAGCGGGACCAGCCAGTAAACAACAGAGTTAACTAACTAAAAACACATTTAAAAACATAATAAGCAATAACAATCTAAATAAACAATGTAAAAACAGTAGGATATAAAAACACCCTTAAAATGAAACAAAGCAAACCTAAAAACCAGAACCAGTAATATGATGGGCAGATCAAAATTTGAGGGGGCTGGGCATGGGCTTGTGCAAAAAGCAGATCATTCAATTTCAATTTCAAATTAAAAGAAAAAGAAAAACAAAAAAAAAACCATGATAATCTGCATATCCTTCATATTTTGTAATATATATTGTATTTTAATAGTTTTAACTGTTTTATGCACTGTTTGATATTGATTTTGTATGGGCATCAAATCATTGCCATTACTGTAAGCCGCCCTGAGTCCCTTCGGGTGAGAAGGTCGGGATATAAATGTGGGAAATAAATAAATATAAATAAATAAATAAAATATTTGCTATAAACTTGGCATACTCGAAGTGTAGCATAGCACTGTTGATTCAACTAGAATCACACAACCCGCTTTTAAGACAAAATTGAAACAGGTGAATTATTGGTAAATGTTTCCTGTGAAGACCAGAGCAGCCTCAAGGAAGGGGGCCTTAATTATGATCTTACCTGAAACAGTCCCCCGTCTCGCTGTGCTGTCCGTAGTGATGTGGCGAGACTGAACCGGAATTTCTTCTCCTGCTCAGGGTCACGAACAAGGAAGCTCTTTGGTGCCAGGAAGAAGGAGTTCTGCCGACTCTGTTAAAGGGAGGGCAGGGACAGGATATAAATAAGAATGCAGGAAATGGATGAAAGGTCAACCCATTAACACAAAGACATATCTCACCACTGGATATGGGTGCAGGAAGATGAAGTCCAACAATATCTAGAAATCCACATGTTCCCCACACTGAAGGTGCATCTACACCAGTGGTTCACAGCCTGTGGTCCATGGACCACCAGTGGTCCACGAGAACTAAAATATGGTCTGTTGCCTCACAGTTACTTCATTTCTAGGCCTGTTTGTGGAGCCCTGGTGGCGAAGTGTGTTAAAGCACTGAGCTGCTGAACTTGCAGACCGAAAGGTCCCAGGTTCAAATCCCAGGAGCAGAGTGAGCGCCCGCTGCTAGATCCAGCTTCTGCCAACCTAGCAGTTCGAAAACATGCCAATGTGAGTAGATCAATAGGTACCGCTCTGGCGGGAAGGTAACGGTGCTCCATGCAGCCATGCCGGCCACATGACCTTGGAGGTGTCTATGGACAACGCCGGCTCTTCGGCTTAGAAATGGAGATGAGCACCAACCCCCAGAGTCGGACACAACTGGACTTAACGTCAGGGGAAATCTTTACCTTTTTACCTTGTGGGGTTATTTGGGGTGCCGATTCAAAAAAAATGCATTGGATAGACCACATCAGCTCTAGATTATTAAATATGGTTTTCTGTGGACGAGCAGATGGCGACTACTCGATAACATATGTTCTGTATCAGAAACTAGAGCTGATGTGGCCTATCCAATGCAATTTTCTGAATCAGCACCCCAGATAACCAAACTGAATCTAAAGTTGACAAAAAAACTGACTCATAACCCTTTTGGTATGAATGTTGGAGAATGGTCCCTGGTCAAAAAAATGTTGGGAACCACTGGTCTGCAGTATAGAATTAATGCACATTGAGATTACTTTAACTGTCTTGACTCAAAACTATAGGATGCTAGTTGTAGTATTACAATGCCATTAGTTTCCTCTGCCAAAGATTGTGGAGCCCATACAACTTCCATGATTCCACATCACTGAGTCATAGCAGATAAAGTGGTGTGAAACTGCATTAATGCTGCAGTGGAGCTGCACCTGGAAACAGAGCATGGGGCAGAGCAGTTGCTCACCTTCTGCAGCCATTCCAGGGTAACAATGGGGATGCCTTGAGCCAAGGCACACAAGAACTTGACCGTGCGACACACGCGGTCCGTCACAAGGTGTGTGCAGTCGAAGACAGATTCAGCCAGGGATCCGCCCAGCTCCCTCACTACCTGCTCTGCCTCCTCATCAATCACTCCTGTGAACAGCACCTGGAAGACAAGGTGAGAAAGACGCTTAATAAATATATAGTACCTATCGTAAAACCTTTTCTTATCAGAAGCACAGTCTCAAAACAGTTAGCAGAAAGGAGTAAGCCAGCCAAAGTCAACAGCCCAGAATCAAAGCATGAAGATTAAAAAACAACCAACAAGGGCAAGCCAATGCTACAGTCCCTTGGGGACCAGTTGATTTTATCCAACTTGCACAAATGTTATGGTCAGCATTATAGTAAGAGCCCTGGATCTACCACGATGTTTCCTGATTTCACATGGATACATAAAATAGCAAATAGCGAATTCTATTGAAATAAAGGACTTCTGGCCCAAGAATGCCATAGAGTTAAACTAGAGGGTCTGAAAATATCTAGAGAGGACATAAAATTGCTATATGTTGGTAAATGAAGCCACGGGGGTTGTAGTGTGTTTTACATTGTTTTAACTGTTTTTGCATTATATAGTTTTAAATGAAAGGTGGCATGATGTAGTGGTTGAATGCTAGAACTACAACTCTGGAGATCAGGGTCTGAATTTCCACTTGGCCATGAGACCCAATGGGCGACCTTGGCCAAGTTGCACTCTTTCAGCCTCAAAGGAAGATAATGGCAAGGCTTCTGAACAAATCTTGCCAAGAAAATCCTGTGATTGGTGACAGTAATACCCGTAAGTCCAGTCTGGGTCACGCAAGTGATGGTGCTGCTGAGGCTTATGCAATACATTTGGGCATTTAAGCTAGTCAGATGACAAAGGCATTGGCTACTTCAAATTCCCTGCCTTCCTTATAATGGGGCATCACTCAACTTTCATTTTCCACTCTTTTTCCTCACTATTCAAGAATTATTATAGGAAGCCTCCACCTATCTCATGGGTTAGGGACCGGAGCGCCTTTTTGGTAACTGAATAATATAAATAGTCACTTTTGAATGTGCAATAAAGCTACCACAACTATCCAAATTCCCAGACAGAATGATCGTTGGCCATTCCAGCTGAAGAGGTTCTGACAGTTATAATTTGAGGTCCAGAGCAACTTGTTAGAGGCCTCTCACTCTTCCGAACAGATGAAAGGGCCAGCCACCCCAAGGGGGAGAACAAGAAAGGAGCCTAAATTTCCACAAGCATCCATCTCAGCATCCAGTCCCACAGCAGCCTTGTAAATACAGACCCACAACAATTACTCATCTAAGAAAAATCATTTTTAAACTAGCCCAATGGCAGAAGAGCCATTACAGCTTCATTCCTGGTGCAATAAGCAACTTATTGCTCTTCCTTGTTGGGTGTGGAGCCACCTTTTATATGACGTCCCATTCGATTTCTATGCTAGCTTTACAGAGCTAGTTCTACACGGTGCTTCCCATGCCTCCTCTGCCACCTTGTTCACTCATTCACCTCCAACAATGTCAGATTACCTGGGGCTGTAGATACCTTAATCAGACAGACCTATGTGTTAAACTCCAAAATCCAAGAAACAGAGCTGGTGAATTTCCTTGGAACATCTTAAGCTCCTCCCTACACCCCAATGAATGCATGTGATACCTTTGGAGAAGGAGCACCAGAGCCCACAGAGCTTTGGGATTGGGGCTGGGATCTCATTCCCACCAGTTTGCTCTCCGTGCTCTGGCGCCGTAGCCTCCTTCCTGAGGATGGTGTGGACTGTGCTGGAGAGTCCTGAGGGAAAGAAGACACAAGTTCCAAACCTTAGAAAGTGTTACATTTTGGGGACTGTAAGTCCCAGAACCCTCTGAGTATGCTGGCTGTGGATTCTGGGTGTTGCGCTCATTCAATTAGTATGTATTAAAGCATTTATATCCATTTATAAATTTTGGGAAAATCAGGCAGCATATATTTAAAAAACAATGAAAATAGTTTAAAATAAGCATAAAACAATAAATGTATCTGAGACAACAGAAATAAACCAAAGGGCTTAACTAGTCAAAACATCTGGGTATCAGGATCACTATATCAGCCTGGGACTGGCTGCTTCCTTTCTCTGCCATAAAGAAGTGAGATGGGGGATGGGAGGTTGGGGACAGTTGGGGAAGTTAGTGTAGATAAGACATCTGTTTTGTGAGGGAAATTAAAACTGCAGTCAACAAACTGTGAGCAGAGTCTTTGCCCAGTAGAGGGCAGGATGGGAATTGGGGTCTGATGAGGTTTGAGCAGGAAAACTTTAGAACTGTCTTCTTAGGATTGTGGGAAGATGGAATAAACCACTTCTTTCCAGCGATTTATTGTTTTGAGATTGATTTTAACTCCAAGATCTTCCAGAATCTGACACTGATTGTTAAAAAAGTTTAAACCACGTACATTGGGTCCACTGTGTTGGTGGGTGTTCAGTTCCAGGTCACACGTGGATACAGGAAAGAGAGGACAATCACATTCCATATTATTAAATGTCAGCAATGTGAACAGTCATGCTCTGGTATTTTAATTTTATTATGTGATATTTTAAGGATATCTGCTCATGTTTTTATCATTTTGATGTCTATGTAATTTTTTTTATCTTATGAATAAAAAAGATTTGTTTGCTGCCCCGAGTCCTTTTGGGAAGATGGTGGCAGGGTACAAATAAAATGTTGTTGCTGTCGTTGTTATTGTTAATATTATTAGCGCAATTTTCACAAAGGGCTACATCATTATGGCTGCTTTCAAAGGGCAGACTGTAATTATAAGGCATTTGAGCATGAGTAGCAGCAAAAATGAGATATGAATATATGACCTACTGACAGACTCCACCTGGACATGAAAAGTGCCGTAAATGTATATTTAAATGTATAATTATGTATATTTTTAATGTATACTCTTAATTTTATTGTAATTTTAAATCTCGATTTATTTTTAAATCTGATGTAAACTGTTTTTTGATGTGTATGTTTATATTGTAAGCCGCCCTGAGTCCCCTGATGGGTGAGAAGGGCGGGGTAAAAGTGATGTAATAAATAAATAGAAAAATAAAAAAGTAAATATCTAGGAATCTGGATTACAAGTAGAAATAATCAACTATTGGAATTAAATTATGGGACAAAATGGCATGAAATAAAAAAAGACCTAGAGGGCTGGAAACATTTAAACTTATCACTCATGGGCAGAATAGCGATAATTAAAATGAACATTCTGCCCAAATTACTATACTTATTTCGTAATATCCCCATCATTAGAGGCAAAAAATTATTTAATGATTGGAATCAAGAAATAAACAAATTTATATGGCAAAACAAAAAACCAAGAGTTAAATTCATAACAATGACTACTCCAAAAGAAAGAGGGGGATTCGATTTACCAAATTTACAATTATATCACGAAGCGTGTGCTTTAGATTGGGTAATAGATTGGGTAAAACTGGAAAAAATTAAATTATTAACTATAGAAGGATATAACTTGAGATGGGGCTGGCACGGATACTTATGGCAGGATAAAGTCAAAATTAATAAACAATTTGGAAATCATTTTGTTAGATCGGCTTTAATTACAATTTGGCAAAAATATAAAAGATTTCTATACGAAAAACCACCCCTTTGGCTTTCTCCCTTGGAGGCAACCCAACGTAGATTACTTGGGTGGCAAAATGGCCGACATATAAAGATACCACTGAGAAAGAAAAGCTCACGGAAGATACACCTCTTTTAAAGGATTGGGAGGAAATCCAAAAAGATTATAAGAACATTACATGGCTCCAATACTATCAAGTAAAAGAGTGCTATAAAAAAGATAAAGTAATAGGCTTTAACACAAATATTAACTTCTGGGATAACCTACTTAAAAGGGAAAAAAATTATAACAATATTATATAACAAATTATTAGAGTGGAACACAGAAACAGATATAATTAAAGATTCAATGACAAATTGGTCTAGAAATGTGGGCAGACCGATAACAATGGACGAATGGAATACTATCTGGAATAAAAAGATTAAAATGTGTTACTCAATAGAATTAAAGGAAAACTGGCTAAAAACTGTACATAGGTGGTATCTGACACCAAAAAAATTAGGACTCGCGTACAAAGACAAAGATAGTATTTGTTGGCACTGCAGAAAACAGGTGGGATCATACTTCCACATGTGGTGGAATTGCAAGGTAATTAAAAAATTCTGGCTGATAATTCATAAGGAATGTAAAAAAAAATTCAAAGTAAAATTTGATTGTAAACCAGAATATTTCCTATTAGCCCTATATAATATTAAAAAAGAAAAAGAAATTAATTTAGAAAGAGAAACAGATGACAAAGAGAGATTATTTACTTATGTCATCACAGCAGCCAGAATGGTATTAGCTAAAAACTGGAAAGATGGGGAAAATCTCATAAAGGAACTATGGCTGGAGAAATTAATGGATATTAAAAACATGGACAGATTGACTTTTTTGCTAAAAAAAACTACTGGAAGACCAATGAGAGAAACGAACTGGTTACTTCTAGACGAATATTTGCAAGAAGCAGCGAATTGTTGAAACAACTGGAATGGAAGTTAGAAGATCGGAAGTCTACTACCCCCCCCCCCCTCCCCTGTTAGGGTACTTACCCCCGTTTGTTGCCCTATTCTATTCTACTTCTTTTTCTACCCAGTTTTTAGTCTTTTTTTTTCTCCTTCTCTTTTCCCTCTCTCTTCCCAACTAATAACCCATACCCATCTTCCCCCCACAACATCCCCTTTAGTTTACCCCCCTTTTCTTTGTGTAACACTGCAAAAATTTAATTTAAAAAATTTATTAAAAATAAATAAATAAATAAAGACTGCATAAGTGTAACTATGTTGCCCTGGCATTGGAAGCCTCACGGGCCACATAAAATGACATGGTGGACCGAATTCGGCCTGTGGGGCTTGCATTTCACACATGTGCTCTAGCACATCCACATTCACCTCAACAGAGAATAATCTACAGTCAATGAAAAATTGGACCCATTTAATTATTTTAAAAGAGACCCATTGTACCAGAACTATTCTTAATTCTTAGAAACCAAGTTTTCCTATCACTCCTTCCGCCACCCACCTGTTCAGGTTTAACAGCTCTTCTAGTCCCTTTCGGGCTTGGCGTGTTCACTGAAGAGTTTGAACGCCTGCTGGACCTGGTCTGAGGGAGCTCTGGCTCCTCTTTCTTCATAGGTGGTGTTGTTGCTCCCTTTCTCCCCCGCCTTGTCAGCTCCCTCGTCCCTGGGCTGCCCGCAGCCACTGTCATATCTCCCTTCAGCCTGCCAGTGGCATCAGATTCCCTTTGTGTGCTCCTCGTTCGACTCAGCCGCGTGGTTACTGTTGACTCTGCAGTCTTGGACTTTTTGTTGGGGTGTGCTTTCTCTTCTTTGGGCTGATCTGTTTTTCCTTCCAGCTCTTTCATGTACAATGCTGAACTGGTCTGTTGCCGCAGCCTCCTGAGCCTGGAGACAGGGGCAGCCGGTTCCTCTGACTGCTGTGTGTCGGTGCATACTGCACGGATGCGACATCGGAGGCTTCGTCTCTGTGAGACAGGAGCTGGGGAAGGAGTCAAAGAGGAGCGCAAGTTGTGCCTCTGCACAGGGGCAGAGGCCTCTGGCTGAAGAGGCTCTTCTTTAGAACATCCTGGCACCTGTAATATAAAGAGTGATAACGTCAGAAGGGGAAACTCTTTTGGACTGAGGACTTTTGAGAAAAGATCTCAAGATGACTGGAAGGAAGTCTTCCAAAGTAGAGTCTTGGAAGGCTATACTTTACTCACTCCTGAGATGAAAGGAAAATCTGCAGGAGGTAGAATCTTATATTTCCCACCAGAATAGGATGCCGCATTTTACAAGGATACAGCCAACATCATGCCCACCTGGTCAGCATCTCTTGGTTGTTTTACTGGCACTGAACATCTTTCTTCCAATTGTCCACCTACAAAAAAATGCAACAGCTTAAAGTGGATGCAACTTCTGTTTCTGCCACTAAGAGGCAGAGCTAATCAATGGAATGTCACAGAAACAGACACTTGGGTTGCTGTGAGTTTTCCAGGCTCTGTGGCCATGTTCCAGAAATATTCTTTCCTGAGGTAAAGGTCTTCTGGCCCAACCCCTGTACCAAAGTGACTTGATACATTTTGATAATTTTGATCTGTACATAATGCACTGCCCCCTATAACTCATTATCATTTGTGTGGGTTAGTGGATTTGGCACCTTTTGAAAGCAAGCTCCAGATTTTTCATTAAGTGTGATGCCTCATGGGCCTTGTAGTCCTGTTCCTAGTGCCATCGTGGCAGATGAAGACGAAAACATGGGGTTTTCGCCGGTTCAACAAGAGCCGGAGTCTTTTCACCTGCCGGATGTTGATGTTTGTACCCAAGAATTCAGTAAAACAGACCTTGGACATTCCTCGCCTCCGTTCCCTAGGAGAGAGTCCTATTGTGCAGACAGAGGAGTGAGGGAACAGAATCGCAGGAGTTTACGGATTGCAGCCAAACAACAGGCTGATTAGACCTGCTTCCCTTGGGAAATTCTAAGGAGTCTTGCATCTGGACAAAGTTGGGTTTCGCTTCCTGTTCTCTAGGGAAAGAGGTTGTTGGCGGGAAAACGAGACCCCAATATAGGTGCCTGACGCGGGAGAATCTTTGCGGAGTCAACAGAGCAGCTTCAGGAGTAAGATCGTTTGTGGACTTCGTAACCCCAGTTCCTTGCTTCCCGGATCAAGAATTCAAGTACTGCCTTGCCTTGCTTTTAACCACGGATCTTGTTCCAAGAATCACTGTTTGACTTGTTCCTAGTCACGGACCTTGTTAAAGAACCAAGATTATATCCAGCCTTGTTGTCAAGCTACCTTGGACTCCTAAGACTCTGGCATTTCCCCACACTATTGCTTGGCAATAGTGTGTGTTTCGGTATTGGATTTAAACTTTGAACTCTAATATCATTTATTGGACAATACATTTTTGGACTTTATTTGACCTCATTTGAAAGGTCTGCTTCTGAACTATATTCTTCACTTGTTTTTATTACTTTTATACATTTCCTTAATAAAGATATTAGATAGAGATTGGCCTCCGTGTATGGTTCTTGGTGCCCTGCTGCCTGGGGTCTGACAGTAAGGTTGTTTATGAGTATGTGAACTTGCCCGATTTTCACAGATTTCAGGGCAAGGTACAATTGTTGTAGTCGCAATAAAAACAATTTGCAACCAGTAGGTTGATGTAAGTTTTCCGGCCTGCATGGCCATGTCGCAGAAGCAGTCTTTTCTGACATTTCACCTGCATCTACCGTATGGCAGGCATCCTCAGAGGTTGTGAGGTCTGTTGGAAACTAGGAAGGTGAGGTTTATGGAACATGGCCACACAGCCTGGAAAACTCACAGCAACCTAGTGGTCCCAGCCATAAAAGTCTTAGACAACAGATAGGCACTTTTCTTCCTTCCTTTAGGCCATAATTCTGCAGAAATCCATTCAATCTCCTCCCCACATTCCAGCCTGCCTGTTTTCCAGATAATAATAATTAAAAAAAAACTTTATTTATACCCCGCCACCATCTCCCCGTGGGGACTCGGGGCGGCTCACAATGTTACAAAAGTAACAACACAAATACATAAACAATTCACACAGTTTAAAACACAAGAAGATGATAAAGAATACAGCTCCCAAGCTAGGGCTGATGCAAGTTGGGTTAAATCATACAGGTAAGGTCAAAATAAGAGTTCTCAGATCTCCCTTTTGCTAGCACAACCAGCTATGATGACTGGGGGATTCTGGAAGCTGTTTCCTATAATAATTTCTTCATTTTATGGTTTAAAATCTGTTGCCTTTTTAAACCAGGACAAATCCATTTCACTCAGCATCTCACTTGGTCAGTAATACTGTTCCTTCTGTTTGCAGGAAACTGCTGCAATAGGCAGGTAACAAATCCCTGACTGAGGCAATGAATGGTTAGTATGAAAAACCTGATCGCAAGCCCAGCCAGACACAAAATCCATCACTCCTGATTCTTCCTAACTGCATTAACCATCCAGTAATTGGTTTTCCAACACTATAGCCAAGGCATGGGCAAACTTGGGCCTTCCACGTGTTTTGGACTTCAACTCCCACATTTCCTAACAGCCTGTTAGGAACTGTGAGAACTGAAGTCCAAAACACCTGAAGGGATGAAGTTTGCCCATGCCTGCTATAGCCACTATGTTCTACTGTTTTGTCTCCCCTCTAGGGAAAGGAATCTCAAAGTGAGACAACCAAAATGCTTGCCATTCAGGAATAAAGAGATGGTGGAAACACTCCCAATACCTTTTCAGCCCAGAAAGGTGCAACAGTCTTATCTGTCCGAAGAAGATAAGGGGATGATCTCCTTCCCAATGAGACAGGGATAGAAGAGTGCTTGTATACAAAATAAAAACATTCATCAACTGAGCACCCCAAGATGTGTTTCCAGTTTCTTCTGTAGATGAGACAGATGGGAGGCAAAGTGGCCCATGGCCACCCATTGAAATTTCATAGCTAAGTAAAGGATGCGATTTCAGAACCCTCAAGTATCAATCCCACATTCAAATCCCAGCATCTTACACTGGCTGTCAGGCTTATAACCCTATGGGTCTACATGCCACAGATGTGTGTTTAATTGCTATACAGCCATACACTGTATCCCCATGACTCACCTCCTGCACTTCCAACTTCGGGGACCATCATACAAACTCGTTCCTCAGTCATGGACTTCCTTTGCACCTCCTGCAGAGTCAAAGGTTGGCTGCTGCCCAAGAGGGGCATTTGCACTGATTGAACTGCCCGGATTTCCTCTTCCTTGTTACACTCCTCTGCTACCTCCTCCACGGCTGTCTCAGAGTTGGGCTCAGAACAGGCAACTCCTATAGAATAAGGTTGTGTGCTCTTCCCGGAGAAACTGGTGGCCTGCTGCTTGCTAGTAGCTGAAACTGTCACATTTTGTGTTTCTGGTACAGAGCATTTACCCCTTTCAGCAGTGTTCTGGATAATCTCTTCTTCCTCTTCCACAACAAAAGCCTGTGTGGGCTCTTCTGAGAGAGACCTGGGCTCTGTGCAGAATGCCTGAGTGGCTTCCAACGCGTAAGCATCTAAGTCAGAATCTTCCTCTTTCTGTGGGGATTTCCACTCTATGTGGAGAAAAAGAAAATACAATTCCAAGAGTCTTCATACTGCATCCCAGCCTGCTTCATCCTCAAACTGTTGCCTTCCATATGGGATCATAACTCAAACCTTGCTGGATTCAAGCCCTACCATCTCTAAAATCATGCAACAAAATTGGAAAATTTTCTATTCCTACTTTGAAAGTGTTATTTCCTGTTTAATTGCGTGGTACTTACTTTGAAAGCAGTTGTTATCCTCCAAAAACTTCATTTTTGTGGCTGGCACAAACTATATAAAATTTGTTGAGAACTCTTGAGAGATGTTCATTGAAAAGCTATAGCAAAATGTGCTGTAGGATGTCCCGCAAAAACAAAGTTTTTGCAGTTAAATAAACCTTTTCCATGTTTTTATGATTGAGCCAATTAGGAAATGACATTTATAACCCAGGAACAAAAAAATCGTGTTCAACATAGTTTGTGGCAGCCACAAAAACAAAGTTTCTGGAGTATAACAACTACTTTCAAAGTAATTACCGCACAATTAAACAAGAAATAACACCTTAAAACCAGGAACACGTTTTTCTCAAATTTTGTTACATAGTATTATAACTGTGAATTTTAAAGGTATGAATGATTGTGATGTATGTTTTAAACTTTATGTGTTTGCAATTGATATATTTTAAACAGTTTTATATTTTTATCTATTGTATTTAGCTATTGTACCTTGGTCAAGCCCTGGAAAGAGGTGAGTATCAGAAGTTAGTGGAATCTAATTGACTTCAGCAATAGAAATACAAATTCTGGTGTTCAAAGTCTTTTTTCTGGTGGGAAAAAGAACTGGGTGGGGCTCCATGAGGATCACAAAACAACTAGATTACGTCTAGCATATATTGATCAATTCAATCGATGTTAAAACTATTAAATGCTTACATGAGTACATGAATATGTTGCTTAGGCTTTTAGTAGCCACTTTTCCATATCCTCCTCAGACAATGAACTTGAAAACCTGAAATATTCCTGGCAATCCATTCACAATCACCCCCACCTCATTCATATGTTTTCCTCACCTGAAATGTTCGGGAAGCTCATAGGAGATGAGTGCATTATCAAAGAGGCTGTGAAAAGGATGGGATTAAAAGCTGGTTTCATTGCCACCATGAACACTAAGCACAAACACTTGATCCATTCACTCACACAAACTTTCATCATAGGTATGCCTCCTTCAGGTTCATGAAAACATGCTCACATTACAAGTTGTCACTCTAGGGTGCAAGCAGCACTAAATGCCAAGAGCACTACACAAAAATCATATGTTACACCAGTTTTTAAAAAAGAGTGCCAATGCTGCCCTTGCTGCAGTATTAAGTGGAAACTTGTTCAGATGGACTTGGTACTTTTTGGAAACAAACTCCACTCAATTTTCAGATGAACTGGGTGCAAAAAGCAGTGATACAGAAGAGTGATTTCTGTGCAATCCCAGAACTATAAAAACTTCTATTAGTTCTAATCATAGGTCAATGTCAACGTCACTATGGATGATGATGATGATGATGATGGCTAGATAGCAGCTCCTTTGCATCCTCTCTGAAATACCATCAGAGTGCAAGCTGAACTATGGAATTACTGTTTTTGTTGTGTTGTTGTTGTTTGTGCTCTACTTTTTGCTCTATTTTGCCCCAAGTTGGGACACAAAGCACCTAACAACTTTAAAAAAGCAACACAGTTAAAAACAGATCAAAGCGAAAAATTAGAAAAGAATCAAGCCATATCAATTATTAAAATAATTCAATTAAAATACAATTATAAAACAAATGAAGAAGTTTGCAAACACTCTTCAAATACAGCCCTAAGTGGAATGCATTACACTAAAGAGCTATTAATTAGAGAGGCCTCTGACAAACTTACTTTTCCCAGATAGGAGCCTGGTTTGTGCAGGAGGAGTTCTGAAGTCCTGAGTCGGTTCCTCTTCCAGATTGTTATGGGAATCTGGCATGGGGTTAGAAAAATGGTGTTATTCTCTAGTGAAAACACACAAGCCTATAAAGACCCCAAAAGCTGCTCCTCTTTGAACCCTGGAACAATCCCCACCTGCCACGATGGGATCTCTTGCTGGTTCAATCCCAGGAGATGAGGGCTCAGAAGGCAGAAAACATTGTGTTGCCTGGAGATCTATGTCCTGATCATCTGCGGGGACAAAATGGAACAAGACCCTCTTATTTCTAAAGTTCAGCCATGAATCCCAATGCATTATCTGCCATGCCTCAATGCTTTTGAAATCATGGGAATTGTAGTTTTCTGAGGTACCAGCCCTCTTTGGCAGAAAAGGCTAAAGACTTAGAAAAATTACAGCTCCCATGATGCCATACCATTGAGCCATGGCAGTTAAAGTGGTGTCAAACTGCATTCATTCTACAGTGTAGATGCATCCAGGGACAATGGCACTTCCATACATATGGTTTGGGATGGCGAAGTTTATAAAAAATACAAAATATGTGGTTCTCAATTTGTGGGTCCCCAGATATTTTGGCCTTCAGCTCCCAGAAATCCTAACAGCTGGTAAACTGGCTGGGATTTCTGGGAGTTGTAGGGCAAAACACCTGGGGACTCCAGGTTAAGAACCACTGCTCTAAGAGGTAGTTGAATCGTGGAGTGCCACAAAAGGAGTACAATCTTATCATTTTCAGTGGGGACAAAATACTGGCAGATTATGGGAGGGATTAAAAGAAACCAAGTATCCCATTCAGCATTGGTTCAAATGCTGAAAAAAATCAATCCACATTGCAATGCTTTGCTGAAGCTCCCATATATATCCCAGCATGCATTGTGTTAACAAATGGAGCTGTAGTTTCTAAAGAACATAAGACAAGGCCACGCTAAGATGTAACTCTACAGCTCAGAGAAGATTCAAAGTCCCTGATATTTCTCTGCAACATAAGGGCAGCAGGGAAATTGTGGCCTACTTGGTGCTATTACAACTGGGATTTCCACCATTGCTAACTTTGATGAGAAATCTTATTATTTATTTGTGTATTGAATGTGTAACTTACCATTCTTCTGGATGAGATAACAGTCCAGGATAATATGAGTTGTGATCCTTTCACATCTGGAAGGCCATCTATTCCCAACTTCTGGTTTACCACAACTTATATTTTGGCATTAGAGCAATGGCCTTTTGACCTCAACATATTTATAACTGTGTTGCTGAGTTTTCCGGGCTGTATGGCCATGTTCCAGAAGCATTCTCTCCTGATGTTTCACGCACATCTATAGCAGGCATCCTCAGAGGTTGTGAAGTCTATTCGAAACTAGGCAAGTGGGGTTTATATATCTGTGGTATTTCCAGAGTGGGAGAAAGAACTCTTGTCTGCTTGAGGCAAGCGTGAATGTTGCAATTGGCCAGCTTGATTAGCACTGAATGGCCTTGCTGCTTCAAAGCCTGGCTGTTTGCTGCCTGGGGAATCCTTTGTTGGGATGTGTTAGCAGGCCAAGGCAGTCCTATCACATTTGGCCAGGGCCAGCTAACACCACCCAACAAAGGAGTCCCCCAGGCAGGAAGGAGCCAGGCTTTGAAGCTGCAAGACAGAGAAGCCATAAAAATCCACAAGCAACTGAATAATTTCAACAGAAAGGAGGAAACAATGAAAATGAACAAAATCCGGCTATTGGTATTAAAAAAAAAATCTAGAATCAAGATACTCAAAAAAACTTTTTTAAAAAACTGGAATTCCAGACAGGAAACAATCAGGGCCAGTTAACACCCCCCAACAAAGGATTCTCCCAGGCAGGAGGCAACCAGGCTTTGAAGCTGCAAGGCCATTTAATGCTAATCAAGCTGGCCAATTGCAACATTCACACTTGCCTCAAGCAGACAAGAATTCTTCCCACTCTAGAAATTCCAGATACATAAACCCCACTTGACTAGTTTCCAACACACTTCAGGGATACATAGTCAATGAAAATATCTTCCAAAAGATATTTTCATTGACTATGTATCCCTGAAGCCTATATACATTGGAACCAATATCAGACTTGGATAACTTTTGTGTTAGAGCTGTTGCTCCTTTTCATTTTGTCTGGTACTGTCAAATTGAGCTTTATATGGGGAACTTTAATAATATTATATGTTATTTGAACATATTTTCTTTGTACATAGACTATCTTGTGTTTGTGTAGATACTTTACAAGTATTCTGGGATTTTGTATAGTAGTTTCCAACACACCTCACAACCTCTGAGGATGCCTGCCAGAGATGTGGGCCAAATGTCAGGAGAGAATGCTTCTGGAACATGGCCATACAGCCCAGAAAACTCACAGCAACCCAGTGATTCCAGCTGTGAAAGCCTTCGACAACATATTTAGATCTTTTATGACTAACCAGATCACAGCACTAGGGTCTTTTAAAAAATCTATTAAGACCCCACAATTAGAAAGTCTACCAGTGAAGGAAAGGAAATTTGCCTTCATTTCTTTCTCCTTCCCTCACCATCAGTGCTGCTCTCCTCTCCCGAACAGGACTTCTTTTCCTCTGCGTCTGTATCGTCATCCTCTTTCCCAGGTTCATGGTGGATTCTCACATCCACTGCAGAGCCGTCCAATTTCTCTCCATTCGCCTGAGATCTCTCAGAAGCTAATAGCTGAGTCTCTTGCTCTTCTATGGGTTTCATTGGCAATGGTGCAACCACTTCCTCTACGTCTGCATCATCATCTTGAGCCACCGATTCCTTATGGGATGGAGAAACCACTTCCACATCTGTATCACTATCCTCAACCTCAATAGGTCCAAGACTATTTGGGGATTCAACAGCATTATTCTCAGGATTGCTTCTGCTACCGTCTCCACTGGAACCAGCAACTATGGGTTTATGCTCCACTTTGGGGGCCACATCTTGAATTTCCACCTCCTCCTCTTCAACATCGGTATCGCTATCCACAGAGAGAGCAGGCAGGCACTGAATCTGAGGCAAGGCGGCTCCTTTGTCAATGATCTCAGGGTTTTCCTTCCCATCTGAGCTCTTGGATTGTTCATTAACAGCTTCCTCACTGCTCTGCTGTTGAACATTAAGATTAGATACTTCTTTAGTATCAGCACTCGGTTGATCCAGGCAACTGCTAACTTGACACACAGCCTTTTTGTGTGGGATGTCTTTCAAATCTGAATCATTGTCCTTGAAGCTTATCGGATGAGAACTGTGGAGCTGAGCAATATGCGAGTTCTCCAGCACCAAGTTAGACATTTCTACATCCGTATCCCCATCACTGTCTGGGGCAGCCTTATGGGTCTTCAAAGTCTCAGCTTTGGGGAGTGTGTCATCCACATCTGCATCCTCATCGCTGTCCAGAGCAGCTTTATGGGTCTTCAAAGTCTCACTTGGATTGTCCATTTTGAGGGGTGTGTCATCCACATCTGCACCACGGTTCTGACATTCATGAGATCGCTGAGATGTAGCCTTCTCCTTTGGCTCTTGGGTGATTTCCTCCACATCTGTGTCACTGTCCTCATTCTCACCAGGCTGGGAGCCTTTAGGATGTGGTTCTTCTGCTTTTCCCATACTTTGACAGCCACCTTCCATTTGAGGCACAGGCTCATGATTTTCAAGATACACGACACTTGGGTTTTCCATCCCATCCTCCGCATCTGTGTCATCATCCCCATTTTCAGCAGTTTTCTGGGCCTTTGGGATACCCGAGTCCTTTGCTACTTCCTCCTGATCAGAAGCACTGCTCACATAGATAACTGCAGGGTGGGTCTTTTGACTGGTGGCATCTGGATCCACCAACACAGGGTCATCCACATCTGTGTCACTGCTTATTTCTAGAGCTTTGTCATCTTCCTCCAAGTTTCCAGGCCCTGATGATCTGGACATGCTACCAGCAATCTCCTCATCTTCCACATCAGTATCACTATCCAGTTGGAGGTTCTCTACAAGGCTATGGCCAGAAGGAGCAGCTCCTTGCTTCTCAGCTGCATCTTCTTCCATGCTTGGGGGGCCTTTTGGTTCAGCCTCAGGAGTTCCTGATTGAACAGTTGCTTTTTCTTTGTCCAAAGGTGGAGGGCCACCATTCTCCAAAGGAGTTACTTCAGAATCCTGGCTTTCAAAGCGCAGGTGCAAGGAAGGACAAGGCAAGTCACTGACAGAGAGTTCCCCACTTTCCTCATCACTGTGGGGTACAAATGATAAACGTAACAATTAAAAGCAGATTCCTCTACTCAAACACCTAAAATTCTGGCTTAGTTAAAGAAACAGTAGTGATTCATCTACTAAGCCATTAAATATGTAGGCAGCTAAGAACAGTTTGTATTCTTTTTTATGAAAGGCAAAACTTATTTCCCCACAATATGGAAGTGAAGGGTAGATGCCTGTTCTATTAATAATAATTGTTATTATTATTATTGCCAGATTTCACGGCTCAAAGTGGATTACAACATTGTAAAACACACTCACCTACAAGCATTCTTTAAAATAAGCATAATAAAACATATTTCCAGAAGATACATATTAAAATACACAAAGAAGATTAAGCATAAGGTTCAGGTTTAAAATTCATCATATGGTGTTTGGCCATCTGAACTTTTAAAATATATACAGTAGAGTCTCACTTATCCAACACTCGCTTATCCAACGTTCTGGATTATCCAACGCATTTTTGTAGTCAATGTTTTCAATACATCGTGATATTTTGGTGCTAAATTCGTAAATACAGTAATTACTACGTAGCATTACTGCATATTGAACTACGTTTTCTGTCAAATTTGTTGTATAACATGATGTTTTGGTGCTTAATTTGTAAAATCATAACCTAATTTGATGTTTAATAGGCTTTTACTTAATCCCTCCGTATTATCCAACATATTCGCTTATCCAACATTCTGCCGGCCCGTTTATGTTGGATAAGTGAGACTCTACTGTATATTTTATAATACCGGTTGAGCATTCCTTATCCGGGATTACAAAATCCAAAATATTTCAAAGTTCAAAATTGTACACAGAGGTGGCGGAAATAGTGACACCTTTGCTTTCTGATCGTTCATTGTATACAAGCTTTGTTTCATGCACAAAACTATCCAAAATATTGTATAAAATTACCTTCAGGCAATATTTTATATAACCCAAAGGTAATTTTATACAATATTTTAGACAGTTTTGTCTAAAGATATCTCATTATACAGATATTTCAATCTTTTTTTAAAAAAAAATCCAAAATCCAAATTCTTCTGCATTATCCATGCATTTCCGGCAAAAGATACTCAAATGGTAGCTTTAAAAATGTATTTTTCAGTCCATTGTGGAATATAACCCATTCATTAATGATGATTTAATGGGAGCTTGATTTTTAAATTTTCAATCCATTTAATCTAATGCCCCAGAGTTACTGCCACAGAGACTGCAGTTATACTGCAGTTACTAGAATTTTCCAGCTAGAGCAACCCAAAGAGGTCTGGGATTTACTGTCCAAATAGCAACTTTCATAAGCTTTGTGCAACTCTGCAACCATCCTTTGGTGTAAGGGTGGCCACCAATTTTCTGTGGGGGGAACAGACAAACAACAGGAAATACCAGGAGTGGCTCAAAGTCAATTCCTGGTTTTGAACATAAGTATGTGTTTAACATTAAACAGCAAGTGTTTAACATTAAAGGTGTTTATTAGAGGTGACTGCTTTTTAAAAATGTGATTTGACTGCTTTTGAAACTTCTAAAAGAAGCAAGTAACCATTCCCTTTCTTTTTTTTACTAATAAAGTAACCATCTTATGGGCATTTCAACATATTTCTTCTACAGGTTCCACTGGAAGTTGCCACGTTTTCAATTCTTTTATCATTCTGAGCCATCATTCAGAAAAAAAAGGTATTGTGAACAACAGAGAAATGTCAGGAAATAATACTTCTGGAACATGGCCATACAGCCCAGAAAACATACAACAACCCTGTGATCCCGGCCATGAAAGCCTTCGACAATACAACAACATATTCCCTTCTACACATTACAATAATTAAGGTTGCTAAGGCCTCTCCCAAAACTAGCACTCAAAAATGGCATACCTTTCCGGCACAACAGAAGGAGAAGAAAACATGGAGGAGGCCAAATTGGGCTGTCTAGCATCTTCAAGAGAGGAAACTGAGCCTAATGGAAAAAACAGATTAAATTTCAGAGAAAGCAGTAAGGAAAACATTTTCCTCTTTCTCACTACCATAAATCATATTGTAGTTTTTGGATAGGATCACTGCTTGGTCACTGAGCAAATTGGATCTTGGGAGATGGAGGAGAGATACATGATGCATAAAAGGAATCTGGGGATGAAGGTGACCCCTATATCATATGCAGATGCCCCATGTAAACTCTCTTCTACTCCACCAGAATATAACCTCTGGCTCACCAAAACAGTGGTTGGGATGGAGCATGGGAACAATCCAAAGCGACAGCATGAAACCCTCAAAACATGCTTGTCTCACCATAAATAAGCTCTGATCTTTTAGCCAGCTTCAGGACCAATAGGTTAAACCCTTGTAACGGCAGGACTGCTGAACGAAAGGTCAGCAGTTCAAATCCAGGGAGCAGGGTGAGCTCCCGTCTGTCAGCTCCAGCTTCCCATGTGAGGACATGAGAGAAGCCTCTCACAGGATGGTAAAACATGTGGGTAACGTCCTTGCAGACAGCCAATTCTCTCACACCAGAAACGACTTGCAGTTTCTCAAATCGCTCTCGATACGGAAAAAAGGGGGGACTCAATTAGAAGCTACTCACTATAGCAGCTTAAATTCTGGCACTATAAGAGATGAAAGTCCAAATATGGGCCTCCTTTAAAACTTACCATCTCCTCTTCGGTGAGGAACGCTCCTGCCTGCTTCATTCACCTCCTCTTCCTCTTCCTTGTCCGAATCCTGAACCAGGACTCCGCCAAAGCGCATCCTCATCTTCCTCCCTGGCGCAGGTGTCTCCTCAATGACCAAAGTGCTGGCCTCCACTCTTGTCTGGGTTGGGGGAATCTCCACTGAGTCATTGGGGGATTCAAGCTCAGCCTCTGGAGTCAACATGAAATATTGGCATCCAACGTCACCAAAGATTAAGGAGTCCCCATCTTGAAGGCTATAGCGGACTTGTGGAATCAAGACCATCCGTTGGCGCCGGGTGCGATTTAGGCTGCCCTTGTCATACAAAAGGTGGGGCCCGTCAGAGCTGGGGACTTCAATCACGGCGTGGGCCTTAGAGACCGATGAGGCAGGTAAGCAGACTTGGCAGCTTTCCAGGCGCCCAATGACATTCTCCCCTGGGTAGATCCAGAAATCTACAGATGAAAAAAGTCAAGCCATTAGTCATAGAATCATCAAGAATTGGAAAAAATCCCAATATCCATTCATTCCAACATCATTCTGCCATGCAGGAAAAGCACCCCCAGCAGATGGCCATCCAATTTGTTTTAAAACTTCCAGAGAAGAAGATTCCACCACACTCTCAGGCAGCATTTTCCACTGCCAAACAGTCCTTATCACCAGGAACTTTTTCTTAATGGTTAAGTGAGATCTTTTTTTCCTGCAGTTTGAATTCATTGCTCTACATCCTGGTCTCCTGAGCAGAAGAAATCAAGCTTGGCCCTTCCTCGATGGGACATCTTTTCAAATATTTAAACACAGCCATCATGCCCCCTTTCAGTCATCTTTTCTCCATGCTAAACCTACCCAGCTCCTTAAGCTGTTCTTCATAGGGCTTGGCTTTTAGACCTTATATCATTTTGGTCACCCTTTTCTGGACAAATTTGAGCTTCATAGGATAGCCATCTATTTCCTTGTTCTAGGACAGTGAGGAGCAAGGGGACATTTTTACACTCCCATCTCCTGCAAGGATCACACTTTGATTTTCAACAATGGAAATGGGGGGATTTATTCAAAAGGGTCTTAATAGACTAGAGCACTGAGCCAAAACTAACAAATTGAATTTCAGTTAGAAGAAATATCCTGTACTGTACTTAAACAGAAAAAAATAAAATGCACAGATATAGGATGCATATATTAGAACCCCGGTGGCGCAGTGAGTTAAAGCGCTGAGCTGCTGAACTTGCAGACCGAAAGGTCGCAGGTCCGAATCCGGGGAGAGGAATAAGCGCCCGTTGTTAGCTCCAGCTTCTGCCAACCTAGCAGTTCAAAAACATACAAATGTGAGTAGATCAATAGGTACCGCTCCGGCAGGAAGGTAACGGCGCTCCATGCAGCCATGCCAGCTACATGACCTTGGAGGTGTCTACGGACCACGCCAGCTCTTCAGCTTAGAAATGGAGATGAGCACCAACCCCAGAGTCGGACACGACTGGGGAAACCTTTACCTTTACCTAGGATGTGTGACCCTTGGACTTGAAAACAGTCCATGTAAAAGGAGTCTAGGAGTCTTAGTAGACAACAAGCTGACCATGAGTCACTAGTGTTATGCAGCAGCTCAAAAAGCCAATGTCATTCTGGATTGCATCAATAAAAATATAGTGTTGAGATTGAGGGAAGTCACAGTCCCACTCTCTTTGATTTCATTTGGACTACCGTGTCCAGTTCTGGGCAACAGAATTCAAGAAGAATATGGATAAACTGGAATGTGTCAGAGAAGAGCAACCAAAATTAGCAAAGGTTTGGAAACCAAGCTCTATGAGGAATGCCTTAGGGAGCTGGGTATGTTTAGGTTGAAGAAAAAAAAAGGCTGAAAGCCATGTTTCAATATCTGAAAAGATGTTTTCTGTTGCTCTAGAGCAGGCATGCACAAACTTCAGCCTTCCAGGTTCTTTGGACTTCAACTCCCACAATTCCTAACAACCTATGTTTGCCCATGCCTGCTCTAGAGAGTAGGATACAAAGCAATGGAGTCAAATTGCAGGGGAAAAGATTCCACCAAAACATTAGGAAGAACTTTCTTCCTGTAAGAGCTGTTCAGCACTGGAATATGCTGCCAGGAATTGTGTTGGAGTCTCTTTTTCTGAAAGTTTTTAAGCAGAGGTGGTATGGCCATCTGTTGGGAGAACTTTGATTATGACTTCCTGCCTTATAGAATGGGGTTGGACTAGATGGCCCTTGGGGTCTCTTCCAACTCAATGATTCTTAGGGTCTGACTTAATATAAAACAGCTTCATTTGTTCTTTTGTATCTTGCTTACTTTTTTGGGTGAAAAGTAATAATAATAATAATAATAATAATAATAATAATAATAATAATAATAATTTATTTATAGGCTACCTTATCTTCCCGTGGAGACACAGAGCGGTTTCCAGGCAAAAAGGCAAACATTCAATGCCTTGATGAAGTCGTCCCAAATCAACACCTCAAAAACTTTTCCAAATTCCCCTGACCCCATTTCTTCCATAGGCAGTGGATATTCAATCTGACATAAGCGCCTCTGATACGATTACATAATCAAAGGTGAATCACAGTTTGAAGTTAATCTAAAGCAAGCCGACAATCGTGCTTAGTTCGGGAATATGTAATGAGGGTGATTATGTAAGGGATAACTCAGTATCACACAGCCCCCAAAAGGCCCTACCTAAGTTTCACTTGCCAATTTGCTCTTAAAGAGTAAGAGAAACTGTTTTCATACCCTAAGAAATTCCCAAATTCAAGGGTATGTCCCTCATTCAGATTTTACACATGGCATGAACATGATAAAGGTCTCTTTATGCATTCAGTCAATATACAGGCAGTCCCCAAGTTACGGACAAGGTAGGTTCTGTAAGTTTGTTCTTAAGTTGAATTTGAATATATATGGCTGGAATTACATTTAAAATGTACCTGTTCCAACTTACATACAAATTCAACTTATGTGTATGTGTGTGTATACACACACACACGTTTTGGATGGCACAGGGAAGGGTTAACACCCATATGGTGTCTGTTCTGCTGTTTGTGCCCCTGTTCAGAAGATTTCACCTCACTTTTGTCCCTGTGCTAATTGGATTTTGAAAAATTTGGCTTGTTGTGGAAACAAGGACTGGAGATGAAGCTTCAGTGGACACCTTTCCCCTATAAAAACTCTTCCAGAAATGAATTTCACTTCCTAGACTTATCTTCCTGTTGTCTCACTCCCATTCTTAACTAATTAATGCAGTTTGACACTACTTTAACTACAATGGCAGAGTGCCATGGAATCATGTTTTTGCAAGCCCACCTCTGGGAGCAAAGTGGCATCTAAATAAAACAAGATTAATAAATACACTTTAGTTTTAAAGGCTATTTTAAGTGTATTTATTATATTTCAATATGTTTCTACCACAGTGTACTATTTAATTGGTTTTTTTTAAAGTTTTGTATTGCGCTTTTTAAACTTGACTAAAGTGTAGGATTGTTAGTTGCCTTGTGTCCCCATGGGGAGAAAGGCAGCGGATGTATTTTAATTACGCAATGATATATGTGTTAATTTTAAAATTCAAGAGCAAGCTCAATGGAGGCAACACCATCAAGGCCATAAACACCTGGGCCATACCTGTCATAAGATATACTGCTGGCATTATAAAATGGACACAGGCGGAACTGGACAATTTAGACAGAAAAACAAGAAAACTTATGACCATTCATCATTCACTGCACCCTCACAGTGATGTTGACTGGCTATATCTGCCTTGAAGATCAGGTGGCAGAGGACTCTTACAAGTAAAATAAGCCGTCAAAGAAGAAGAACATGCCCTGGCAGAATATGTCAAGCAAAGTGAAGAACCTGCTTTGATTGAAGTCAAAAATTAGAAACTCCTCAAAGCACAGCAGACAAAGAATCAGTACAAGAAAACCGCACTACAAACTAGAGCTGACAGCTGGCACAACAAAACATTGTATGGAAAGTTCCTTGACAAAATTGAAGGAAAAGCTGATAAGGAGAAGACCTGGCTATGGCTCATTAATGGGGCACTGAAGAAGGAGACAGAAGGCCTGATCCTTGCAGCCCAAGAGCAAGCCATCAAAACAAATGCAATTAAGGCTAAGATCGAAAAATCAGCTGATGACCCAAAATGCAGACTGTGCAAGGAAACCAACGAAACCATTGATCATATCCTCAGCTGCTGTAAGAAAATTGCACAGACAGACTACAAACAGAGGCACAACTATGTGGCCCAAATGATTCATTGGAACTTATGCCTCAAGTACCACCTGGCCGCAGTAAAGAACTGGTGGGATCGCAAACCTGCAAAAGTATTGGAAAATGAGCACGCAAAGATACTGTGGGGCTTCTGAATCCAGACTGACAAAGTTCTGGAACACAACACGCCAGACATCACAGTTGTGGAAAAGAAAAAGGTTTGGATCATTGATGTTGCCATCCCAGGTGACAGTCGCATTGACGAAAAACAACAGGAAAAACAACAGGACCTCAAGATTGAACTTCAAAGACTCTGGCAGAAACCAGTGCAGGTGGTCCTGGTGGTGATCGGCACATTGGGTGCCGTGCCAAAAGATCTCAGCTGGCATTTGGAAACAATAGACATTGACAAAATCACAATCTGCCAACTGCAAAAGGCCACCCTACTGGGATCTGCACGCATCATCCGAAAATACATCACACAGTCCTAGACACTTGGGAAGTGTTCGACTTGTGATTTTGTGATACGAAATCCAGCATATCTATCTTGTTTGCTGTGTCATACAATAAAATAATAATAACCTTTTAATTTAATGTATTTGCAAGCCACCTTGCATCCCACTCTTGGAGAAAGGGTTTTGTTTTTTTTAACTTTGAACATGTTTTAATGGTTTTTCACCGGAAATTTTTGTGATGCTCCTTATATTTAATCCTGTTTTAATGTTTGCATATTTGTACATATTGAATTGAAAGCTGATGCTTTCAAGTCTCCTGCAGGAGAAATAAAGTGGGGTATAAATATATAATGACAGTAGTAATAATAATAATGATGATAATAATAATAATAATAATAATAATAATAATAATAATGGTGTCATATAAATACAGTATTACAAATAAATATAGTAAATGTGATCAAAATGTTTTAATGTAATGTTTTCCCATTCTTATGTCCCACTTTGGGAGAAAGGTGGCATAGAAATACAATAATATCATCCATAAATATAATAAAATGTGCAGGAAATATTTTAATTTAATGTACTTGCAAACTGCCTTTGCATCCCACTCTGGAAGAAAGGTGGCATTATATATGTGTGTCTGTGTGTGTGATACATACACATAAACACATACACACAATAAATATAAATAAAAGCACTCATTGGATGCATCCTTACCTTTTTCAGGGCCATATTTGCTGCTCAAAAGGTGCAGGCGCCCTACAGGTTTTGGGGTATCCCCATTAGAAGACTCAATGGTATCCCCTTCCTCATCCCAGTCCAACAACTGAGTTTGCTCCATTTTGCAATCACTATATATCCATATAGGTAGGTACAATGTTACCCCTTCCCTTTGCCTTTCCAAACCTCATCTACACCCTCTGTCTCCTTGCATTATTCCCTTGATATCCTCCCAAATATATACATACGCTTAAGATATCCTAATATCTAACCCACGCACACCTATGCACCTTTCCCCAATCTTTCTTATTTTTAGGTGCCTGTCCCTTTAAATCTAACTCCCGCCTTTTTCTTCCCCACTTGAACCTATCGAAAAGGGGCTTCAAGAATTCTCTGCTCCCCCAAATAGGACTCCGGCAATCAATTATGGTGCGTCCCGCCTCCTCTTGCGCAGGACCTTTTTCTTATTGGATGCCGTAGCTGCCACTTTAAAAGTTCTTGGTCTTACGATTGGTCGGTTCGTTTTAATGGTTGGCGGGGAGTAAACGGCCCGGACGTCCCTCGCTCTTTTCCGATCCAATATAAGAGAGGGAAAATCACAGAGACGGGAAACGTCCAGCCTAGAGCGTAACTCCAGTAGCATAGAGTTGCTTCAGCCATAGGGTTTCCGGCTTCGACTTCACGGCAGCGGCCATTTTGTTGGGCCTCCAAGCGAGAGGGCGGAAGTAAATGCAAGACATGGAGAGCCTATGCAGATACCGTAGATGTCGAAGAGCTTGTCCTCTGTATCCGCGGGGTAGTCGGTCCTCCGTATCCGTTGTAATTGTGTTTAAATATCTTGAGCTTTTCCATGACTTCAGCTCGTATTCTATATTAAGGTTTTTTCCCCTCAATTTTGAAACCATTTTTCTTATTTCTACATTATAGGGTTCATCTACCCTGTTGATTTAATCCAGTTTGATACCACGTTAACTGTTCTGGGTGTTGTATTTTGCGGAAGAACCAACCCTCTTTGGCAAAGATGGCTAAAGGCCACTGAAATCCATGTGGACAATTTCAACAGGCAGGAGGAAACCATGAAAATGAATAAAATCTGACTTCCAGTATTTTAAAAAAAACCCCTCTAAAATCGGGACAGTAAATAAAGAACAATGCTCAGAAAACAGGAATTCCAGACAGGAAACCATCAGGGCCAGTTAACACCTCCCAACAAAGGATTTCCCCCCAGGCAGGAAGCAGCCAGACCTTGAATCTGCAAGGCCATTAAATGCTAATCAAGGTGGCCAGTTGCAACATTCACACTGGCCTCAGGCAGTCAAGAGTTCTTTCTCCCACCTCGGACCTTCCACAGATATATAATCCTCCCTTGCTTAGTTTCCAATATACCTCACAACCTCAGAGGATGCCTGCTATAGAGGTGGGGGAAATGTCAGGAGAAAATACTTCTGGAACATGGTCATACAGCCCAGAAAACTCACAGCAACCCAGTGATTCCGGCCATTAAAGCCTTCAACAACACAATTATATTTCCATTTAATGGGTCTTTAAGAGCAGCAGTGGGTGTTACCAGGTGAAAGCTTTTATCACATGAAAATAAAATAAAAATCACAGCTGAACACCACAGGTGGGTTTTCCTACCATTCACCATGTAATTGCATGAATCAGGCCCCTTCCACACAGCTGTATAAAATCCCACATTATCTACTTTGAACTGGGTTATATAGCAGTGTGGACTCAGATAACCCAGTTCAAAGCTCATATTGTGGATTATCTACCTTGATATTCTGGGTTATATAGCTGTGTGGAAGGGCCCCCAGATAACACAATTCAAAGCAGGTATTCTAGATTATCTGACTTGATATTCTGGATTATATAGCCATGTGGATGGGCCCTCAGAGATTTGAGATGATGTTCCTTTGTCTCCTATGTCTATACAGTAGATCATTTTAGAAAGAACAGCAGACTAAAGAGGGTTTTGTCTTTCAGCCTGGAACTCTCATTAGTTGCATTTAGGTTCCCTTTGGCATCAGCAGGAATGAAGTCATCATTGGAGCATTGTGTGGACAAAGTGAATAATAGGGAGAAGAAGCCTTTCTTCCTGCCTAGGATTTGGGGTCGTTCCTTGGCAATGAAGGATGGAGATTCGGGGCAAACAAGGACTACTGGCTTTGCACAATGTATAGTTCAAATTGAGGACCCGAATACCCTAAAAGCACCAGATCCTATCTGATATTGGATGCTAAGCAAGGTCAGCCTTGGTTAGTATTTGAATGGTAGGCCACCAACAAATACCAGGGGCTGTAGGGTCTATTTTAGAGGGCCACATCCACCTTATGGTTGCCTTCAAAGGTCCGCTGAATCCATGGATGAAGGATCCATAGATACAGAGAGTCAACTATAATTTTATTTTTACATAGTGGTCAGTGTGATTTAGTTGTTACCCAGTTTGAGTCCCCAGATGTTATTGAATAACAACTCCCCATCACTTTTGATTATCCACTATGCAGACTGGGGATCATGGGAATTGCAACCCAAGAGCACTTGTTGCTCTGAGGTTGGGGAAAGATTAAAGGACATTTTGAGGTCAGGTATCCTATTCACAAGACTTGTATCTGAATTCAAACCCCAATATCATGACTAAATTGACCCAACTGCAGCCTTCCAGATGTTACTGGGATGTTTATTCCAGATGTTTATTGGGAAACATGAGTGACTGGTGTAGGCTTCTCATGTGCAACAGAATGGGTGTTGTTGTACATGAGTATTATTTTGCACAAGGGTCAGTGTAGTGTAGTGTAGTAGTTTGAGCATTGGGTCATGACTCTGGAGACCAAGGTTCAAATCCATACACAGCCATGGTGATATTGAGCAAATTGCCGTATATGCTCATGGATAAGTCGACTTAGTCAAGGGTCGATTTTGAGGACAATGTTGTGGATTTTGAAATTACCCATGGATGAGTCACAGGTCATTCTGCAGAGATGGGAAAGCACCACTTAGCCCCCTTCTACACTGTCATATAAAATCCAGATTATCTGCTTTGAACTGGATTATAATGCAATGTAGACTCATATAATCCAATTCAAAGCAGATAGTGTGGATTACCTGCTTCGATAATCTGGATTTTATGGCAATGTAGAAGTGAGTTATTCCCTTTTGCCATTCTACTCATAGCAGGAGACGTTTCCTCTTTATGAGTTATGATTCAGTACTCACGTCGCTCTGTAGATAAGCCGACCCAGGTTTTGAGGGGGCTGATTTATTGACTGAAGTTTCTAGACTTATACATATAGGACACACACTCTCAGCCTCAGAGGAAGGCAATGGCAACTTCACCCCCTGAACAAATCTTGCCAAGAAAACCCCATGACAGGTTTGCAGTAGGGTCACCATTAATCTGATGGCACACAACAGAAATTCATTTGTAAACATGTTAAAGTTGCAGGAATTTTCTTTTGCTCCTGACATGGCCACTCTATCATGATCTGTTATCACCTTCCAGATACTTAAAGCATAGATTGATGTAGAAGAAATATAGGTAATGTTTTAATGGCACACTCATAGAAGTAATAGGGTTAAACACCTGGTCCTATTCTGATCAGAGGGGTCTCCAAACGCTTGTTGAAATAACTTGAGTGTTACACATGAACATCTAATGCACTTCCTTTCCTCTTTCAGATCCTAATCTTACCTAATTGCACCTCTTGAATGTCTACCCTGCATTTCTAGCATAATAGCCCTTAAAGGTAGCACACAGATCAGGTTCAGATGGTATAAAATCCCAACACTGAGCTTAATAGAAACAGCAAAACAACAGGTACAGGAAGCATCTTTACAAAAGAGGCCCCAAAAGATGAATCCTAATAGATGTTAAAAGCCCAAGCAAGCAGGATGGACGTAACCTGGTACTTAGGGTAAATTATTCAGATACCACTGTTGTTGATGCAACTTATTTTTGAATAAAGAAACGTAGGGGGAAAGCTTTCCTTTTCATCTGCAGCTGGCCCAGTGATGTTCTTAAAAATGCATGTCACTGAAACTTATGTATGTATAACTAATAAAATAGCATAGCATCAAATGGCTGTTTTCTTTCAGGTTGTGTATTACTTTATTTACTGGCAAAGTGTCTGGTTGTGTATTATTTTATTTACAAACACTGGAGCCCCCGGTTACACAGTGGGTTAACCGCTGAGCTGCTGAACTTGCTGACCAAAAGGTTTGAATCCGGGAAGCAGCGTGAGCTCCCATTGTTAGCCTCAACTTCTGCCAACCCTCCAGCAGGAAGGTATCGGTGCTCCATGCAGTCATGCCGACAATATGACCCTGGAGGTATCTATGGACAATTCTGGCTCTTCAGCTTAAAAATGGAGATGAGCATCAACCCCCAGAATCGAACACGAATAGACTTAATATCAGGGGAAAACCTTCACCTTTACCTAACAAAGTGGTATCTGTCTTACCTTGCTCATGCACCATCCAAAGGGGCTTACAACATTTAAAATGTTAAACTGGCTTGGAAGCAGGTAGACTAAAAATTCCATAAATAAATATAAAATACATGAAGTAAAAATACCAATGTATGAAGGCAGAGATCACCAATGAAACATAGCTTTCATAGAATTTCAGTACTTTCTAGGCACAATATTTTCCTGTTGAAATAAAAAGTTATTTTGCAGAGTTCTTCTTTACTGCTAAAACTGCTACATGTGTGTCAATAATATTTGGATCTGTTATGCTGGGATTTTGGTGGGGTTTTTTTGTGGAAATTTTAAATAAGGGTTTTACATTATATCCAAGTTGCCATGCTAGTAGTCTATAGCCCCATTTCCACTGCCATATAATTCAGTGCCTGAATGCAGACTAACTGCATTGAGCTGGATTATATGGTAGTGGAGACTCATGTAATTCAGGTCAAAGCAGTTAATCTGCATTCTGAAACTGCATTATAGGGCAGTGTAGATACAGCCTATGACTCCACAAAAAAGAGTGATACCAGAAATAACATATAGCTTTTACAATGCTGTTAATTTGTTCTAATAGTATGTAAATTTAATACAATTTTATAGTTTTGTCCAAATATGTATTTAATATGTTACCTAGGGATGATCTGTAGACCTCAATAGATACTCATCCTTTTTGCTACCAAAATAAAAGTATCCTTACCAGCCAACAAAAGAGAATGAGCCTTTTTTTGGGGGGGGGGGAGGGGTCTATCACTTTATAGAGTAAGTAAGTTGCTCTGCAATGTTGGTGCAGCTAATGAAAAGATCCTTTCTTTCTTTGCCATTAATCGTGGCTTTCCATAGATACGGTACATTATAATTCCAGGGAAAGGTATGACTCTCCTACCACCAATTATGATTGTTGATTACTTAAATTATCTATATCTCTAGGTTGCTGTGAGTTTTCCGGGCTGTATTGCCATGTTCCAGAAGCATTATCTCCTGACGTTTTTCCCATGTCTATGGCTGGCACCCTTAGAGGTTGTGACATCTGTTGGAATCTGGGCAAATGAGGTTTATATATCTGTGGAATATCCAGGGTGGGAAAAATAACTCTTTTAGAGATGTTTTAAATACTGGTTGCCATATTTTGTTCATTTTCATGGTTTCCTCCTTTCTGTTGAAATTGTCCACATGCGCAAGGCCATTTGATGCTAATCAAGGTGGCCAATTGCAACATTCACACTTGCCTCCAAGAGACAAGAGTTCCTTCTTCCACCCTGGCCATTCCACAGATATATAAACCCCACTTGCCTAATTTCCAACAGACCTCACAACCTCTGAGGATGCTTGCCATAGATGTGGGTGAAATGTTAGGAGAGAAGGCTTCTGGAACATGGCCATAAAGCCTGGAAAATTCACAGCAACCCAGTGATTCCAGCCATGAAAGCCTTCAACAACATATTTATATCTCCTCTTTTAGAGTGTCCAGAGCAGGGTACAGACAATAAGGCAACATGAGAGAATGATAGCTTGTTTTAAATAAATCAGCAAGATAAGACAAGACCCCTTCTACACTATGTAAAATCTTTTTTTATCATCCTTGTGGGAGGCTTCTCTCATGTCCCCGCATGGAGCTGGAGCTGATAGAGGGAGCTCATCCACACTCTCCCCGGGTGGGATTCGAACCTGGCAGCTTTCAGGTCAGCAACCCAACCTTCAAGTCACTTAGTCCACTACGCCATCTGGGAGCCCATGAGGGGCCAACTGACCTCAAGGAGACCCCCCCCCCCAAAAAAAGACCCTCCTCAAGATCAAAACATCCAGGCGTCCCCTGGGCAACGTCCTTGCAGACGGCCAATTCTCTCACTCCAGAAGCAACTCCGGTTGCTCCTGACATTGAAAAAAAAAACTATGTAAAATCCAGATCATCTGCTTTGAACTGGATTATATGGCAGTGTAGACTCATATAATCCAGTTCAAAGCAGATAACTTAATCCAAAGCCAAGGGGTTAGAGCCAAGTCATGGTTAGTGGAAGCAGCTCAGGAGAAAAGCTAGTTTTTAGCTCTGTGCTAAAATAAGACCATGGGGGTTGTAGTTTTGCATGGTCTTTAACCTTCTCCTCTAAAAAGTCACTGGTGTTTTGCCAAACTACAAGTCCCAGGATGCCAAATAAGCCATGGCAGTTAAAGTGTTATAAAACTGCATTAATTCCACAGTGTAGATGAACCCTGACTCTCAACAGTGAAGAGAAGTAGCTGAGGAGGCTTGTTGTGGGGGAAGACTGGTGAGTTGAAGGTTAACACATTATGAGTAACACAGTTTCCTGTCACAAAGCTACATGTCATAAGTAACACAAACTGGAAACAAAGTTGCTCCATTAGTGAATGAACAACGTTTAGAGACATTTTAGAGGCATTCAAGACTTTCTCCCCATTTTATGTCATTTTTTTGTCTTATGTATTTCAAAATAATTAAAAATATCAAAAAGTAACAGGCAATGCAATTTATTAACTTTAAAACTGATGTAATGCTGTGGGTATATGACTCTAGATGTCAGGATTCAAATCCCCATTCTGCCATAGAAATCCACTGGGTGACCCACTCTCGGCCCCATAAAACCCTGAGATAGCTTACTTTAGAATCATAAGTCAGAAATGACCTAAAGGCACACAACAACAATAAGAGGCTATATTGAATATGAGTTTGTGCTGGCTATGCACAAGTTCAGAGTCTTTGTTCCCAGTCAGTATGTGTATATAAAACTGTTCTTAAATCCACAATAGAGATCTAATCTACAACTGACACTATGTCTGAATAACTACCAGGGCACATATCAGCCACCGACGTAAAGACGTTAAATGTTACCTATGAAATATTCTACCAATGCACAGTTCAATAGTCTAAGCCCACATGTATTGTTCCTTTGTTGAACATAGTGTGTGGGCACACCTCTTGCAGTGAGCAATGGCAAATACAAGAAAATTTACTTTTTGGATACTACAATGAATAATGGAAACAAGTTGCTTTTAGAAAAATAACTTCTCAAGCTTTGCTCTTGCCTTTAAGCGTGGCCTTGAAGGCTCTCTCCTCATCAGTTGTTTCAGACTTGGGTTGTATCCACACAGAATTATAGCAGTTTGGCATCACATTAACCACCATGGCTTAATGCAATGGAACCCTCCTCCATTGGAGAGATTGAGTGCCACAACATATTGCAAATCCCAGGATCCCGTGGCAGTTAAAATGTTGTCAAAGTGCTATAATGCTGTAGTGTGGATAGGTTGTTTGCTAGAGATCTGATTAATAGTTGCTTTGGTGCCGGCATGTTTTTCTCCTGAAGCCTCTGGTCACTTCAGTTTAGTCACCGTCCTGTGCAGAAATCTCTGGGTGAGGTCCCCGAATAATGTGGGTTGGGAAAACATTTGGCATCTTGAGCATTATAGTATGAGTTTAGAAGGCATAATATTAAGTACATTTGTATTTTTGTGTGTGCCTTGCGGGTTTTGCAATATAAAAGCTGTAGTCCTGATCTATTGTCCAGGGATGTATCTATACTATAGACTTAATGCAATTTGACTTCACTCTAGCTGCCATGGCTCACTGCGATGGAATCATAGGAATTGTAGCTTTACAAGTTATTTAGCCATCTCTGTCCAAAAGTGCTAGTGCTTCACCAAATCACAGCTCACGGCAATAAAGGTGGAGTCAAACTGCATTAATTCTACTCCGGGATTGTTGCTTCTCAAATCTGTGTGGAAAAGGGAGTAAGGGAATCGGCAATGAAATAACATCTGAATCATTGCCCCCTTGCAGAGGCCAAATGCTCATTGTATGGGAAAGGATGAGTCAGTGCATCTTTTGTTTTAAAATTTGGAAAGGGAGATCTTAACCAATTCAGCCATGAATGCCATACGTTTCACTCACTCATCCCATTCAGCATCTCCACACCACATCAAGGAATCACAATCAAGGATGCTATTGAGACCAGATTCAGCAGCCTTTGGGCACAATCTGTTCCATCTTTGAGTTTTATTATTTCCAGAAGGAAGTCTGTGCCATACATAAAATAAAGTATAGAGATGCTTAACTTCTAACTCCACTGTACCCTTTGTTCCTTTCACATGAGGCATGAGATTAAACTCAAAAGACCCCTTAAATTCATATTTGTTTGCTGTTTGCATTTTCATCACGAACCTGGTTCGCAGTTTTGTCCTATAACATATTTCAATTGGTTTTTAGGCTGTAAACAAGTGATAGAACAAAGCACAATATGATGCCCAGATAAGAGACTATTTAAACAGAAATAACCAATGTTCTTTAATTAGGAAGACTGATCTCCTCCTCCACTGAAAATCACAACATCAAGTCATTCTGTATAGAGTTGAAACAGGTTGAAGGTGCTGGCAAAATTTAGGCTTCTTCTTGAGCCATGGCAATTAGCTTTGGGTGGAAAGACAATAGCAAAGTTCCGCTAAATAAATCTTTCCAAGAAAATCCTATAACAGGGTCACCATATGATGAAGTTAACTTGGAGGCAAACAATAACAGTAACAGCAATATTTGGGGATCAGGAAAGTGAATACAGTAATACAAAACCCAGCCCCTAAAAGGAGACTTGAGAAATAGAAAGAGGAAGTAAATTTGAGATAAATAAGAGCATAATAAAATCCCTGGTGTTTGAGAGAGAAAAAGCAAAGGGAAACTAGAGAAGAGGGGAAGAAGCTGGAAAGGTCACAAGGGGAAAGGGCATAGAAGATGACTATAACTGGGTTATCTTCTATAGAAGACACTTAACATCCTGTTGAGTGGCAACCTGAGGGCAGAAGGATAAACGGGTGTCTGAGTGGTACAAAAAGCTTAGATTGCGTGTTCCTGTAGGGCAGAATGTGGTTGGACTGGATGACCCTTAGGGTCTCTCAGCTCTAGGATTCCACAAATAGTAATACTGTAATAAAAACTTTATTTTAATAGGGGCAACATTCAGGCAGAGTGAAGTACTGTACTTTCAAAAGTGAGGTCTCCAATTTTGATGCTAAAACATAGCAATTGCCAGAGTTTAGAATTAGGGTTTAACAAAAGACGCAATGCTATCACATCATAGAATCATAGAATCATAGAATAGTAGAGTTGGAAGAGACCACATGGGCCATCTAGTCCAACCCCCTACTAAGAAGCAGGAAATCGCATTCAAAGCACCCCCGACAGATGGCCATCCAGCCTCTGTTTAAAAGCCTCCAAGGAAGGAGCCTCCACCACGGCCCCGGGGAGAGAGTTCCACTGTCGAACAGCTCTCACAGTGAGGAAGTTCTTCCTGATGTTCAGGTGGAATCTCCTTTCCTGTAGTTTGAAGCCATTGTTCCGTGTCCTAGTCTGCAGGGCAGCAGAAAACAAGCTTGCTCCCTCTTCCCTATGACTTCCCTTCACATATTTGTACATGGCTATCATGTCTCCTCTCAGCCTTCTCTTCTGCAGGCTAAACATGCCCAGCTCTTTAAGCCGCTCCTCATAGGGCTTGTTCTCCAGACCCTTAATCATTTTAGTCGCCCTCCTCCGGACGCTTTCCAGCTTGTCAACATCTCCCTTCAACTGTGGTGCCCAAAATTGGACACAGTATTCCAGGTGTGGTCTGACCAAGGCAGAATAGAGGGGGAGCATAACTTCCCTGGATCTAGACGCTATTCCCCTATTGATGCAGGCCAGAATCCCATTGGCTTTTTTAGCAGCTGCATCACATTGTTGGCTCATGTTTAACTTGTTGTCCACGAGGACTCCAAGGTCTTTTTCGCACACACTGCTGTCAAGCCAGGCGTCCCCCATTCTGTATCTTTGATTTCCATTTTTTCTGCCGAAGTGAAGTATCTTGCATTTGTCCCTGTTGAACTTCATTTTGTTAGTTTTGGCCCATCTCTCTAGTCTGTCAAGATCGTTTTGAATTCTGCTCCTGTCTTCTGGAGTGTTAGCTATCCCTCCCAGTTTTGTGTCGTCTGCAAACTTGATGATCGTGCCTTCTAACCCTTCGTCTAAGTCGTTAATAAAGATGTTGAACAGAACCGGGCCCAGGACGGAGCCCTGCGGCACTCCACTTGTCACTTCTTTCCATGATGAAGACGACGCATTGGTGAGCACCCTTTGGGTTCGTTCGCTTAGCCAATTACAGATCCACCTAACCGTAGTTTTGTCTAGCCCACATTTTACTAGTTTGTTTGCCAGAAGGTCGTGGGGGACTTTGTCGAAGGCCTTACTGAAATCCAGGTAGGCTGCATCCACAGCATTCCCTGTATCGACCCAACTCGTAACTCTATCGAAAAAAGAGATCAGATTAGTCTGGCATGACTTGTTTTTGGTAAATCCGTGTTGACTATTAGCAATGACCGCATTTGTTTCTAAGTGTTCGCAGACCACTTCCTTGATGATCTTTTCCAGAATTTTGCCTGGTATTGATGTGAGGCTGACCGGACGGTAATTGTTTGGGTCGTTCTTTTTTCCCTTCTTGAAGATAGGGACCACATTCGCCCTCCTCCAATCTGCTGGGACTTCTCCCGTTCTCCAAGAACTCTCGAAGATAATTGCCAGTGGTTCTGAAATAACTTCCGCTAGTTCCTTCAGTACTCTTGGGTGTAGCTGATCTGGCCCTGGGGACTTGAATTCGTTTAGAGAGGCCAAGTGTTCCTGGACAACTTGTTTCCCTATTTGGGGTTGGATTTCCCCCAATCCTTCGTCCATTCCGTGTTGCTGAGGTTGAAGATTGCTTTCTTTTTCTGAGAAGACCGAGGCAAAGAAGGCATTAAGCAGTTCTGCCTTTTCCCTGTCCCCTGTCGCCATCACCCCATCTTCTCCTTGCAATGGCCCTATCGCCTCCTTTTTCTTCCTTTTTCTACCAACGTAAGCAAAAAAGCCTTTTTTGTTGTTTTTTATGTCCCTGGCAAGCCTGAGCTCATTTTGCGCTTTAGCCTTGCGAACCTTTTCCCTACAGGTGTTGGCTATACGTTTGAATTCTTCTTTGGTGATTTCTCCCCTTTTCCACTTCTTGTGCATGTCACTTTTGAGCTTTAGCTCAGTTAGAAGTTCTTTGGACATCCATTCTGGCTTCTTTGCAGTTGTCTTATTTTTCTTCTTTGTTGGCACTGTTTGCATTTGCGCCTTGAGTATTTCACTTTTGAAAAATTCCCATCCATCCTTAACTCCCTTGTTTTTTAATATCGGCGTCCATGGAATGCCGCTCAGTAATTCCTTCATTTTTTGGAAGTCAGCTCTCTTAAAGTCCAGAATGCGTGTTTGACTTGTCTTAGTTTCAGCATTCCTTTGTATTGCAAACTGCAGGAGCACATGGTCACTTGCCCCTAAGGATCCAACCACTTCAACTGTATTGATCAGGTCTTCCACATTTGTTAAGATTAGATCAAGAGTTGCTGATCCCCTTGTTGTCTCTTCTACTTTCTGGACCATAAAATTATCTGCAAGGCAAGTGAGGAATTTGTTGGACTTTGTACTCTTGGCTGAGTTTGTTTTCCAGCAGATATCGGGATAATTGAAATCGCCCATGACTACTATATCTCTTCTTTGTGCCTGTTTGGTCAGCTGTTGACAGAAGGCTTCATCAAGTCCTTCATCCTGACTCGGAGGTCTGTAGTAGACACCCACGACAAGATCTTTTTGAGTCCCGGTTCCCTTGATTCTTATCCAGATGCTTTCAAGCTGGTTTCCCGGATTACAGTCTTGCATTTCTTCTGCAACGTAACTGTTTTTGACATATAAAGCTACTCCCCCTCCTCTCCCCTTTGTTCTATTTCTGTGAAAGAGGTTATAGCCCTCAATGGTTAAATTCCAGTGATGGGAGTCATCCCACCAGGTTTCAGTGATGCCTATGACATCGTATGTGTGGTGCTGTGCTAGGAGTTGGAGTTCGTCTTGCTTATTTCCCATGCTCTGAGCATTAGTGTAAAGACATGTAAGCCCCTGTGACCTCCCCTCGAACTGTTTATTTGGGATTATTGTGCTCTCTGTACTTGGTCCTTGCTGTGTTTGTGCAGCCCTCCGTTTAGCCTTTCGGCGGTTCCCTGTGGTCGTGGGTAATATAGTGTTCGCCAGGCTGTTGTTCCCCTCCCCCAGTGGATCTAGTTTAAAGTGCGCCTGATGAGGTTTGTGAGTCTGTGTGCAAAAAGATGTTTTCCTACTTGTGTGAGATGCACCCCATCGCTTGCCAGTAGTCCATCCTCTTGGAAGAGTAGACCATGGTCAAGGAAGCCAAAATGCTCCTCTTGACACCATTTTCTGAGCCAGTTATTGACCTGTACTATTTTTCCGGCCCTTGTAGAGCCGTGTCCTACAACAGGGAGGAGGGATGAAAAGATCACATGTACATTATACAGTTTTAGCTTTGTTCCCAGAGCTCGAAAATCATTTGTGATCTTTTGAAAAGTATGCCTAGCGGTGTCATTGGTACCTGCATGAATCAACATAAGGTGGGGAGGGTGATGGGGCTTTAGGAGCCTGCTGAGCCTCTGAGTGATATGGTGTATTTTTGCCCCCGGGAGGCAGCATGTTTCTCGAGCCATCCCATCCGGTCTGGAAATGATGGCTTCCGTTCCTCTAAGGAGGGAGTCACCTACTACCAAGACCTGTTTCCTTTGAGGATTGACAGGGTCCCTTTTGTGCAAGACAGTGTGTATGTCCCCTGAAGAGTGTTCCTGTTGAAGTGAATCATGTAGGTGTAAAGTGTTGTCCTCCTCCTCAACATCCCCAGTGCATTCATCAATGACAATCCATTGAGATACATCCGAGAGCCCATTACTCTCCCAAGGATGTTCCTGTTGCTCCTGGTCTATGATTGGGGATGGAGCATTTGCATAATTACATAAGTGTGACTGTGGTGATGCACTGTCCCCGTCAGGGCTATCCCCTGCGCATTGATCCAGGGTGGTCCACTGAGTGGTATCTAAGAAACTGTGGTCCTCCACAAGATGTGTTTCCTGATTGTATGTTAATGATGTAAGAATTTCAAATCTGTTGTGTAAATGCAGCTGAGCAGAGGAGTTCTGCGGAGGCTGCCTGGTCCTGCGTCTCCTTCTATGGGTGACCTCCTTCCAAGCCTGAGGGTTGTCTACCTTTGAGTTGATCTCCCCATAAGGTTCCTGATCATGGTCTTGGTGGTGTTGGTGTGATGCAGGCTGCTGATCTACAGCAGCGTGTTGTGCAGTGTCCAAGAAGAGCTCGAGTGCCTGAATGTCCTTAAGGGTCTTAATACGGTGCTCGAGCTGTTGGATCCTCTGCTCCATCAGAGTCATCTGTTTGCATTTGGAGCAGATGTAGTTGTCTAGTTTTTGTGTGAAAAAGCGGAACATGCCACAGCTGGTGCATGTGATGGGAATGTTTTGCTTTTGTTGCATCTCTTGGTGAGCGTGGTGGCCAATTGGGATCTTTGTACAGTTCAGTAATATGCACGCACTTTATGTGCAAACTGCAACAAACCACCTCTTTGTGTATTTGTTTATGTTGCTTTGTTTCCTGTATTTACTGCAAAGGATAGTTAGTAAAGGTGCCTTTTCCTACCTGAAGCCAGGGAGCAAAAATGTCCTCCTGCTGCCTCTGCTTCTGCGAGAACCAACTGCCCTTCTGGGATCAGGCTCTGGCAGAAACTCACCAGAACAAAAACTATAATGTCAGAAGGCCTGTTTTCATGGCTGCTGTGCTATGGCAGGAAAAAGTTAGCTATCATTCACTCCACTTCCATCAATTCTGGGTCTATGCCACACAGCTCAAAGATGGAGACCAATGCAAACTATTTCTTCCCCATCCCTTAAAAAAAAATCTGAAAATTCTTTTGGTTGTGATCATGTGAATTGAAATGGGAAGGTGAGTCACCAAGAGCCCAGCAAAGAAGAGATGCCAAATGCAATAATAATAATAATAATAATAATATTTATTTACTTCATTTCTATCCCGCTCTTCTCACCCCGCAGGGGACTCAGAGCGGCATACAACATATATTTAGGCAAAAGTGCAATGCCACATTATACAAAGCAAATAAAACATAACAAAAAATCAATAGAAACAATCAACATATAAATATAATTTAAAATCATTAAGATATTAAAACATAAAAATATAAAAACAGCATCTGGGTTCACCTTCCCCCTCCCCCTTCATGATCTTAATGTCTTCTTGGACTCTCTTGGATGGACTGGGCCCTTGCCAGCATCCTCCTTTTATGCCCCAGCCTCAGGAGGCAGTTTTTCCGCTGGGCCTTGCTTCAGCCAGGTAGTCAGGGCCAGAGTCTGCAAGGCGCCAGTCACCAGGAGCTGAGGTCAAAGGCAGCCTGCAGCAACCAAACACTGCCCTTTCCTCCAAGCTCCCCGTTGTTGATGTTCCATGGCTGTCTAAAATGGCGCTGGGTCCATCTATTACAATAATAATAGTAATAATAATAATGATAGATAAAAGGAGGTGATAGTCCTATATTTGTATTTGTTTTTAATTACTGTATTCCAATATTAATCTGAAGTCTGTTTACATGTATTTTAATAGTGTTCTGAATTATCTTGCTGTTGTACCCACCTTGAGCAGCAAGGAGAGGTGGGATGATAATAATAATAATAATAATAATAATAATAATAATAATAATAATATGGGCCACCTCCACAGAGCTGAATAAAATCCCACCTGCTATGAACTGGAATATATGGCAGTGTAGACTCAGATCACCCAGTTCAAAGCGGATATTGTGGGATTTTCTGCCTTGATATTCTGGGTTATGTGGCTGTTTGGAAGGGCCCTGGGAAACCATACTCCAAATATTTCATTGTAAAATGCAGTGATAATAGAGAAAAATAGAGTATAATCTCAAGAATGATTTCATACCAAACGGAACCTTTAAAAAACAGTAATGGGCTGATCACACAATACATTTAAAAGCCGGGGGGGGGGGGGGGGGGTAAAATAAGTGACATTAAAGATAAATGGATGGTTTATATGGAAGGGATAAAAATCGGCAAAGCCAATGTAAATATGGTACAGAAACTAAGAACATTAAAGATATAGAGGAAATGTGTGGTCTGGGTGATGAGTGATGTGATCAGGAGGTTTTTACAATTAATTTTTAAAAAATATTATGGAATAAAGTTATAGTTTACCCTTATCCAGAGAGCACTGAACCCAGCTGACAATGGATCTGGACCACACTTGGTACACAGACCCAATATGGCCAACTGTGCATACAGGCGTAGGTTGGGGGGTGATTGACCTTGGCATATGGGAGTTGTAGTTCATCCATATCCAGAGAGCACTGAACCCAGCCGACGATGGATCTGGACCAAACTTCGCACACAGACCCAACATGGCCAGCTGTGAATATGGGCAGGGTTTGGGGGTGATTGCCCTGGGAATCTGGGAATATATTTGGGGCTGATAATCATAGGCATCAGGGAGTTACAATTCACCTGTATTCAGAGAACACTTAACCCAACAGATGACGGATCTCAACCAAACTTGGTACACAGACCCAACATGGCCAACGGTGAATATTGGGATGGTTTTGAGGTGATTTCCCTGGGAATCTGGGAGTTGTAGTTCACCCTTATCCAGAGAACACTGAACCCAGCTGATGACAGATCTGGCCCAAATTTGGCACACAGACCCAACATGGCCAATTGTGAATACTGAGAAAGAGTTTTGGGAGGATTGACCCAAGATTTTTGGGAATTGTAGTTCACCCACATGCTTATGCATTTTCTAATGGGAGCATTCATAAGAAACAAAAGCAAAGACTGGTTTTTTTTTCTAAGACATAGTGTCACATACAACCAAACTGATATTACCTAACATCCAAAAACAAACAAGGCCCTTTTCAAATAACCCGTGCATAGCCAGGTACCCAAGCTAGTATTAAATACAATTACAATGGATAATATATAATAATATACTGTTTCGTTATTGCATATTTGAAGTTGTAATGTTTTGGATTGTGAGCTATTTTGAGTCTTTCAGTGGCGCAGTGGGTTAAACAGCTGAGCTGCTGAAGTTGTTGACTGAAAGGTCGGCGGTTCGAATCTGGGGAGCAGCGCAAGCTCCCACTGTCAGCTCCAGCTTCTGCCAACCCAGCAGTTCGAAAACATGCAAATGTGAGTAGATCACTGGGTACTGCTCTGGCAGGAAGGTAACGGTGCTCCATGCAGTCATGCCAGCCACATGACCTTGGAGGTGTCTACGGACAACGCCGGCTCTTCGGCTTAGAAATGGAGATGAGCACCAACCCCCAGAGTCATACACGACTAGACTTAATGTCGGGGGAAAACCTTTACTTTTATTTTACTAGCAAGTCTGCAATTTCCTGTACTGAGACAGGAAAATTTATCACAGAGCTCTAGGTTTCTAGCTCATCAGTGGAAAACCTTTACCTTTTAATATATTAAATATAATTACAACTGAACAACATATAATCATATATAATGATATACTGTTTTATTATTGTATATTAGCATATTTGAAGTTGCAATGTTTTGGATTGTGAGCCGCTTTGAGTCTCCGTATGGAGAGATGATAAATAAGAGATAATACTATCTCTTTTATGTTTGGGTTGCGTTGTCGTTATCATCAAATTTTGCTGTTCTTACCACCAAATTAATTTACACTATCAAGACTTGCCATCAGTTGGGGGCCCCTCCCCCCAGCGACAACATAGTACTATATAATATAATAATATTGTGCTATGGTAATAATATATTGTACAGTGTTCCCTCACTTATCGCTGGGGTTAGGTTCCAGGACCACCCGCAATAAGTGAAAATCGGAGAAGTAGGGACACTATATTTATTTTAATATTTATACATTATTTTAGTAGTTATACACTATTTTAAGTCTTTATCAATGAACCGTGTGTTGATAAATCGCCTCCTTCTCCTCTCGTTGCTGCTTGGGCTCCTTTTCTCCCCCTTTGACTTCTCCTTCCTCCCTTCCTTAGCCTGTAAATTGTAATTTTTTATGATTTATAATAGTCTTCTAGAGTTTATTGAAAAACAGCGAATCTGCGAAAAGTGAACCGCGAAGTAGTGAGAGAACACTGTATATAGATATAATATTGATAATAGCATTATAATGTAATGTAATATAATATTAATTATATATTACACTAGCTGTACCCGGCCACGCGTTGTTGTGGTGAAGTATGGTGGTATGGGAAATAGTCAAGATAATCCAGTTCAGAGCAGATAAAATAAGATTATAAATGGGTTATATAGCTGTGTGGAAGGGCCTTGAATCTACACTGCCATCTAATCCAGTTAAAATCAGATAATCTGTATCTTATAGGCAGTGTGTAAGAGGCCTAAGTGAGGCCTAACTCTGCCTGTCCCCTGGGCTGAGTGGGTTGCTAGGAGACCAAGTGGGCGGAGCTTAGCCTTCTAACTGGCAGCAATTGGATAAAAACAATTATTCCTCTCCCTCTAATTAGGACTTTATTTTTCTTTTCTTTTTGTTGTATGAACATAGAGGCATGGATGAAGGGTTGTGCTGCCAAGTTTAGTGTTTCTGGGATGTGTAGTTTTGTTGTTTTGTCCTAGGCCGAAATTTCATTACCCTTTTATATATATAGATGTAATATTACTAATAATATTGCCGTATAGTGCTATAGTACAATATCTATATATATAAAAGAGTGATGGAATCCTGGCAACCGCCAAAACAACAAAACTAAACACCCCACAACCTCAAAAATTGACAACACAATCCATCATCCACGCCTCTGGGTTGATACAACAAAAAGAAAAGAAAAATACAGTCCTAATTAGAGGGAGAGGAATAATTGTTTTTATCCAATTGCTGCCATTTAAATATAAAATACAAATTATCAGATTTTAACTGGATTGGATGGCAGTGTAGACTCAAGGCCCTTCCACACAGCTATATAACCCATTTATAATCTTATATTATCTGCTTTAACTGGATTATCTGGACTCCACACCTTTACCCTTTACCTTAACTACCACCAATTCCTCAATACTTTATTTCCCATACCACCATACTTCGCCACAGCACAGCTAGTAGTAATATATAATGCTAATATTGTGCTATGCAAATAATATATTGTATGTACATATAACCTGTAAGCCGCTCTGAGTCCCTTTTGGGGTGAGAAGGGGCGGGGTATAAATGTAGTAAGTAAATAAATAAATAAGGGGAAAAAATCAATCAATCAATCACTTTGCCATGACTCATGGCTATGGAATTGTGGGATTTTACAATGTCTATGGCCTTCTGTGACAAAGAGTGCTGGTGCCTCACCAAACTAGGTGTGAAACTGCACTCATTCTGCAGTGTAGATGCATCCTGGACCTTGGGTGATGTTGTAGCCGACCGAGGCGTGGCGACCACCAGCACCACGTTGGCTAGGGCCAAACCCCCTTCAATGGCGCCGGTTTTCTCCCAAGCCAACAAAAGGGAGAGCTGCAGTGCCCCCTCCTGCTCTCCCCATTGCTGCGCCTGCTGCCACACCCAGCTCTGCTCCCAGGCCCCCTCCCTCTCCCGCTACGTGTCTCTTTCCGCCGCCGTCCAATCAGCGCGCCGCTCCCGACGCCGGCGGGCCAATTAGAGCGCGGACCGCCCGCCAGTTTATAAAACCTTTGTCTGGGCGCCTCGCCCACCTTCCTGCCTTCCCTCGGCGTCGCGTTCGGAGGATCGAACCTTGAGCTCCGCGGCGTTCTGAGTCTTAAAGGAGCGGCGCGGCTCTGAAACAAAAGGAACGGGGGAAAAGTAATTAAGTTAAAAAAAAAACAAACAACCCGAGCCAGGCAAGATGAGGGAAATCGTGCACATTCAAGCTGGGCAGTGTGGTAACCAGATCGGTGCAAAGGTGAGGATGGGCCAATGCGGTAAATTATTAAGTTTGGGGGTTGCAAAGAAACAAAAATAACGTGGGAAGAAATTATTTAAAAATGTGGCCGACCGGGAGTTATCGGCAGAGCAATGCGAACGGGGTGCATTGGATTTAAAATATTGGGCTGGGAGGGGGAATGGTTCGTTTTAATTACTCTCAATGATGAGGAAAGGAACGTGGGGCTGTAACGCTGCTTCCGTTCCATACAAAACGGTCGCCTGTCTTTGGTGGGAGGGAAAAAAACCTGGTAACGAGAGCCAAACGCTGTGAAAATGAACGACGTTAAATAGGGACGCGCAATTCCATTGTCCACGTGGTTTTCATCTTTCCCATCCCTATAATCACAGCGTTTTCCCAATCTCTCAAGGTGTTATTTTCCCAGTTTAACTACTTTGCAACGGAATGTAGCGCGTTGCTTTCCCCAAAGGGACGGCGTTGCTTAAGGGGCGTGGAATTTGCTGCCTCCCATAATCAGCGTTTTTTCAGTCTCCCAAGTTGTAATTTCCTCCATTGAAGGGGACAAATTAAGAGCCAAGCCTCTTCGCCGTTTAACTACTTTGTAACTGAATGTAACGCGTTTCCTCTCACAAAAGAACGGCGTTGCTTAATGGACGCGGAATTAGCTGCCTCCAACCATCCATCCAGGTGGTAAAAACGGAGGGAAGGCGCCCCAAATTCCCCGCCAACTAACGTCCTCCTTAACGTTTTTAGCGCCAAAGGGGCTGCAGCCAGGAGGAGGGATTTGAATTTTTTTTTTGCTAGAGGAAGTGGGAGGGGAAGAAAAAGCATGAGGCTTCCCACACGAGGCTCTGAAGTGTGGGTTGGAAATAGCGGGCTTTATCTCCATACATTATCTTTAACCCTTGCTCTGCATTCTCGTTTTTAAAAACATACTCTTAAGGGTTGGAGTTGGAGCAACAAGGAGTGCCTCCCTTGTACAATGAGTGCAGTTTGACCCCCAGTTTTAATTGCTATGGTTCAAGGCTGGGGAGTCCTGGGATTTGTAGTTTGGTGGCGCACTTTAGAGAAGGCTACAGAAACCATAAAACCCAAACAAAAATCCAAAAGCCAAGGCAATAAGCACGGAGGAAAAGATTTAATGTCCTTTTAGACATTAGGATCCATAGAAGAGCCTTTTTGTAACTAGTTCAAATCTGAAAGCCTTGTAACTAACCTAAATCTGAAAGGGGCGGACATTAACAAATATAATATTGACAGTATTATTAATAGCATTATTACTATTAATATATACACCAGGCATGGGCAAACTTGGGCCCTCCAGGTGTTTTGGACTCCCACAATTCCTAACAGCCTCAGGCTGTTTCTTTTCCTCCTCATATAGTAACCATAAAATATTAACACATATGCATTGCATATTATGCAGCATAACGTAGTAGTCCCAAATTATAAGCTATTGTGGGTGTGTACATTTTAAAGGGAACACCCTATGTTCTCTTTTGCAAAGAGATTCCTTCCTAAATGACTTCATGACAAAAATGGCTTCTCTAACACTCCCTCCTCTGAGATTCATAAAACATACATATAGGGGGTGTTGTATGTTGTATGTTTTACGGGCTGTATGGCCATGTTCTAGAACATACAACAACCCTGTGATCCCGGCCATGAAAGCCTTCGACAACACATACACATATATATATGCACACATGCAGAAATGTATTGTGGCCACACTTGCAATACATTCACACATGCACACCACAAAGGCCAGCTTTTACATAAAACCCCCAAATTAATGTTTAGGGTCCAACTCTCCTCCCTTTTATCTCATTTAATGGTCTTTTTCCTTCTTCCAAGAATGGGTGTCTGCAGAGCTCTGGAGTCTCAACACTGCAGTTCAAGGGCACTTAAAACTGCTTTGGCTCAATACAATGGGATTTGTAGTTTGGTGACACATCGGAGAAGGCTAAACACCTTCTAAGGACCTCATCCCCCTAGAGTTTGGATCCACTTTAAATCCACTTTAGAGAGGGGTCTTTAAACAGCTCAGCCAGACAGATCCTGGGCCTCACCAGACTACAAACCCCAGGATCCATGCTCTGGTGTGACGGGACAGTAAAACTACAGCTCTCACAATTCCATAGCATTGAACCATAGCAGCTAAAACTAGTGTCAGACTGCATTAATCCTATAGTGTGGAGGCACTCTTTGCTGCGAAGCCTTCCCACAGGGCTGAGCTGCCTTCCCTGCATCTCAATATGTATAAATATATGGCAGAGACATGGAATCCAGTGGTTTGGCCCTGGTGGAGGCTTTTCTGTCTCTCCCCGCCATTTGCTTCCCCTTTTGCTGATGAGCGGATGCCATGTTTGCCGCCAATGGACCATCCCCCTTTTTCCTGACCCGCCCCTCTTTTTTCCGCCCTTCTTTGTCTGCAGGCAGCAAGCACATGGCTGACGGGCCAGCGCCCTGCTTGCCGCTTCCCTCTTGCATTCCTGGCTGGAAATATTTTTTTCCCCTTGAGCCTTCTCCCTGTCACTCCATAGTTTAGTTTCCCTTTTAGAAGGGGTTGCTCTTTCCACAGAGGGGTGTATCCATACTGTAGAATGATTGGAGTTTGACCCCCATGGCTCAATGCTATGGAATCATTGTAGTTAAGTATTTAGCCTTCTCTGGTTGCCTCTCAGAGCTACAAATCCCACAATTTCTGCAGTGTAGTTGCATCCTGGAGCTCGGTGGCTGTGTAAGCGGGTGAGGTTTTAGCCCTATCGCGGCGTGGCGACCACCACCACCATTGCATTAATTTTACAGTGTAGATCAGGCATGGGCAAACTGGCCCTCCAGGTGTTTTGGATTCAACTCCAAAATGTTAACGGTTTAAGATTGGGAGCCCAAGGAACGCATTGTATAGCAGGCATGGACAAACTTTGGCCCTCCGGGTGTTTTGGGCTTCAACTTCCATAATACTTAACAGGCTACCAGCTATTGGGAATTGTGGGAGTTGAAGTCCAAAACCCTTGGAAGGCTGAAGTCTGCCCATGCCTAATGTAGAGCCATTTCATTCTGGCAAGAATGGACCGTTATCTGCAATGGCTACTAGTTGGGTGGGACTTTCCAGAAAGGAGCAGTTGCAGCTTGTAGCATAACAATGTTGCCACACTGTCTTTCATCTATCATGAGTTCCTTTGTTCTGTAAGTTTTTCCCCCTATTTTGCATGCCTCCATTCCAAGCAAAAGGGGAGCCGGTCATCTCCAAGCTGGCTCCCAGCCATCCTAAAATGGCTCCCTGACTCCGCGATGTAGTGCTGGCTGGGTGCACATGGCTCTTGAACTGGCTCAAAGCCAGACTCATTTGCTCTTCTACAAGGCTTTCCTATAAGCAGCCCTTTCCTTGAAACCAAGGATAACGGTTTTATTTATAGGCAAGAGAGAATCAGGGCTTTAAGGCGTGTCTCAAAGCAGCGGTCTAAACAATGGAGGACTGGAATCTCAGCCTGCCTTCCACATTCGTTCCTCAAAAAATAAAAATCCCAAAGGTTCCCCACTAAACAAAAAACCATGTGTTCAGTTTTGTGCCACATTAGATCCTTTTTCTAGACATAATTCCATCTTTTTCTCCATATGCATACGATGGTACAAAAGCCACATGGATATACCAGAGCTTCCCTTTTAGGCTCTTTTTTCTTACCTTAAACAAAGAATCAGTTCATCCCTGCATAGAAGAAGGTGCATTCAATTTGAGGGCTTTCTTCAATTCGTTTTCTCCATTGGCAATAAGAATGTGTAAGATCTGCTTCCTTTAAATAATGGCAGTAGTTTCCTTTGTTACCATTTTTGCTACAATCTGATGGTGAAGATAAGGCTATTATAAGAATCAAAAGTTGGAAGGAAAACAACACTCATATTTCTATATTTTTATCAGTGGTCACTTTAATAGCCATTGTTTAGCAGTATAAAAGACAAGATGGTAACTATGTTAAGATGACAAAGTACCTGTATTACAAAGGCTAGTGAATAGAGTTGTTTTTATAGTTCATCTGTATTCATATCTGCTCAAAATTTATTTATCGACTACCTATTCTTCTCTTTAAGGGAAAAAAAGACCTAAAGGATAAGCTCTGATACATTTATCCATAAGGTCATAAGGTAGTTGGTAATGGTTTTGCATTATGATAAGTAACATTAGCATGAAATGATCCATTGCAGCTACAGAGATGTAAGGCTGTTGCAGATTTTAGTATTCCACATAATAATTCCCCATTTGGCACAAACAATTCTGCAGCGCTCCAAAGCTTTGTCTGCAGAAATCCACACCCCAAACTGTGTTGAGTTGGTGGGTGTTTTGTTTATTTTTAATTCTTAATGAAGGAATGCAACAATAATCTGAAGAGGTTTTTTCCCTACTTACTAAGGTTCTAGATATGTTTTGGTCATCCCAACTTGCCACTCTTAATCAAGATCCATAGATGCTCACAACTTTAAAAAATGCAATTTAAAACCTGCAATATACAAAATATTAAAATAGAATTAAGCCTATTAGGAAAAAAGATTTATTTTTGGGGATGAGATGACAGTGACAGAAATAGGGTTTCAGTGCAGATCCTTTGTGAACTTGGTCACCTTTGTATGCATATAAGATCCTGTATTTTATTTTACCAGAATCCTATTAGGAATATGTCATTGTGATGGTCAGAGGATATTACTGTCATTAAATGACTAACAACTATTCCTTTATATAGGATAATGTCTTAAACATTTATGGGATTGTGGCTAAAGGAGCATTGTCTACTTTTGGGACCGGTTGTCTGCATTACCCCTATCTTTTTGGTGGCACTAGACTGCAACAGAATATAGGAAGGTGTGGCATTGATTCTTTAGCAGCTAGTTATTGTTTGATTTAATATATGATTTACTGTATTTCTTCAATTCTATGAATTGGTGCCTTTTAACTGAAGTACCACCTCCAACCAAAAAATACATACGACCACACCCTTTTTTTTTTAGAGATGGGAGAAAAAAGTATGTCTTAAAATAAAGGAAATAGAGTAGTTTATTGGGCAAATGATAGGGTTATTAATTACAGGGTAAGGTTGGGGATGGTGAGAGTTTTGGGATGGGTTGTAGAATGCATCCTAATGTTTGGTACTCATGGATAACGATTCCATCACTGGCTTCTAGAAAAAGAGTTTTTTGTGTTGCAAAGAACAACTAGGAGAGATCTTCATAGATATTTCCTATCTGCCCCACCCTCCTTCACCTCTGCATGACCTAGATTGCGGCACACTTCTTCGCTTTGGCATGCAGGAGGGTGTGTTCACCCTGCAGATCTGGCACCTGATGAATTAAAAAAAAGGGGCCTTGCCCCACTAAGGAAGGGGGATTCGGCTTGGGTACCAGATCAGCATCAGCATCCCTTATTTTAAGAACCCTCTCCCTTCCCTTCCCTCCCCTCCTCTTTCTCTGGAAACAAAGGACTCCAGCCACAGCTGCATACCATCCCTTATTGTGGAATCCATGGCTGCTGCCAACCCTAATAAATGCTTGGGTTGACTTTTTTGGAGTGTGTCTCTGCACTGGGGTGAGCTTGCTTTTCCCCACTTCACATCCTCTGGTGTATTTAAAAATTTATGGATCTGCAGAGCTTTGGGTGTGTTTGGTGCGACTGAGCCAGCCAGAGGGATTTTTTTTCTTGTTGGCACAGATTTGAAGACAAAGAAACCAGAGTCATTGAATGGGGGAAATCATAGGGCGCTGCAGGCAGCTGGATCTTACACATATGCCTTTTGAACTTTTTTCAATTTTTACTAAATTTTCACAGTACAGTAGAAACAGAACAAATATACTAAAATAAAATCTGATAGAAAAAGTACCCCATAATATTCCACCCCTTGCCCCACCCATCTCTACTAACTAAAAGCTAAGCTCTATCCCCACATTTTAAATAAAGTTTATATATATACAGTATATAGATTTTTCTCCTCAAGAAAGGCAACTGTCAAACTATTACATATTTCTTGTTCTAATTAATTGCATTTCAGTTTCTGTTACATATACATTTAAATTAATACATATGTACCAGTAATATTCATTACAACAATGCATACTTGTAAATTTTATATTCTTGTTAATTTTATCTTTAGTTCATTGACTTAATATTCTCCCCAATTTTATTCCCTTTTACTTTTTCATTTTTAATGACCACGTTTAATCCAAATCAGTTGAACTGTCTATACAGTGGAGAGAGAGAAAACAAAACCTAAATATTTATTGGAGAGGGTTTTGTTCCTTTATGTAAAACCCCCCTTTTAAAGTATTCCCCCATTTTTTTTAAAGTGACATTTTGTGCATTAACATAACTTTTTAAAAATATTAATGAATTTGGACACATTTCTCTACACATTCTACAGTATAGGACCTGTTACACTTCCCAATCACAGTGCTATTTGGGACTTAGGAAATTTGTAGTTCCAAACATCTGGTTGGCAGTCTCCCATCCAAGGACTAACCAGGGCTGACCCTCCTTAGTATGCTCTCAAGTCTGCCTGGGATGCTTTTTCCAAGTAGCTAAAAAGCAAGATCTTAACTTTAAATGGCACTGGCTCTTTAAGTTTGGAGAAATCATCTAAGAGAACCATTTGCTGTTACAGTCCAGTCATTTATTCTGTGCTTCTAGAAGCTACACTTTGTAATTCCAGTCTTTTATGATATGAAGGAAGGCTTTCTACAAACCAAATGCCAGGATTCGTTTTGCATTACATCCAAGGAAAGTCACGAGAAAAGCTTTGCTGTGTGTGATTAATGCCTCCCTGAACTATCCTCCCACCCAGAGCTCCCATAATTGATGAGACCATTATGCTTGGAACTGGCCAGCTATAACTAGTCTATTGATTCTGTGGCTAACAAAGGGAGCCATTTAAAGCCAAGGCAGTGGTCTAGAAAGATCTCCTTTGCTTCTCTACCAAAATGGCACATTTTCTTCTTTGTTCTGCTGCACAGGGTAATGCCGTTAACTAGGAGTGCATCTGCACTGTACAATTAATGAAGTTTGATACTACTTTTAATTGCCATGGCTCAAGCCTGTGGAATAATGGGAGATGTAGGTATACAAGGTCTTTAGCCTTTTCTGCCAGAGTTCTGGTGTCTCACCAAACTACAACTCCCAAGATTCTATAGTATTGAGCCAAGGCAGTGAAAGTCGTGTCAAACCACATTAATTCCATTGTATGGATGCACTCAGTGGGGGTGGAATTAATGCAGTTTGACACCACTGTTAATTCCCATGGCTCAGTGCTATGGAGTTATGGGAATTGCAGTTTTATAGAGTATTTAGCCTCCTTTGCCAAAGAGTGCTGGTATCTCATCAAATTACAAATTCTGGGTTTCTATAACGTTGAACCATGGCAGATAAAGTGGTGTCAGTCTTCCTTAATTCTATAGTGTAAATCAGGCATGGGCAAACTTTGGCCCTCCAGGTGTTTTGGACTTCAATTCACATAATTCCAAGCAGCCTACTGGCTATTAGGAATTGTGGGAGTTGGTAGTCCAAAACACCTGTATGGCCAAAGTTTGTCCATGCCTGGTGTAGATGCACCCTTGGTCTGGTGGGTTAAATTGCATCAATAATGTGTGCTTCCATGTATCTTCCAAGTCACCTGACATAAGTAAAAATAAAATGTTTCTCTGATTGTAATCCTTAATTGAAGTTTCCCAGAACGAAATGGCAATTACAGCACGTTAAATATTAATCTCCATGAGCTCATTCTTGAGATCATGTGCATATGCTGGTTCCAGCAAACATTAGATCATCCCCATGTGCAGGGTAATACCTGAGGTTTATTCAGTGCCTGTGTTATCTTAGCAGTGCTTAACGGTAGGTTGATCCCCATATTGCTGGAAGGAGGCGGGGTTGAGGCCGAAAGATTATAACTTCCTCAATGCCACCTACTGAGTGGCATAGGTGAAGCTCGAAATGGCTTTTCGCTCAGCTTCTTAGCTGTGATGCCAGTCTGCATTAATCTGAAGAGGCAGCAATGCTGTTAGACATACAGAGTTGCTTGGTATATAGGTTAGGGCAAATCTGAGCTTTGGAGAAATGACATACATGTGTGCAAAACAAAGTCAGATATAGGTTGAGGGCAAGTCGTGGGCCAAAATTATGGATTTTGATATGACCCATGGATAGGTCTCAGGTTATTTTGCAGAGAAAGCACCAGCATTGCCTTGGGTCCAATTACTTCCCCCACTATCTATCTTGTGATCCTCAAGCAAAGGACCCTTTAACAATTTCCTTTCAAATATTAGAGGCTTGGAAAGGAAAGAAATTTACCATGCTAACTTGTTATATAAAGTTACCTCTCAGCAAAATAGTCTGCTACTAAGTGGCAGGTGAGAAACGCATTAACAGTGTCACTATGTTGTTACATTTTCATTTCACTATGTTCTTTAAACCTACTTGAACAGATAAGAAGGAGGCATAAAATGTTGGTGTGGGGTATTTTTTTTGCCCCAGTTCACCTTTTAAAATGCAATTCCTTTATACATATCACTGAGTTGGAAAGGGTCCCAGGGCCATCTAGTCCAGCCCCCAGCCATAAACAACTCAAACACTGCCGAGACATGGCAATTCAACTTCTACATAGGGACCACCAAACACGAATCAAGGTGCATGAAGGGCACTGCAGACTAATTCAGCCAGAGAAATCAGCCATGGCAGAGCACTTGATGAACCAAAGTGAACACAGCATATTATTTGAGAACACAGAAATGCTGCACCACTCGAACCAACTCCATGTCAGATCACATAGAGAAGCCATTGAAACAATTTTAACAGAAAGGAGGAAACCATGAATATGAACAAATTCTGTATTAAAAAAATTCTAAAATCAGGACAGTAAATAAAGAACACCACTCAGAAAAGAGGAATTCCAGACATGAATCAATCAGGGCCAGCTAACACCTCCCAACAAAAGAGTCCCCAGGCAGGAAGCAGCCAGGCTTTGAAGCTGCAAGGCCATTCATTGCTAATCAAGGTGGACAATTGCAACATTCACACTTGCCTCCAACAGAAAAGTGTTCTTTCTCCCACCCTGGACTTATCCACAGATATATAAACCCCATTAGTTTCCAACAGACCTCACTAGCCCTGAGGATAACTGCCATAGAGGTGGGCGAAACGTCAGGAGAGAATACTTCGGGAACATGGGTGTATAGCCAGGAAAACTCACAGCAACCCAACAATTCAACATCTCTTTAAATATCTTCAGTGGAGTCTACAACACCTTAAGACAGTTCCCTCAATTTTTAAACAGCTCTTAGTATCAGGAACATTTTCTCAATGTTTAGGTGAGGATCTCTTTTCTTGTAAAATGAATCCCTTCTAGTCTTTGGAGCAGCACAAAACAAGCTTCCTCTCTCTTCTACCTGACATCCCTTCAAGATCTTTGAAGACTGCTGTCATGTCATCTTTCAGTCTTCCATTTCCCATGATAATCCTACCAAACTCTGTAAGAGCTTCATTATTGGTTTTGGCTTCCAACTCTTTTATCATCTTACTCATTCTTCTCTGGACTCAGTCCAGTTCATTAATATCCTTTCTTACAGTGTTCACAATCGATCCACCAATGTAATGCCATTCCCATATCACCCTCTTCCTTGAGGATACCTCTTTATTTTTTACTTCATCGTTTTCAGTATTGGGCTTAAAACTAGATGTAGCTGAGGAATTCTAAAGGGAGAATGAGAGGGTTGGTTGGTGAAATGTGTCCAGATATTGAAACCAAGTTGCATTATCCTGGCAAGAAAGCCTATTGGTCTAAGATGTGCACTGGGTCAATTCTCATGGTGATATCCATGAAAATATGTGTATCACCATGACAATTAACCCAGTCCACATCTTAGGCCGAGAGGATGGCTTTCTGTGAATAGTGCAGCTTGGTTTCAATGTCTAGACACCTTCCAAAGGGTGTGTCTACACTGTAGAAGCAATGCAGTTTGACACCACTTTCACTGCCATAGCTTAATTCTATGGAATTCCAGGGTTTGGAGTTTGGTGAGGCACAAGCAGAGAAGGCTAAATGACAACTGCCACAATTCAATAGTATTGTACCATGGTAGTTAAAGTGTAACTGCATATATGCTTAGTATTCATAGCAGATGACATTTGGAGACCAGATGAAGGCCACTCAGTGATAAGCCAGAAGTTTCTTATGCTTTTTTATGGTGGTGATAATTGAGTTGCTGTCTAGAGCAGTAAAATAAATAAATAAAAATCCACTAATCCGTGGAAAGCTAGATTTGTCAGAAGAGATCAGATCATTGTCAGCAAGACAGTAGATTTCACACAGGATACATCAATATCTTGCTTGACAATGCTGCTTAGTTTTATGTGTCCCTCCCTTCCATTCCTGCCTTCTTTTCTACTTAGCAAGATCACTTCGGGCATAAGAAAGGGGTGGATGGGAGGCCAGCAGGCTCCTGTGTCCTTTCTGTCAACCATTACCCTGTTGAAGAAAAATGTTTGGAATTTTTTTTTGTCCCCACAGCTGTGGTCTTAATGGGGGAGGCCAAGGCAACAGGCCTGGGAGGGACTTCTGTTTTCCTGGAGCTTGTGATAAAAGTCCTGAGGCAGTTTAAGAAGGGAACGCCTTCTTTCTTTTCTTCCCTTTCTTCTCCTATTCATGTTCCCCACGGGGTATGGACAGATGGTCCCCTTTCTTCCATGCTGGATTCGTCTTAAAGGAAATGAAGTAATGAAGGGTTTGGATGGGTGGGATGGTGTAATGAAGGAGGGAATTGTTGACACAAATGCAAGGGTGTTACATAGCCCTTGCGTAGTTTTGTTTCAACTCCAACACATAGTTCCTCAGTGGAGTCTTTTCCCTTCTTTATCTTAAGGATTGGTAGTGGAGGACTCACTTAAAAAAAAATTCAGTATAGCTCCAGTTTCTGCACCCCAAACCATGAAAAATATTGAGCCCTATTGAAATGAAGATCTTCCAGGTTGAGAATATCACAGGGTCATGCTGGAAGACCTGGAAAGATACCTAGAGAGGACATACTTTGTTGGACGTGGATAAATGAAGCCAAACTACAGATATCAGTCTTGTGGATACGGGGTGATGCTCTAGACATGATTTGAAGTGCTATAGTTTCTGATGCTTGTTGGTCTAGGAAAGTCTGGAGTCCCTTGATGGATTAGTAAAGATCATGTTCAGGATGACATTGCCCTAATTAAATCCATTCTGACACTAGAAGAAAACCTAGTTCTTCTGCGTAACATTTCCCCATTCCTGCACATTTCTCCTCTTTAAGTCCACCTTCCAAAAAACATGCATTGATGCTGGCTTCTGGAAAAAAATTATTCTAGGTATCTAAAGAATTCTTTTTTCTAAACTAATCTAGGCCAAAAGTAAGGGTTTTTTATTGGTCCTGGATAACCTGGAGGTGAGTCAGAAGGCAATCTTTGAGCCATTTTCCAATTCACAGCTATACTGGGATTAGGTATGAGCACCTGGTGGTATAATAATAATAATGGTACATCATCATAAAAATGAAATAAAACACTAAAAAACCACACAACAAGATAACAGTTAAAATACAAGTTAAAATCCACTAATGAAATACAGATTAAAATTCACAACTTACAGAGATTCAGGTCTAACTCTTGGGGTCCTTTTCTGGTTCCATTTCAGCCTATTCACAACCTCCCTTTGCACACTGGACTGTTTAGTACCCTTTGGAGGAGATAAAGTGGGGTATGAATAATAATAATATTTTATATAACCCTGCCTATGTATGCTGTTTTGTCTGAGTAGTTGCAGCACGCAATAGGGAAGAGCTTTGCCCTATTAAAACTTGTGATCCTGGGGGGAAACATGGACTGCATGTCTATGTTTTCCGCTTCCACTCTTCATTTTGTTTATAAGGTGGCCCTTGTATTTAAAGGAACTGCTGCCACGGGGCCTAATTCCTTTCCTCTCCTAAAACTATAGCCTTGGGTTAAGGATGGGCAACTGTAGGGGTTTTTCCCTCCCTGAGAGGCACTACAGGTTCCATTGATGCAATAAAATTCCCAGAACTAAAAACAAAACTGAGAAGTGGCAATAATAACAATAACAAGGCAAGCCATCTACTGCTAGTTTTGAGGAAGAAAAAGATTTTAGGAAGCAGCCCTTTAATAAAACTCCCATTGCTCTTCTTTCACATAGACTGAGCCTCAGGATCCTTTTGTGAACATCCCCATATTTGCCTTGTTGTGGATTAAAAGCGGTTAGCCACTTTGAGACTAACCAGGAGACAATATGGTCTGTCTCTGGAACCGAATCCTCCCAGGAGACTGAGTGTTCATATCCCTGCAAAATCATAGCCACTTCAGGCCTGGTTGGATACTGCCATGCTGCAACTGATTCTTCTCCCATGCTGTGTAGGCCTTGGGAATTTTGCCTTCCAGAAGGAGCCCTAATCTCTTGTGGAGAATTGATTGGCAGAGGCCGGATACAAGCAGCTTAACCTTAGTCTCTTGCCATCTGTCCAGGCCATGCTATTGAAAGCCCTGTGTGAGAGGGAGAGGGGTGGGGAAGGAGAGGCCTTGCATATAAGCAGCTGGCCAAACGTATGCTGGGGGTGGAGATGC